>NW_027672813.1:3487500-3995143 GCF_964194105.1 Spermophilus citellus | reverse complement strand
AAGGAAATTAATGACAGTGTGAGAAAAATTCAAGAAAAGGCACCACCCTGCCGCCTGCCGCTCCCCACTGGCCGAGCCCGCCTTCTGCGCCAGCCACAGGCACCAGGAGCCCCCAGGCTCGTCATCAGGCACCTGCCCAGCCCCCTCCCGGGCTCCCAGGTGCACCTCGTGCCCATGAACAGAGCTGCATTGGTGAGCAGGCGGGCGGAGGTTTGCTGACTGCAGACGGACGGGGCACGGGCTGCGGGCTGCAGGCTGCAGGTGCAGCTCCCACCTGGGGCCTCCCCTTGAGCAGCAGGTGTTCCTACAGCCACAGACACGCAGAGGCCATGGGCCCAGGTGGGGAGCCTACAGATCTGTCCCTCAGAGCTGAGCAGGGCTGGGCAGGCCTGGGCGGCCCAGGCTGAAGCCACCTGCACAGGGTGGGAGGTCACTGGAGTGCACAAGTCTCATGAGGGTCATCAGGACTCCAGGTGGGTCCCGGAGCCCGGGGACACGGGAAGGGACAGATGGAAACCCGAGCCCCAGCCCCTCCTGTCTGCCAGGACCAGGGCAGTGCCTGGGGGCAGCACGGGTGGGCTGCAGGGTCGCCAGCCCTGAGAGCAGGCCGGGGCCGTCACCGCAGCAGACGCTCCAACCAGGAACAGGGAACAGGCTGCGGGGCGGGGCCAGGGGAGGGCAGCAGGGGGCAGGAGAGGGGGGTCCAGGGGGCTGTGAGCATCTGTCTTGGCAGGGACCAGGGGACAAAGCCAGGGACAGAGACGGCCGAGTCCTCAGCGGCTATTCCTCCCACGTTGGCCAGTGCAGGGGCTGGGACAGAAAGCAGTGCCACCACGGGAGGTTTGTCCTCCTCTGCAGATGTCACCCAGGAGTCCCCTCAGCAGCCCTGGCTCGAGGCTCCCTCATCTCCTGTTCCTGTTCAGGTTCCTCCAGGGAGCGCTGGCGTCCCCGTCCCTGTCTCCCCTCTGACACCCTCGGTCCTGTCCCACACACCTGGGGTCATGTCTCAGTGTCCCCTGCAAGCCTCAGACACTGAGCCTGGGGTCACAGAGGCAGGGACATGGCCTGTGGCCCCGTCCTGATGCTGCAGGAGATGGGGTCCTGTCGTGCCTGACACCGGGTCCCCTGGTGACACACAAGAGGGTGCTGGCCGTGACCTCCTTCAACAAGGCCAGAAGAGGTAGGGGACCCAGATGACCAGGCGGCCACCGCTTCAGAAGCACGTGCCCTGCACGAGCAGTGGCCCTCGAGACCCAGCAGGTCGGGGACACCCGGGGACCTGCAGCCTCAGGAGGTTCCTCACAGAAATACTGAGCCCAGGGGACCCCAGCCCCTGCTGCCTGGCGAGCTCCTCTGGAGGCCATTCTCGAGGGGGAGGGTGGGGGACCCTCCTCGGCCTCTGTGCCCCCACAGTCTGCAGGGCCGCGGAGACCGCAGGCCGAGCCACGGTGTTCAGGAGCCGCAGGAGGCCATGGCTGAGCAGGCCCCTCCTGGCCAGAGGCCAGCAGCCATTGTCCTCCCGCAGACCACAGAAGGGGCTGCTGGTCCCCAGGGAGCGTCAGAGGCCAAAATCTGGCGCCTGCCACCCGTCATTCTTTGCAAGTGACCCTTTAAGGAGAGGCGGCCATTGTGGGGCAGAGGGCATTGTGGGCCTCCAGCCCAGCCTCAGAGGGGTCAGCTCTGCCTGCCCATTTGCGGGGAGGAGGACAATGTCCTCAAACTGCCACCGTCCTTCCCAAGTGGGTCTGGGGGCCGGCTTTGCTTTGGGGGAGGGGGAGACATACCCCTGAGGGCCGGAGTCAGGCCTGGCCCGGGCCAGGTTAGGGCTCTTGGCCACAGGAAAGCCGATGGCCCTGTGGAGATTCAGGCCACCACTGCCTGACCGTCCAGCAGCCAGGACAACCCAGGAAAGTGGACGCCAGGGTCCACTCTGGGGCTGTAACTGCTCAGGTCAGGGCTGTGTCCCACTTGTCCCCACCACGACCCCCACCTCCTGTACCCACCTGGGCCACCAGGAAGAGGACACGGGCACTTCCCCTGACCTCTGCAGCCAGAGGCGTGAGCCCCAGGGGTCGTGTGCACGTGTCTGGTCTGCCAGGTGGTCTCAGGTCCCAGAGGGGAACGTCCTCCTCGTTCCTCTGTCACCCCACCCACTGCCACACACCCCCACGTCACTCACAACCCTCCAGGATGAGACAGCTCCTCTCCTCGGCTCAGGGGTCACCCGGAGTCACCGCCCAAGTCGGCTGACAGGTGCCTGCTTGTCCCTCTTGGGTTTCGGAAAACGTGACTCCAGCGTCAACACGGGATGCGAAGCCTCGCTGGAGAGCTGCGGCCTGGCTCTCTGGAGGCCTCGGCAGGTGGGCACTGGGCCTCGTCCCCCTGAGCAGCGAGGGGCACAGCCATGTCCCCGCTGCCCTGGAGACGGGCTCCCTCCCTTGGTCACAGTCCCCACCCTGGAGGTCACCCGACATGGAGACCCCAGGCGGGTTCCCTCTCCTTCCTCCCCGTTCCACCGGGGGACGCTGCAGAAGTCACCACGCACGAAGCGTCTGTGGGACTCACGTTCCACGTGGGGTGTCCTGACAGCATCTGCAGTGTGGCCTGACCACTGGTGTGGCCTCTCTCTGTCCACCCAGCCTGGCCCTGGCGGTTCCTGACTCTCCCCGCACACGCGTAGGCAGAGAGGCCACCGGGAGCCCACACTACACATGACAGCAGAATGTCAACCCGTGGGCAGCTGAGCCGCAGGACTAACATGAGCGATCGTGTAGGTAGAGGCTTTGAACCTGACACACAGGTGTCAGGCTGTTGCCATGGAGAACGAGTGAGTGGCCACCAGGGTCACCTTCTCTGACAGGCAGGACCCAGGGGGCTCTGGGCGGAGGCTCAGGCATGGGCTGGCATCTTAATCACGCCTGACTTGCTCTTCTGAGCGTGGGACTGTGAGGGAGGGTCGCCTGGGTGTGCATGTGTGCGTGAGTGTGTGTGAGTGTGCATGTGCATGCTCCCTGCTCCCTGCTCTCACACTGGAGACCCGTTTCCACATGGACCTTCTCTTCAGGAACTGGACCTTCACCACCAAGGCCTGGGCCTCGTCCCTGGCTGAGCCGGGGCACCTCAGCCCTGGGGGCCTGGCCCCGTGCACTGCTCCCCAGGACCTCAGCAGGGATGGAGACGGGCTCCTGCCCTCGGGGAGGGGACGGCCCAGTGGGGCTGCAGAAGAGACACGGAGGACCCACACTTCACAGAGGTGATTCAGATGGGGACACCCAGTGGAGACCTGGGATAAAGAGGGAGTGACCGTGAGGGGCCGGAGCTGGAGAGCCAGAGAGGAAAACAGGGAGAGGCCAGGCACTGCCTGTGGAGCCTTCCCGCTCCATCCTGCTCTCCCCTGGCTCTTCCAGGCTGGACGCTCCTTCCCTGGCCACCAGAGCCAGACCCGCTGGGCCCTGGGAGACTCCACTCCAAGGGACACTCAGGCCGCGAGAAATATCCCCAAACACTTTAAAACACACGCGCACACGCACACACACACACACACACACGCCCTTCCACACGCACACACGTGCACACACACACCTGTTTACACCGCAGCGGAACCCGTCTCCCTGCATGGGACGCTCTGCCGTTTCCCTGAGTCCATTCTGGCTGTGGACATTCACGCGCTGCGCAGCCCTCCAAGTTGATTTCAGGGCCCACCACGCACGCCGGCCGCCATTCCACCCTCTGTGCTAAGACCCTCCTGTGGTCAGGACGAGGGTCCCAGGTGCCATTTACCCTACAGCAGGGAGCCACCTCTTCCCACAGGTGGGCAGAGGAGGCCTGTGCCCGTGAGACCCTCAGGGCCTGACACCAGTGTGAGACAGTAGCCAGCCCTGGCCCGGAGCACAGACCAGAGGCAGGACCCTGGCCTGAGGCCACAGCCAGGGCCTCCTGAGCCCTCCAGGGGACAGACCCCCAGGGACAGCTGGGGGAGGCAGGGCCTGCTGGGCAGGGCAGGCTGTGGACTGGGCGCAGTGGCCCCTTCCCAAGGACCTCAGACCGCTCCTCCAACTGGACCATGGTCTCCGGAGCTCAGGGCCACTCCCTGGCCCAGAGAACCAGGCAGAGGCCACTGTTGGCCACCTGAGAGTTCCCTTTCCTCGTGGGTATTATCTGTTCAGGTTACCAGGCCAGGACGCTGTCCCCTTCCCTCTCCTCACGCTGTGTAGCTAATGGTGTGAGTGCTGCTGCGGCCATTCAGGGGCAGCGGGCAGCCCTATCTCCTGACTCCCCCCCACACCTTTACCTTGACCTGTCCCCTTCCTCTGCCCGGTCCCTTCCAGGCCTTCAGCCAGACATACCTCCTGTCCTCAGCTGCAATGCCACTGCCACCCGGGGCCCACACTCTTCATGTCCCATGCACAGGACAGGGCTGGCCTCTGAGGACCCTGGACAGCAGCAGGCCTTGGTTCCTGTGGAGCATCTCTCGGAGCTCCGCTGAGTCATGGTTACAGCTCCCCGTCCGTCCCCCTGTTGGACATGTCCAGGTGCCAAGGGTGTTTGTCATGGGCCTCAGAACAAAACTGGACACCAGAGCACGACCTGGGGCAGAGCTGCCAGGGCCCACGGCCATCCTTGCGGGGGCCCTGGTCTTGCACAGGTGGAGACGTGCCCACCTGGGAGGGAGGGGCCAGCGCCTCCTGGGGTGGGGACCGTGTGAAGGCAGCAAACACAGCACTCTGTCCTCCGTCCCAACCAGGGCCCGGTGCCTGGGAGCCTCCCTCCTACCTGTTGGCTGCTGAGGTCCCTCCAAGTCCTCTGACTGGCCGGTCCCCTAGGCAGGGTGGCTCTTCCTTCTCAGGAGAATAAAGTAGGTGCCCAGGGAGACAGGGTCTCTTGTGACGCTTTGTCCTCCACACATCTCCGTACCACTGTCCCCTGTCCTGAGCACGGCCCCCATTCCCGGTCCCCCTGCTGTGGCTCTGCAGGAGTTCGTGGCCTTGCTGACCAAGTCATCTCAGCTCCATGCCCACTCAGCAAACAACCTGACCTGCACTTGCTGCGCCGGCCGCAGGACACGGCAGGGAACAGACACAGCTGCCTCTGGGGAGCCACAGAGGACGGCAGGCCATGACCGGACCATTGCAGAGACCCTCCTGACCGCACTCGAGGACGTCCAGGCAGGATGGCTGGAAGAGCGCAGGCCCGGCCGCTGGGAGACCCCCAGAATGTCGGAGCCCTGGGGGTGAGGAGGAGCGGCTGAGAGGACACGGTGACGAGAATCAGGCCCAGCCCCATCGCCCTGGTGTGGACGCTGAACACCCGAGAAACGCCCAGAAAACGTAGGAAGCAAGTTGTATCTAAAGAGTAGATCAGAGCCGGACTCCTCCAGAGAGCAGAGCCCAGGAAGTGGGGTGCCTGCCCCTTTTGTACCTTTCAGAATTCCTTGTTCCCAAGCCTGGTCTTCCCCCCCCACGCCCCCTTGTCCTGCCTACCCGACTAGTGACCAAAAGGTGGACCAAAGTGGAGAAGGACCTTCCAGTGGTGCAGGCAGGAAGGGAGGGCCCAGGGACATTCTTTAACAACTCCCACAATCCCCTGGGGGCAGGTTGCCTGGGCCAAGGGCTCGGGAGGTATTGACAGGCCACTTCCTCCTGAATCAGCCTCCCTCTTCCTGATCTTGACCCGGTCATTTACTGCCTTCGCTGACTGTCCTCCCCCAGCCCCAGTGATACAGCATTTCAGGCCTAGAATAAAAAGCAGCTGCAAAGGCCCTGAGGCAGGCAGAGCCGGGAGATCCGAGAGGCAGGAGGGATTTATGATGGTTTATCCCCTGGTGCCCTGCACCCTGAACACCAAGTGGAAAATGTATTTCAAAATGGTGTGTCCCTGAAGAGAGACCCAGGACCTACCCACTGAGGGAGCGTGAGAGGTTCAGACGGTGCCAGAGCCAGCACCAAGCACTGCGGAGTCCCACCTATGGAACGCAGTCCCTTCCCAAGCCTTGGAGTCGTGGGTGCCCCACTAGAGAAAGTCTCAGTTGGGTGCTGGTGGGACTTGATGTTCTCTGGGGCTACCTAAGCCCTAATGAGACAGGGAGGGGCAGGGGCTGGGGCAGGGTCCTGGGGTGCTAGGGAGCCCACAGGGGGCTATCCATTCCTATCCCAGCAGGCCTCCCTGAGCCCCTTCCAACACAAGAGCTCCCCACTCACGGTCCCTCATGACTAATCAGAACCCGGCTCGCCACACCCTTCACCACTGTTCGCCTGTGCATCAGGATGTGCACTGCACCAGGGCAGGGGACTTTCTTCACCGTGTGCTGCTCACCTCTGTGTCCCTAGGACCTCGCACAGCGCCACACAGGCAGCAGACCGTCTCTCAATCTTGTGGAATGGACGAGCAAGTGATGAGTGACTGAGATCCCATTTGAAGGATAAGCCCCTGGGACGTGGAAGAACTGGTTGATTCAGGGGGGAGGGGATCAGGAGCCTCCATCACTGCTTTTGCCAAAGGGAAAGAAGATGAAGAACAAGTTGTGAGGCCTGGGGTGCAGCTCAGTGGCCGAGCGCTTGCCCAGCACGCGGGAGGCCCCCGGCTTGATCTCAAGAATGACATGCAAGATCAATAACAAAACTAATCACTGTCCATGGGGACAGCCTCAGCGCCCAGTTCCTAGGAGGGCAGCAGCCTGGCTGTCATAGCAAAGCCCCACAGAAAGTGGGCAGAGACGGAGCAGGTGGAGCTGCTGCTCACCCAGAGTGACATTCTGTGACTGGGGGCATCCTGCCTGTCCTTTGAGCTCTGCTGGAGACCTCTCCCCACAGGCCAGCTCCTTCCGTCATTAGGTCTCACCACTAAAGCCACACCGGGCCGGAGGTGACCTCCCCACCTTCTCCACAAGCCGCCACGGTTCGTTTCACCACGCACTGGTCACTCACGCGCTGAAATGCGCCCTGCTGGTCAGTTATCATCTGTCACCCAGCCAGCTTCCTGCAGTTCCATGGTGGGTGCGCCTTGGGGACTTCAAAGTCATACTTGAGATTCCAGCCCTCAGGGGGCCTGAGGTGGCCTTGCTGTCCTCTCAGGAGCATCTCTCAGCTGGCTGCCCGGAACCCGCAGGTCCACAAGGACGTCCCAGGGCTGCCTGTCACGGAGTCTCTTCATGATGTCCAATCGGAGTTCCTTGTTTTCCCCTTCACCCTCCTCTTCCAGACCAGACCTCCTGGTTTCTCTAGTGACAACCCGCCATCTCCCAGAAGAAGCCCTGCCCCACTGAGCCCACACCCAGCCCCAAGCCTGGGACAGCCTGAGCCACTTGGCCTGGCTAGGCCTACATCACAGTGAATGGCCCAGGGTGTGGGGGGCCACCATGTGACCCAGGATGGTCCAGCACTGGTCCAGTGCTGTTCAGTCCAGGACATTCCAAAGGATGTCTGGGCTCTCTGCTCTGCGAATCTGTCAAGAACGTGGCCAGGGAGCCTCCTCTCTTTTCCATGTGAGCCCTTATCCCGCGGGACACATTCTCATTAAGTTCCTCCCTCGGAGTCAAGATAAAACTGGGGACAGAAACTGACCTGGGCCCTGGAGTTTTGTTTTGGCCTGTTGTGTTGGACCACAGGGATTGAACCCGGGGAAATACAACTCTGAGCACGTCCCCAGCCCTGTTTTGCATTTTATTTAGATACAGGGCCTCACCGAGTTGTTTGGTGCCTCGCCTTTGCTGAGGCTGGCTTTGAACTTGAGATCCTCCTGCCTCGGCCTCCTGAGCCGCTGAGATTAGAGTCCTGTGCCATGGCTCAGGAGGCCGAGGCTAGACCCTGCAGTTTGACACAGTGCTGGGCCCCTCAGGCTCCCTCGGTGACGGCGTTGGGATGAGCACCCCGTAGCATCCTGGAGGAAACGGGCCACCCTGAGGCTCCTGCATGAGCCTTTCTACAAACAGGGCTTCTGACAGTTCCTTTTGGAGGCCGCTTCCGTGAGCAGGCGGGGGAGGCTCAGAGAGCCCCTGCCCTCCACGTCCACCCTTCTCCTACCGTGACGCTTTCTGAACAAAGGTCGCTCCAGGGCCCCTCACGTCGGGGTTGGAACCACCTCAGTGACAGCTTCATGTCCTCTGCTGTCACTCCCACATGGAAAGGCCACTGCCAGGTGAGCTGCCCCCCCAGCGCAGCCCAACCCCGGTTTCTTCTCTCTTTAGTGTTGACTTTGTGCTCATTCTAGAGACCAGACACAGAGAGGCCCCCAGACCAAGGTGCCGAGGGACAGTGTTTGTGAAGCAGACCCAGGACCCCACCTGAGAGACCCGCCATCCGCAAGCCCTCCTCTGTCAGGTGGGCAGGTCCACTGAGGCTGCTGTGGGGAGAGTCTCTGCCAGCTGGTTGTAAGAAAGACGTCGTCTCTGTTTTCTGGGTAAAAACCTGGAAACCTGGGTCTGGTCGAGAGGACAAACAGGGCACCTGGTCATGTGACCCTCCAGGTCCCCTCCCGCCTGGGTACAAAGTGCAAAGAATTCCCAAATCCTTGTTCAGAGGACATTCCACCTCTGAGAGTGTGTGTGTGTGAGGGTGTGTGTGTGTGTGTGGGTGGGTGTGTGGGTGTGGGTGTGAGGGTGTGTGGGGGGGTGTGGGTGTGTGGGTGTGGGTGTGAGGGTGTGAGGATGTGGGTGTGAGGGTGTGTGGGTGTGGGGAGGTATGGGTGTGGATGTGGATGTGTGTGTGTGTGTGTGTGTGGGTGTGGGTGTGTGGGTGTGGGTGTGAGGGTGTGAGGATGTGGGTGTGAGGGTGTGTGGGTGTGGGGAGGTATGGGTGTGGGTGTGAGGGTGTGTGTGGGTGTGTGTGTGTGTGGGTGTGGGTGTGTGGGTGTGGGTGTGAGGGTGTGTGTGGGGGTGTGGGTGTGTGGGTGTGGGTGTGAGGGTGTGTGTGGGGGTGTGTGGGTGTGGGTGTGAGGATGTGGGTGTGAGGGTCTGTGGGTGTGGGGAGGTATGGGTGTGTATGTGGATGTGTGGGTGTGTGTGTGGGGGGGTGTGGGTGTGAGGGTGTGTGGGGGGTGTGGGTGTGTGGGTGTGTGTGTGTGTGTGTGTGGGTGTGGGGAGGTATGGGTGTGCGTGGGGGGGTGTGGGTGTGGATGTGTGGGTGTGTGTGTGGGGGGGTGTGGGTGGGGAGGTGTGGGTCTGAGGGTGTGTGGGGGGGTGTGGGTGTGTGGGTGTGGGTGTGAGGGTGTGTGTGGGGTGTGTGGGTGTGTGGTGTGGGTGTGAGGATGTGGGTGTGAGGGTGTGTGGGTGTGGGGAGGTATGGGTGTGTATGTGGATGTGTGGGTGTGTGTGTGGGGGTGTGGGTGTGGATGTGTGTGTGTGTGTGTGGGTGTGGGTGTGGGTGTGAGGGTGTGTGGGAAGGTGTGGGTGTGTGGGTGTGGGTGTGTGTGTGTGTGGGTGTGGGGAGGTATGGGTGTGTGTGGGGGGGTGTGTGGGTGTGGATGTGTGGGTGTGTGTGGGGGGAGTGTGGGTGTGTGGGTGTGGGTGTGAGGGTGTGTGAGGGGGTGTGGGTGTGTGGGTGTGGATGTGTGGGTGTGTGTGTGTGGGGGGTGTGGGTGTGGATGTGTGGATGTGTGTGTGTGGGGGGTGTGTGTGTGGATGTGTGTGTGTGTGTGTGTGTCTAATGGGCACTGGTTTTTGAAGGAAGGAGGGGGAGGTCAGCCCCTGACAGGGTCCGGAGTGGGATGGCCCTGGGGACAGACCTCTGGGGTGGCCCTGCCTCCTTTGAGAATCAGCTCCTTCATTTTCCCTCTGGGCACTGATGTCACCTGGCCCCGCTGATCACCTGAGACAGCTCTTCTCTCTGGCCCCTGTGCCCAAATCCTGGGGCTCCTGCTGCCCAGACCCCTGGCCATCCCCCTGCCCTGTGCCAGGTTTAGCATGGATTCTGTCACCTGCAGCCCCAGAACCCAGCGACACCCTGGTGCCTATGACCCAGGACAGGCTCCGGAGTCCTCTGCTCCAGGAGGGTCCTTCCAGCACATCGGAGGGTGACAGAGTGTCTCCAAGGAACTCAGGACTTTGGGGCTTCAGGACAGGAGCCCTCAGGGGTGGGGACATGGAGACCTGCAGGGACACGGAACAGGTGGGGTGGGGACATGGCTCAGTCCCTGCCCTTGGCTTCAAGGTTGTGGCTTACTTAGGCTCCATGTCCTAGAGCCTCCTGCCTGCAGCCACCCACGGTCCTGCAGGTGCCCTGGGGGCAGGGGTCCTGGCAGGTGGGGTGGCACAAGCACAGCACTGACAGGGTCGGCTCGAGGCCTCTGGGGCTGTCAACCCCCATGCTCCATCTGAGCGTGTGACTGGACACCTACCAGATGCACCTCCAAGGAGGACCCACCCCAGGGGACACTGGGTGTCCCATCCCGGGGTGTCACCTCACGCACTGTTCCTTGAAATGACACGAGGCTCCAGGGCCCCTCCCTCGTGGGCTGCAGGCTGCAGTGGAGCCCCCGGTGCAGATGGCTGTCATCACAGGGTAGATGACCCTGTGGGACCTGGGCTGTGCTGGACAGTTGCGCTGACCCAGCCCCCATGGGTTAAACCGATTCATGCAGGAGATGGGAACAGCCTCCTCATCTCCCTACGAATGGGCCGAGAAACGGTCTCCACCGACCTCCAGGGCACAGGGGCTGTGGGGCTTGGCGCTGAGGTCTCCTGACAGGTGGCAGAAGCTGGGGACACAGGACACGGTGCTGGGGAGACCCTGTCCCAATGTGAAGCTGATGCAGCCTGGGTCTGCAGCACCCCAGAAAGGGGAGGCTGGTGGGGTGCCAGGGACACACGCACTCGCCACAGGCCGCCTGCAGCTGCACCCTGGGACATCTGGGACCTAACACCCAAGGTGTCTGGCCACGTCACCTGGGCAGCTCTCCTTTGTCATGGTGTCCGCAGGCTGAGGTAAGAGAGTCCGAGCAGAGGGCCGAGGCGCTCAGGCCGGCTGCCCGTGACAGGAGGGAGGCCGAGGTGGAGTGAAGAGGGACAGGGCACCAGCACTGGGCAGTGCTATGCATGGGTGAGGGTGGGTCTCATCCACGGCCCCCCAGACCCCTCCTGCCCTGCCTGACCCTGGGACCACCTGCGGGAGCGGAGGAAGGGCAGAGAGGGAAGAGGAGCCTGGGCGTCCCCCCACCAAGGACCCTGAGCCCCGGTGACAGGGGCCAAGCCCACAGAGAGAAGTGAGGTCAGACTTTAGCTTTTGACTTGCTGGAGCTCAATTCCTGAATGAGATGGGATGATGGATGAGCGTGTTCTTCTAAGTGAAATCGACAAAAAACCAGGGACACGTCCCCAACTGTAGCAAGAGCTCTGAGGCGGCCATTGCTCAAGGCACTGGCTGACGAGGGCCAGCAGATGCCCCGAGGGGAACTGGAGGCAGACACCTGTGCCTCATTCTGCATGTCTCCTTTGTCACCTTAAAAGCTGGGGTCAGATTGCTGTCAGCTCTGCAGAGGGCTGCTGACCGTGTAAGGGACGTTCATCTGAAGCTGCTGATCCTCCCTCCTCGAGGCCACCGCGAGGCCACCGACACCAAAACAAGGGTAACCAAGGTATTTTCAAGACTCGCAGGGACATCGCAGTCCACAGGTTGCCAATGGCCAGTTTCACAAGGTCCTATTCCAGACCCCTGGGATGGTGCCCTAAACCTGCCAGGGGCGGTGAGACGGCAGGCAGATGCCCTGGGATGGGGACTGGGGCTGCAGTCCAAGCAGGAACCATGTCCTCAAGGGAACCCAATGGCCCCCCGGATGTGAGGCTTCCCCGGAGCCTCACTGCTCCAGACGGAGACGATCAGTACCCCCAGAGTTTGACCAAGGTGGCTTAGTTATGCCCACCTCTTGTCCCCACCCAGGCTCATGGCACTAGTTCAAAGACAGCCCTGAGGACGCTTGCCCCCCCCCCAACAGAGCCACAGCGAGTCCCCTCCCCCGCCTTCCCAGCCACGCGACACAGTGAGTCCCTTCCTGTCCTGGACATCAGGGCAAGTGCCAGGGTGACTTGCGAAGACTCCCTGACGCCAGCACTCTAGGTCTAGCACTCCAGGGACATTTCCGCCACCCCCTGGCCTGAACCCAAGGCCCCCCAGAGGATCACAGGAGGACACAGGTGGGCTATGGCGGCGTCCGCAGGCTGAGCCAGGGTGACACTGATGGTGGGACGGGGCCTTTTCCCCAGATCACCAGGAGCGTCACCGGCTCCTCTCTGTCTCTGCCGGTGCCCAGGCAGAGGTGGCAGGTGCCCAGCTGTGTCTGTGTCTTCTGCCTCCCACCTGCGGAGGATGGGCCTTTGTCACCAGCTCTGCTCCCTGGCTCCCTGCTATGGATTTGACGACACAGGACTTTGACACTTTACCGTGACAGACTCGATGTGGCTTGTGGATGATCAGTGGCAGGTGGAGGAGAAGGGGGCGGCCATGTCCCCTGACACCTCTTACATGACTCCCATGCCACACGGGCACAGATCGGGGGCCGTGAGTGCCCACACATCCCTGTCCCCCGCCTGCAGTGCCCGGGCTGGTTTCCCAAGGGGCCACTGTGCTGATGGCCGAGGGCGTCTGTGGGCTTGGAATTGTGTTGGTCACCCCCAGGGACCTGGCGCTGGAGCCCTCCCTTGCCACACAGTGGCACACATGGCGCCTGTGGGTTTTGTCACGGAGCATCCGTTAGGGCTATGAGCGAGGGCAGGAAGACGGAGACGGAGGCGTCACTAACGGGAGCATCACCACAGAGCCTCTGAGAGGCTGAAAGGGCACCTGTCACAGCAAGACCCCAGAGTGACAGGAAGGAGGGGCCACCTCCGAGCCAGAGGTCGTCACCAGGGCACGGGCAGGTGCTTGCTGCTCAGGGAGGGAAACAGGCCCACCCAGTCCCCACAGCGGGTCACAGGCGTTTGTCACTTCTCAGGGGCCCTGACTGTCAGAGGTCACAATCGATTGCCTGGCAGAGACCCTGTGGCGTCCCCTCCTCACGGTGGCAGGGCAGGCGCCAGCATCCAGCTCTGCACGGAGGGAGCATTTCCAGAGGAGCCCGCAGTGGGCAGCGGGAGCCGAGGACACAGGCGCAGGCTCCCTGACCAGTGATGAGGGTCGCGGTGCCCGGAAGCCGCGTCCCGCCTGCCGCACAGGGAGCAGCCACCGTGGCTGAGTGGCCCTGGAACCGCGTATTCACAGCTGCCCCTGGTCAGTGACTCCGCCCTCCACTCCCCTTAGTCAGCTGGGGACTCTACTCCAGTGCCACTCGGGTTACTTAGGAAATCGCGACCCGTCCCAACACCAGCCGCTGGGACAGGAAGGCTGCTTAGTCCCCGCGAGGAACTTCAGTCACCTCCCACTCTGCAGGGACATCAGCGTGGCCATGAAGTCACCTGCAGGGAGAAGCCTGAGTGTCCCCGGTCCCCATGCGACCCACAGCCCTGGTGGAATCTGAGCTTCCTGTGTGGCCCAGGCTCTGAGCCCAGCAGGAGCCTCCCGACCCCAGGTCTGCAGACCACGTGGGCACCTTCCAGATCCACGTCAGGCTCAGCCCGACCACAGGACCCTCCTCCCGCAGTGGCCTCTGTGTCTGCTCACCATGGCCATCTGGCCTCCCCTCTGGCCTGGACTTACCCAGCCCCCTGCCACCACGGGACCTTTGCGGGATCTGCCCTCCTCCCCAATGTCTCCCGCCCCACCTGTCCTCCACCCGCTGACCTCAGTGACCCAGCATAAGGGTGCTCACCAGAGCATTACCCACAAGCACATGCACCCCAAGGATCACGCAGGGCTGTTGGGAGAACCACGTTAGAGCTTCAAGATAACACAAAGGTGTTTCTACAAGGAACTGGGGGGTGAAATCAGGGTATAGAAAAGTGTTGGGCCGGGTTTATCAATTCTGTTGGTCTCTTGAAAGAATTAACCTTCATCTTGGTTAATTGTATCTATTAACATCTGTTTGCCACTCGTTGACTTCAGCTTTCTCTTTGTCTTCCTTAATTCTACTTATTTGAGGTTTACTTTGATCTGTTTATATTTTTATTTTTATTTTTTTTATTGGTTGTTCACAACATTACAAAGCTCTTGACATATCATATTTCATACATTAGATTGAAGTGGGTTATGAACTCCCAATTTTACCCCAAATGCAGATTGCAGAATCACGTCGGTTACACATCCACATTTTTACATACTGCCATATTAGTGACTGTTATATTCTGCTACCTTTCCTATCCCCTACTATCCCCCCTCCCCTTCCCTCCCATCTTCTCTCTCTACCCCATCTACTGTATTTCATTTCTCTCCTTGTTAATTTTCCCATTCCCCTCACAACCTCTTATATGTAATTTTGTATAGCAATGAGGGTCTCCCTTCATTTCCATGCAATTTCCCTTTTCTCTCTCTTTCCCTCCCATCTCACGTCTCTGTTTAAAGTTAATCTTTTCTTCCTGCTCTTCCTCCCTACTCTGTTCATAGTTGCTCTCATTATATCAAAGAAGACATTTGGTATTTGTTTTTTAGGGATTGGCTAGCTTCACTAAGCATAATCTGCTCTAGTGCCATCCATTTCCCTGCAAATTCTATGATTTTGTCATTTTTTATTGCTGCGTAGTACTCCATTGTGTATAGATGCCACATTTTTTTTATCCATTCATCTATTGAAGGGCATCTGGGTTGGTTCCACAGTCTAGCTATTGTGAATTGTGCTGCTATGAACATCGATGTGGCAGTATCCCTGTAGCATGCTCTTTTAAGGTCTTCAGGGAATAGTACAAGAAGGGCAATAGCAGGGTCAAATGGTGGTTCCATTCCCAGCTTTCCCAGGAATCTCCATACTGCTTTCCAAATTGGCCGCACCAATTTGCAGTCCCACCAACAATGTACAAGAGTACCCTTTTCTCCACATCCTCGCCAGCACTTGTTGTTGTTTGACTTCATAGTGGCTGCAATCTTACTGGAGTGAGATGGTATCTTAGGGTGGTTTTGATTTGCATTTCTCTGACTGCTAGAGATGGTGAGCATTTTTTCATGTACTTGTTGATTGATTGTATATCCTCCTCTGAGAAGTGTCTGTTCAGGTCCTTGGCCCATATGTTGATTGGGTTATTTGTTATCTTATTGTCTAATTTTTTGAGTTCTTTGTATACTCTGGATATTAGGGCTCTATCTGAAGTGTGAGGAGTAAAAATTTGTTCCCAGGATGTAGGCTCCCTATTTACCTCTCTTATTGTTTCTCTTGCTGAGAAAAAACTTTTTAGTTTAAGTAAGTCCCATTTGTTGATTCTTGTTATTAACTCTTGTGCTATGGGTGTCCTATTAAGGAATTTGGAGCCCGACCCCACAATATGTAGATTGGAGCCAACTTTTTCTTCTATCAGACGCAGAGTCTCTGATTTGATATCAAGCTCCTTGATCCATTTTGAGTTAACTTTTGTGCATGGCGAGAGAAAGGGATTCAGTTTCATTTTGTTGCATATGGATTTCCAGTTTTCCCAACACCATTTGTCAAAGATGCTATCCTTCCTCCATTGCATGCTTTTAGCCCCTTTATCAAATATAAGATAGTTGTAACTTTGTGGATTAGTCTCTGTGTCCTCTATTCTATACCATTGGTCCACCCGCCTGTTTTGGTACCAGTACCATGCTGTTTTTGTCACTATTGCTCTGTAATATAGTTTGAAATCTGGTATTGCTATACCGCCTGATTCACACTTCCTGCTTAGAATTGCTTTTGCTATTCTGGGTCTTTTATTTTTCCATATGAATTTCATGATTGCTTTATCTATTTCTACAAGAAATGCCGTTGGGATTTTGATTGGTATTGCATTAAACCTATAGAGAACTTTTGGTAATATCGCCATTTTGATAATGTTAGTTCTGCCTATCCATGAACAGGGTATATTTTTCCATCTTCTAAGATCTTCTTCTACTTCTCTCTTTAGGGTTCTGTAGTTTTCATTGTATAAATCTTTCACCTCTTTTGTTAGGTTGATTCCCAAGTTTTTTTTTTTTTTTTGAGGATATTGTGAATGGAGTGTTTTTCCTCATTTCCGTTTCAGAAGTTTTGTCGCTGATATACAGAAATGCCTTTGATTTATGTGTGTTGATTTTATATCCTGCCACTTTGCTGAATTAATTTATTAGTTCTAGTAGTTTCTTTGTAGATCCTTTTGGGTCTTCTAGGTATAGAATCATGTCGTCTGCAAATAGTGATAATTTAAGTTCTTCTTTTCCTATTTTTATGCCTTTAATTTCTTTTGTCTGTCTAATTGCTCTGGCCAGTGTTTCGAGAACTATATTGAATAGAAGTCGTGATAGAAGGCATCCCTGTCTTGTTCCAGATTTTAGAGGGAATGCCTTCAACTTTTGTCCATTCAGAATGATGCTAGCCTGAGGCTTAGCATAGATAGCTTTTACAATGTCGAGGTAAGTTCCTGTTATCCCTAGTTTTTCTAATGTTTTGAACATAAAGGGATGCTGTACTTTGTCGAATGCTTTCTCTGCGTCTATCGAGATGATCATATGGTTCTTATCTTTAAGTCTATTGATGTGGTGAATAACATTTATTGATATCCGTATATTGAAACATCCTTTCATCCCAGGGATGAATCCTACTTGATCATGGTGCACAATTTTTTTGATGTGTTTTTGTATTCGATTCGCCAGAATTTTATTGAGGATTTTTGCATCTAGGTTCATCAGAGATATTGGTCTGTAGTTTTCTTTCTTTGAGGTGTCTTTGTCTGGTTTCGGAATCAGGGTGATGTTGGCCTCATAGAATGAATTTGGAAGAGCTCCCTCTTTTTCTATTTCCTGAAATAACTTGAAAAGTATTGGTATTAATTCTTCTTTAAAGGTTTTGTAAAACTCCGCTGTATACCCATCCGGTCCTGGGCTTTTCTTGGTTGGTAGTCTTTTGATTGCTTCTTCTATTTCATCCATTGATATTGGTCTGTTCAAATTGTGTGTATCCTCCTGACTCAGTCTGGGCAAATCATATGACTTAAGAAATTTATCGATGTCTTCACTATCTTCTATTTTATTGGAATATAGGTTTTCAAAATAATTTCTAATTGTCTTCTGTATTTCTGTAGCATCTGTTGTGATATTGCCTTTTTCATCCCGTATGTTAGTAATTTGAGTTCTCTCTCTTCTTCTCTTCGTTAGCATGGCTAAAGGTCTGTCGATCTTATTTATTTTTTCGAAGAACCAACTTTTAGTTTTGTTAATTTTTTCAATAGTTTCTTTTCTTTCAATTTCATTGATTTCAGCTCTGATTTTAATTTTTTCTTGCCTTGTACTTCTTTCGCTGTTGTTTTGCTCTTCTTTTTCTAGGATTTTGAGATGAAGTATGAGATCATTTATTTGTTGGTTTTTTCTTTTTTTAAGGAATGAACTTCAAGCAATGAATTTTCCTCTTAGAACTGCTTTCAATGTGTCCCAGAGATTCCGATATGTTGTGTCTGAGTTTTCATTTAACTCTAAGAATTTTTTAATTTCCTCCTTGATGTCTTCTAAAACCCATTGATCATTCAGTAACCTATTGTTCATTCTCCAAGTGATGCATGATTTTTCCTTCCTTCTTTTATCGTTGATTTTCAGTTTCATTCCATTATGATCAGATAAGATGCATGGTATTATCTCTACTCCTTTATATTGTCTAAGAGTTGCCCTGTGACATAATATATGATCTATTTTTGAGAAGGATCCATGTGCTGCTGAGAAAAAAGTGTAACTGCTTGATGTTGGGTGGTATATTCTATATATGTCAATTAAGTCTAGGTTGTTAATTGTGTTATTGAGTTCTATAGTTTCCTTATTCAACTTTTGTTTGGAAGATCTGTCCAGTGGTGAGAGAAGTGTGTTGAAGTCTCCCATGATTATTGTATGGTGGTCTATTAGACTCTTGAACTTGAGAAGAGTTTGTTTGATGAACATAGCTGCTCCATTCTTTGGGGCATATATATTTATGATTGTTATGTCTTGTTGTTGTATGGTTCCCTTGAGCAGTATGTAGTGTCCCTCTTTATCCCTTTTGATTAACTTTGGCTTGAAATCTATTTTATTTGATATGAGTATGGACACTCCTGCTTGTTTCTGCAGTCCATATGAGTGATATGATTTTTCCCAACCTTTCACCTTCAGTCTATGTATATCTTTTCCTATCAAATGCGTCTCCTGTAGGCAGCATATTGTTGGGTCTTGTTTTGTGATCCATTCAACTAGCCTGTGTCTCTTAATTGGTGAGTTTAAGCCATTAACATTTAGGGTTATTATTGAAATATGGTTTGTTCTTCCAGCCATATTTGTTTATTAATGTTACTAAACCTGATTTGTTTTCTTCTTTGATTATTTCCCCCCCTTTACTGTCCTACCTCCCACTGTTGGTTTGCATTGTTATTTTCCATTTCCTCTTCCTGTAATGTTTTGCCAAGGATTTTTTGAAGAGATGGTTTTCTAGCTGCAAATTCTTTTAACTTTTGTTTATTGTGGAAGGTTTTAATTTCATCTTCTATCCTGAAGCTTAATTTTGCCAGATACACGATTCTTGGCTGGAACCCATTTTCTTTCAGTGTTTGAAATATGTTATTCCAGGATCTTCTAGCTTTCAGAGTCTGTGTTGAGAGATCAGCTGTTATCCTGATTGGTTTACCCCTAAATGTAATCTGCTTCCTTTCTCTTTTAGCTATTAAAATTCTCTCCTTATTCTGTATGTTGGGCATCTTCATTATAATGTGTCTAGGTGTGGATCTCTTATGATTTTGCACATTCGGCATCCTGTAGGCTTCTAGGATTTGGGATTCTGTCTCATTCTTCATGTCTGGGAAGTTTGCTCGTATTATTTCATTGAATAGATTGTTTATTCCTTTGGTATGGACCTCCATGCCTTCCTGTATCCCAATGACTCTTAAGTTTGGTCTCTTTATGTTATCTCATATCTCTTGGATGTTCTGCTCATGGTTTTTTAACTGTCTTGCTGAGCTGTCTATGTTCTTTTCAAGTTGAAATACTTTGACTTCATTGTCTGATGTTCTATCTTCTAAGTGTTCTACTCTGCTGGTAGTATTCTCAATTGAGTTTTTAAGTTGGTTTATTGCTTCCTGCATTTCTAGGATTTCTATTTGTTTGTTTTTTATTACCTCTATCTCCCTGTATAATTGATCCTTTGCTTCTTGGATTTGTTTATGTAATTCCTTGTCAAAGTGATCTTTCATTGTCTGATTTTGCTGTCTCATGTCTTCCTTGAGACTCCAGATCATCTGAAGCATGTATATCCTGAATTCTTTATCTGACATTCCATCTGTTTCAGCTATTACCTCTTCTAAAGTTGAGTTGACCTGCATTGCTTATGGTCCTTTCTTGCCTTGTCTTTTCATACTGCTCACGTTTCTTTCTGCTTGGTAAAACTGTTGTGTTTTTGAAATTTTCACCCTATTTATTTATATTGGTCTTGTATAGTTGAAAAATCTCCCTTGCAGAGCGGGTAGTTGCTGTGCTCCTCCTCCAATTGGGGTGATCTGTCTACTATGCTGGCGGGCCGCTAGGCCTGCTCTACTGGTCGGTCGCAGGTCTGCCCACCCTGCGGGCGCGGGTGGCGGCTCTGCTCTGGCCCCACACCAATTGTGGTTACGTGACTACCATGCCCACGGGTCGTTGGGCCTGATCCGTATGCGGGCGGCGGCTCTGCTCGGCCCCTACTCCAATTGGTGTGATGTGTCTACCACGCTGGCAGGCCTCTGGGCCTGTTCCGCCGGTGGGTCGCAGGTCTGCCTACCTTGCGGGCTCGGGCGGCAGCTCTGCTCGGCCCCCACTCCAAATGGGGCTACCTGACTGCCACTCCGGCGGGTCGCTGGGCCTTTTCCGGACACGGGCGGCAGCTCTGCTCCGCCTCCACTCTGACCAGTGTGACGTGTCTGTCTCGCCAGCCGGCCGCTGGGCCTGTTCCACCTGTGGGCTGCCGGTCTGTCTACCTTGTGAGCTCGGGCGGCGGCTCTGCTCGGCCCCCACTCCAAATGGGGTGACTTGACTGCCACACCGGTGGGTCGCTGGGCCTTTTCCGGGCACAAGCAGTGGCCCCGCTCAGCCCCCACTCCAATCGGTGCGACATGTCCACCACGCTGGCAGGCCACCGGGCCTGTCCCGCGGGTGGGTCGCAGGTCTGCCTACCTTACAGGCTCGGGTGGCGGCTCTGCTCAGCCCCTACTCCAAATGGGGTGACTTGACTACCATGCCATCGGGTCGCTGGACCTGATCCAGGCGTGGGCGGCTGCTCTCTTCGGCCCCAGCTGCAGTTGGGGTGACGTGATACCACGCCGACAGGTCGCTTGGCCTGTTCTGGGCGCAGGTGGCGGTTCCACTCTGTCCCTCTGGCCCCCACAGCACCCAGCAGGACCCGGACCGAGAAGCAGTTTCCTTGGGCTCCCCAGCCCAGGGCCAAAGCAGCTCCGGGAGCCAGAACCCGGCCGCCCCGAGCTCAGTGCACGCTCTGCTGGGAGCGGGCTCCAAGAAGCAGACTCCGCGGGTTCCCCCAGCCCTGGGCCAAAACAGTTCTGGGAGCCAGAACCCGGTGGCTCAGAGCTCGGTGCACGGTCCGCTAGGAGCAGGCTCCAAGAAGCAGTCTCCGTGGATTCCCCAGCCCTGGACCAAAGCAGCTCTGGGAACCAGAACCCGGCTGCTCAGAGCTCGGAGCGCGCTCTGCTAGGGGCGAGCTCCAAGAAGCCATCTCCGCGGGTTCTCTAGCCCTGAGCCTGAGCTATCTGTCTGCGAGACGCAGGCAAGCAAATAACAGCCTGAAATCACCTGTTCCGTAGCTGAATGAGCTGAGATCAGTAGAAAACAGGGATGATTACGTTAGCTCTCCAAGATGGCAGCCGCTGGCCTCCTCTGTGGACTGACTGGTGTGGAGAACCGAACTGGACTGCTTCCCTCCTCCGTCTCAAACCCAGAACTAAGCACTGAGCGCAGCCATTCCACCGCTGGCAGAAGCCCACAGAATCCGCAGTGCTGCACCTCCTCGCTGCCACCTCTCTGCTTCCCAGCGGCGCCGCAGACTCCGGCCGCGGGGCAATCCGCCGAACAAGCCTTGCGACCCTCCGTGTGGAGAAATCTCCCGTGACCGAGCCCCCGCCGCCGATCCTCACGCGATGAAAATCCCTCCACTAGATTCTGGAGCACCTCAGTTTCGCTGGAAATTCCCAACAAGACAGCCTTCATCTGTTTTAACTCGTCATTCTCCCGCACAGTGACGCAGCACACGGGGGTGATGCACTCCCTTCGCTGCCATCTTCCTCCTGAAATCAAAAAAAATTTTTTTGCAGTCTTAGATAGACAGCCTGCCTTTATTTTATTTGTTCATTTTTATGTGGTGCTAAGGATCAAACCCAGTGCCTCACGCATGCTAGGCAAGTAAGTGCTCTTACAGCCCCAGCCCCAACACCAGCCCCAGATTATTACTTTTTAAGTCCAATATTTTGCTATTCCTTTAAGAAAATGATCTTTTCCCATACATTTTTCCTCTTATTTTCAGCATTTCCTATTAGGTATCACATCTGGCTATTCATTAAACTCAAAAGTATGTATAGCTCTGGGAATAAACTGACTTGGAGTGTAAACATCATCTGAGTCAATGGTACTTTGAGAATAAAGAACCTGGTTTATTTGCCCAGAAGGAAGTGAATTATGTGCTGTTTTCCAGTAGCAGTATCTTTAGATGCTCTGAGGGTCTTTAATTATGATTGCCAATTGTTAAACAAAACTAACAAAAGCATGCTTCACACATAAAGACAGTCATTTAGACTATAATATGAACAGACCAGCCATGATGTAGCATTAAAAAATGAGCTATTTTAATTGAACATACCATTAGAAAATAATGAAAAAGTTCTGACAATTTAATCCAGAAGGAAAGGCCACTTCCTACTTGCCTGAGTTTAGGTATTAGGGTTGAAAGTGCAGGAGTATCAACAAGCTTTAGGTTATCTGTGTGGGTCTGGGCCATCGATTAATGTCTTTCTGTGATGTTAAAGGAGAGAAAAAAGCAAACTTATATAATTGTACTTTTCACTGATACTATGAAGTTAAATGAGATAATCTTTTGGAGGTTTTCTGAGACCTCAGGTGTCCATAGGTTTCAAAATAAAACTTTAGCATCTGAGTTAGTAAGCTAAAAGGATGATCATTGCTGTTAAAACAGCATACATTTGAAACCTACATCTGCTAAAGGAAGAATCTAGAAAATAACTTAAAGCTTCAGGTTAAGATTGATATCTTTGAAAAGTTCAAGAATAAAAGTTTTTGGTCATGATTCCAAATTAGTAGATAAAAAGATGTTTGGGAACCTGAAATACAAGGAATTCTTTGAGTTTTAAAAGGTCTTTTATGTTGTCAAGACATTTTAAGGGTAGAAATACTACTATAAAGTTTTTTTTTTCATGGTTCTTGATCTCACCAAAAGGAATCCAAAGTATTATTTTTGTTGGGTTTAGTTTTGGGGTACAATCTTTAGGAAATTTGGTATGGCATCAGGAGCTTTCATTGACTTCTCCCATCCTGAACTCTCCTTCCTTCTTACAGACTTTCAGTGGCCTTAGTTGTCAAATGAATCCAGGCATTTGAAGGCAGTTGGACCCTCTGCGCTTGAATAATTAAGTGAATACTATTAAAGAAAGGCTGCACATCAGTAACTTGGAGGATTCAGGGTGAATGAGCCACTTTTCAGAACCTGCATGACAATTTTGAAAATTAAACCCAGTTAATAGAAAAAAATGCTAAATCAATGGCTATAAAATTTAATGGGTTTATAGCAGCCTTAACACAGTAGGACTGAATTATCATGTTAATTTAATTTCCATTTCTAAATGAACCAGAAGGCACAATAAAGGTCAATTAACCAGCTACCTTCCCTGTCTTCTTTTTCTTTTACTGCCGGTTTTAAATCACATTCAGCCCCAAAGCACTCACCCTGCTTCTGGAAACTCATTAGTTTTTCTTGAAATTAAAACAAAAAAGAAGAGTTTGCTTGATGAACGTAGCTGCACCGTTGTTTGGGGCATATATATTTATGATTATAGACAGCAGAATACATCAGTCACTAGAAAGGAAACTTATAAATCAATGGAAATGTAACTGATGTGACACAGCAATCTGTATACGGGGTAAAAATGGGAGTTCATAACCCACTTAAATCAATCTGTGAAATATGGTATATTAAGTTCTATGTAATGTTTTGAACAACCAACAATAAAATATTATTAAAAAAAAAAAGAAAGAAAAAAAAAGAAACAAAAACTAACAACTAACCATGTGCTGAGTGAGGACAACCACTGAGCGTGTTCCACAACAATGGGGACGTATGTGTTCAACGGGAAGTCTTTACCCTTGTCACATTGAGGATATAAACTCAGTTGCACCAAGCCTAAGGAAACATGCAAGTTGAAGGTCGCCATTATTTTGTGTTCCAAGTGTTCATCTACAGTGAAAAAGCTGTGTGTGCTACTCTTAACATTTATGAGGCAAAGAAAGAAGGGGACTCCATCTGTGTCATGTGGGGCCGCTGTGAGTACAGTGAGAACCTCAAGCTCTGCACAGCCTGCAATTTTAGCATTGAAATGTGTCACTTAATATTAACGAAATTTTAAAATTACTTTGAAAAATTTATTTAATATAGGAAAAAAGAGGTCAGATCCCTGCCCCTCACAGGCAAAAATTCAGTTCTTGTTTTGGGTGTAATTATTTTATAGGCAATGGATTGCCTATAGTTTGATGCAATATCTATCGAAATTTTCAAATGTGCTCATTTCTAGCAATACAAATAACATCAGGGACTAACTTGGGAAACAAAATATATTTTCACAAAGCTTTTAGTTCTTCTTCTTCTTCTTCTTCTTCTTCTTCTTCTTCTTTTTTTTCTTTTTGTACTGGGGATTGAACTCAGGGACACTTTTACCACTGAGCCACATCCCCAGCCCTTGTTTGTATTTTATTTAGAGACAGGGTCTCCATGAGTTGCTAGAGCCTCACCAAGTTGCTGAGGCTGGCTTTGAACTCTCAATCCTCCTGCCTCAGCCTCCTGAACTGCTGGGATTACAGGCACGGCTCCAGAATTGATTTCTAATTCCAATGTTTGCCATAATTTGAAGAGTAATTGGATGATATTGCAATAAAGATAAGAATTTTTATATCAATTACTTGGAAACCTGTCTAAAACCAAATAATGTCGATAAAGTTTCACAAGGGACCACAAAGCTTTCAGTTGATGCTAATCTTCTTTCTCTTTTTCCTTTCAATGTAATGTAGAAGAATGAAATATTTGCTAAAGTTTTCTTGTTTGGAATTATTTCATAGAATTATAAAACTTTAAAGGAACAATGACTTGAGCAACCTACAAATAATGATAATAATACTTAATACTGCCCTTCTTTCTGATATGCAAAAAGTAGTTTATATGCTATTGATACCTTTGCTTTACTTGATACCACATGCTCAATGATATAACCACATATTAAATTTTCTATGGCAGGTCAAAATAGCAATGCATAGATTTCACAATTACTATGATTTATAGTTGATTACTAACTTATAACTTCATAAATAAGAAACATCTTTCTTGCTTAGGGGAAATGAAATATGTTTCCTATAATCTTAAAAATAAAAGAGTTAAGTAAGCCATAATTTTATGAACACTAATCACAATAACAACCACTTACAGAGCACACACATGGTCTGTGTATTGTTCTATGTACTTTACCTACATTAATTCCATTCTTTTTCCTCCATGATTTTTTTTTAAACCTAAGTGGCTTCCACCTGGGGTTCTCTCATATCTTACTGTGGATGCAGGCCTAGTGATAGGGGCTTGCTAGGGTGAGTTTTGGCATGGCACAAACATTATAGCTTGGTGAGTGAAGCCCAGGAAGATGGCTTTATCAAAATAAATTAGAGAAGGCTGTTCAGTTGCCTAAGATGAAATTTGTACTTTTTTTCAGACTAACCTTGTGTTCTAGCTAAACGAATTAGAAGCTGTATAATCTGTAGATGTTTATGGCATTATAATTACATAATAGTAAAAAGCTGGAAGCTGGGTATGGTGTTACACTTCTGTGATCCCAGTAACTCAGGAGGCTGAGGCAAGAGGATTGCAAATTGAAGGGCAGCCTCAGCATTTTAGTGAGAACGTTGGCAACTTAGTGAGAACCTATCTTAAAATTAAAATATCTAAAAATTACTAGGGCTGTTGCTCAGTGGTAAAGAAGTCCCGGGTTCAATCCCCAGTACTAAGAAAAAGACAAAACAAAAACTGTGAACAACCTAGATAGATGTCCATCTATCTACCCATGAAGAGGTCAACACAACTCGACATTCAAATGAATACTATTTAGCACTATAAAGGAAGACACTGCTGATATGTGCTACTTCAGGAATGTGCCTCAAAAACATTATCCTAAGGGAAAGAAGCCAAACACAAAGGAGATCATATATTGCATAATTTCACTTATATGGAATATCCTGAAAAGGCCAATTTATAGAAAATGAAAGTTGGTTAGTGTTTTGGGGGGCTGGGAGTAGGAATAGGGATTAAGTGAATGTGAGTAATCTTATTGGGAGAAAATTGTTCTTAAACTGATCAATGATGATTGTGTTAGCTTTGCATCACTATGACAAAAACCTGAGATAAACAAATTAAAAGGAGAGAAGATTTATTTTGGCTCATGGTTTCAGTCCATGTTTGGCTGATGCTATTGGCTTTGGGCTTGTGATGAGGCAGAACATCATGGTTGGGAGAGGCAGAACATCATGGTAGGGAGAGGCAGAACATCATGGTAGGGAGTACCAGGTGGAGTCGAGCTACTCGTCTGATGGAAGCTAGGAAACAGATAAAAAGAAAGTGAGTGAGCTAAGGGGCCAGGGACCCAATATCCTTTGCAAGGGCACATCTACAGTGACCTAACTTCCTTCCACAAGGCTCCACCTCCTAAAGTTTAGATCACCTCCCAAGAATCTCATAGACTGGCAACCAAGCCTTTAACACATGAGACACTCCATGGGGGACACTCCAGATTAAAACTATAACAGTAATAGTTCCAACAGATTGGTAAAGTTCCTAAGACATAATTTAATTGTACACGTGAAATGGGTGAATTCTATGACATATAAAATATATCTCAATAAAGCTGTTTAAAACAAAAGAAGAAGCATGTGGCTTTGGCCAGGATATTGAATTCTTTTTGTTTCATCTTCCTTATCTGTAAAATGGGGTGACCAACGTTTAGTTCTTATTTGAATCTCCAGGAGCATTTGCTTCTGCTTAACATTTGCTTCTCTCCCTGTTCACTTATTTGGAGAATAATTTCTTCACTCGATTTCATTTCCCTGGCACTGAAGTCTCCTGATTTTCTTCACAGCTAGGACTGGCTCAGCTGTTTCACTCTGCAGTGAAGTATCCGTCTCAAAGCCTCTGTCATTCATGCTCATCCAGCCTCTGTGGTTTCATATTTTGCATAATTTTACTTATATGGAATATCCTGAATATCTGTGGTTTCTGGTGCCAGAATTTTTTCAGAAGTCCTGAGATGCAAGAAATACCTCTCCTGATATTCCTGTGCAACTACAAGTTGATCTTAGTTTTTTTTTTTTTTTTTTTATTGGTTGTTCACAACATTACAAAGCTCTTGACATAACATACTTCATACATTGGACTGAAGTGGGTTATGAACCCCCAATTTTACCCCAAATGCAGATTGCAGAGTCACATCGGTTACACTTCCATATTTTTACATAATGTCCTATTAGTAACTGTTGTATTCTGCTACCTTTCCTATCCCCTACTATCCCCCCTCCCCTCCCCTCCCAACTTCTCTCTCTACCCCATATACTGTAATTCATTTCTCTCCTTGTTTATTTTCCCATTCCCTCACAACCTCTTGTATGTAATTTTGTATAGCAATGAGGGTCTCCCTTCATTTCCATGCAATTTCCCTTTTCTCACCCTTTCCCTCTCATCTCATGTCTCTGTTTAATGTTAATCTTTTCTTCCTACTCTTCCTCCCTGCTCTGTTCATAGTTGCTCTCATTATATCAATGAAGACATTTGGTATTTGTTTTTTAGGGATTGGCTAGCTTCACTAAGCATAATCTGCTCTAGTGCCATCCATTTCCCTGCAAATTCTATGATTTTGTCATTTTTTATTGCTGCATAGTACTCCATTGTGTATAGATGCCACATTTTTTTAATCCATTCATCTACTGAGGGGCATCTGGGTTGGTTCCACAGTCTAGCAATTGTAAATTGTGCTGCTATGAACATCGATGTGGCAGTATCCCTGTAGCATGCTCTTTTAAGGTCTTCAGGGAATAGTCCAAGAAGGGCAATAGCAGGGTCAAATGGTGGTTCCATTCCCATCTTTCCCAGGAATCTCCAAGAGGGAGCTCTTCCAAACTCATTCTATGAGGCCAACATCACCCTGATTCCGAAACCAGACAAAGACACCTCAAAGAAAGAAAACTACAGACCAATATCTCTAATGAACCTAGATGCAAAAATCCTCAATAAAATTCTGGCGAATCGAATACAAAAACACATCAAAAAAATTGTGCACCATGACCAAGTAGGATTCATCCCTGGGATGCAAGGATGGTTCAACATACGGAAATCAATAAATGTTATTCACCACATCAATAGATTTAAAGACAAGAACCATATGATCATCTCGATAGATGCAGAGAAAGCATTTGACAAAGTACAGCATCCCTTTATGTTCAAAACATTAGAAAAATTAGGGATAACAGGAACCTACCTTGACATTGTAAAAGCTATCTATGCTAAGCCTCAGGCTAGCATCATTCTGAATGGACAAAAGTTGAAGGCATTCCCTCTAAAATCCGGAGCAAGACAGGGATGCCCTCTATCTCCACTTCTATTCAATATAGTTCTCGAAACACTGGCCAGAGCAATTAGACAGACGAAAGAAATTAAAGGCATAAAAATTAGAAAAGAAGAACTTAAATTATCACTATTTGCAGATGACACGATTCTATACCTAGAAGACCCAAAAGAGTCTACAAAGAAACTACTAGAACTAATAAATGAATTCAGCAAAGTGACAGGATATAAAATCAACACGCATAAATCAAAGGCATTTCTGTATATCAGCGACAAAACTTCGGAAACGGAAATGAGAAAAAACACTCCATTCACGATATCCTCAAAAAAAATAAAATACTTGGGAATTAACCTAACAAAAGAGGTGAAAGATTTATATAATGAAAACTACAGAACCCTAAAGAGAGAAGTTGATGAAGATCTTAGAAGATGGAAAAACATACCCTGTTCATGGATAGGCAGAACTAACATCATCAAAATGGCGATATTACCAAAAGTTCTCTATAGGTTTAATGCAATGCCAATCAAAATTCCAACGGCATATCTTGTAGAAATTGACAAAGCAATCATGAAATTCATATGGAAAAATAAAAGACCCAGAATAGCAAAAGCAATTCTAAACAGGAAGTGTGATTCAGGCGGTATAGCGATTCCAGATTTCAAACTATATTACAAAGCAATAGTGACAAAAACAGCATGGTACTGGTACCAAAACAGGCGGGTGGACCAATGGTTTAGAATAGAGGACACAGAGACTGATCCACAAAGTTACAACTATCTTATATTTGATAAAGGGGCTAAAAGCATGCAATGGAGGAAGGATAGCATCTTCAACAAATGGTGTTGGGAAAACTGGAAATCCATATGCAACAAAATGAAACTGAACCCCTTTCTCTCGCCATGCACTAAAGTTAACTCAAAATGGATCAAGGAACTTGATATCAAACCAGAGACTCTGCATCTGATAGAAGACAAAGTTGGATCCGATCTACAAATTGTGGGGTCGGGTTCCAAATTCCTTAATAGGACACCCATAGCACAAGAGTTAACAACAAGAATCAACAAATGGGACTTAATTAAACTTAAAAGTTTTTTCTCAGCAAGAGAAACAATAAGAGAGGTAAACAGGGAGCCTACATCCTGGGAACAAATCTTTACTCCTCACACTTCAGATAGAGCCCTAATATCCAGAGTATACAAAGAACTCAAAAAATTAGACAATAAGATAACAAATAACCCAATCAACAAATGGGCCAAGGACCTGAACAGACACTTCTCAGAGGAGGATATACAATCAATCAATAAGTACATGAAAAAATGCTCACCATCTCTAGCAGTCAGAGAAATGCAAATCAAAACCACCCTAAGATACCATTTCACTCCAGTAAGATTGGCAGCCATTATGAAGTCAAACAACAATAAGTGCTGGAGAGGTTGTGGAGAAAAGGGTACACTTGTACATTGCTGGTGGGACTGCAAATTGATCTTAGTTTTTATATTTTGCTACTACTTTGATAGGCTTTTTGAGGAAGGATGTGCTATCTAGGTCCTGTTCATGACTGGAGGGCTATTCCTCCAGCAGCCTGAGGTTGATCCCCTCTCTGGGAGAGCCATCACTCAATGACTTATTGACAAAATCTTAGCCTTCTCAGATGGCTTGATTCCAACTCTGAAGGACTGTCCATCTAGTTCCAGAGCTTCCTAGGGGGTTGGCAGAGGGCTTCACTGAGAAGCCATCCAGACTCACTTCTTTTTTCATCCTTTTTTTTTCTCTCTTCTCTGGCCTTCCACAGGTGTGGATCCCAAGGGTGTGGTGACCTCCACCTCATTCTGCTTCTTGCATACCCCAAATTGTGAGGAAGTTAAAGAGTGGGTAAGCTAGGACATTTGCACCACTTGAGATTGTACTCTATTCTACCAAGAGCCCATTCTTCATCCATTTTGATCCCTTTTGGGAATTTAGAGTTAAGTCTCTGAAGGACTATTGAAAGAGGATGGGGGCAATGGAACTCTGCAGCAGTGTCCTTGCCCCACCCAAATCTCCTTAGACCCTTCCTGCTGCTTGAAAGTATACTTTCACTAGCTTCTTGGGCTTTGGCTCTTAAGGCCCAGGATGTGTATGTGTTCTTTGGTGGACAACTCTCATGGCTCTGGGGTGGCTTTGTCCTGCAGAGTCAGAAAGCCAGGAGTGCCTGGAAGTTTAGATCCCAGCTCCCACTGCAAGAACCCATTGTCATTCAGAGACATAAGGCTCATTCTGGTTCCCGACTTCTCTCCTTCCTCTCCCCATAGTTGATATATGTAACTCTTTTCATGAGCTCAGCCTCCTACTTCCTACTGCCAAACCTGAGGCTGGGTGGAAAACTCTTGGCCATTCGTGTCCTGTCAGGTTCTCTTGAGGCAGATCCTAAGATAAATGTTTGTGTTTAAGTGCTTTATTAAGGAATTGTCTCCAGAAGAAATGGAGAGGGAGAGGCAGGACAGGGAAGGGGAGGAATCCAGACAAAGATAAAATCTCCAGCAGAGATTGTTGGAAAACAACTTTGTCTGATCAGTAGAATAAATCTAGGGTACAATTTGACCTCATAGTTTTCCCACCATAGACAGGGGAGTTGGACTTTCACACTCTTGTACTCAATCAGATTGATTGACAATGTGATCTTGTGGTGGGAGCTGGGATCTAAACTTCCAGGCACTCCTGTCTTTCTGACTCTGCAGGACAAAGCCACCCCAGGGCCATGAGAGTTGTCCACCAAAAAACACATACACATCCTGGGCCTTAAGAGCTAAAGCCCAAGAAGCTAGTGAAAGGATACTTCTAAGCAAAAGGAAGAGTGTAAGGGGATTTGGTTGGGGCAAAGACACTGCTGCAGAGTTCCATTGCCCCCATCCTGATCTTGGCAGCATGATCCAATTTCAATAGTGAGTTCTGACATGAGTCTTTTGAAAACCAGCCTAACCAGCAGTCTGATTCTACCATGGTAGATCTTGTAGACTATTTAAATTTGTACTGGACTGCATTCTAATGAACCTGTTTGGATGAATTGGTTGCAAAATGTCCCATTAGATAATGAAATGAGTTAATCTTTTTTATAGACTTGCTGTATATTTGCTATCAAAATGCTGTGGTGTTTGCCGAAAGAAGCAATCTTGGTCCAGGTCTAATTGATATTGAGCTGTTCCTCAGAGTAGTAATTGCCCAACAAGCTTAGTTGCTCTTGAGGCCACTGAGAATGATAATAGGAATATGTCATCAGCATAAAGCAGGATGCTATGACAGAAGGTCATGTATTCAGGTTATCAAAAGATGTATCAAATGGTCTAGGAGGAAACTAAAGAGTAGGTAAGCTAGGACATTTGTACCATTTGGGATTGCAATCTGCTCTGTCAAGAGCCCATTTCCCATCCATTTTGATCCCTTTTTGGTGTTACGGTAAAGGCTCCGAAGGGCCATTAAAAGCCAGGAATCAATATCGAGATCATGCAAGTTGGCCTATAAATGGTTTCTATCTATAAAATCAAAGGCTGACAATAGAGTACTAAATACCGCAAGCCTCAAATTATTTTTAAACATTTTCTCTAATAGAAGACATAGAGTGTAGTAATAGTCCACAACAGAAAAGCTAGCTCTAAAGCATTTGCCCTCTTCCTGTATGACATTAAATAGAAAGATCTAGGCAGGCAGCTGTGAAAGAGCAACCTGGTACAGATATTTGAATAGGATATTCTGAGGGCTACTGGGTGGTAAGAAAGGAGAAAAAAACTACTATTTTTTTTAACTAACAGCAGACTATTCCTTGTCTATTTTGTAGAAATTATGCTATAGGTAATTAAGTCAATAATTTTACCTACCATTTAGAACAGAATTTGTGCTGGGAGGTTCTTCTTAAATTCATCATTTGAATGGAATCCAATGAGTAGAGACACTGGATTTTTGTTAGAGAAAGTTATAGTGTACTTAAAGCATGGGACAAATGTGGCAAAGTTCTAAAAATAAGAGAAAGCAACAATTATTGAATTCCTTTAATGACTGGAGTATGCGTGTACTGAGATCTGTGTGCTGAGGGTTAGAGACAGGTGACCTGATGGGGTAAAGGATGAGAGAGAGAGAGGTAGAAAGATATTGGTTGTTAGCGAATGTGCAGGTAAAAGCAGGAAAACTAAGCTCAGTCATCAAGCCCAAGGCAAGGAAAAAGTTTGAAAGAAATGTAGACAAAGACAAAAACCAAGAAGCAGTCACCTAAGAACTCTAACATTATTATATCAATATGTCAAAAAAATCTTGATGGATGCTGAGTAGCCATTCACATTATTCCTAATAATTTCTCAGTTCAACTCTAAATAGAACATGTTTTCTTAACATGATAAAGAGGGTCTGAATAATAAATAAATAGCCAAGCTATGTTTGAGGGGAAATACTTGAGATGTTCATTTCAAATTTGAAAAGTCATAGAAAGATGTCTGCTATTAACCAGCATGTATCTGGAAGTCATGATCAACAAAGTCAAGAAAAAGAAAGTACTGTGACTTGGGATGATGTGGTCGCCATGTTTCTTGAATGGCTATTGACATTTGTTCAGTTGCAAAAAACACAGTTAACTGACCATTTCCAGCTTCCCAGGCAGCCCCTATCTGATAACTTATGCTCAATACGGAACTTCTCTAATGGACTTTCCCCTCCACCCATTTTCAACACAACTAATTGGGTTGGCTAAGTCTTTGTTATTCTGCACCACAGTTGGACCTTTAATGCTCAGTTTTCCTTCTTTCTCCCTTCAACTTTTCACAGGTGTTACACTCACACACTTCCTGCATTTTAATTCTTTTTCAATGTCATCTTCTCAGAAGACCCAAGGAACATTTTTTTTTGGTAGCATGAATGACCCAAGAAGGCAGGAGGTAAGTAGGGGGTAGGGATTGGATCATTCTCTGCTAATCTGGCAATGAGATGTGGGGCACAGATATTATGACACAAACTGGAAGTCCATTTGCTAAAACTGTTGCAATTGCCTTGTTGTTAGTAAGTTGCATTGAGGCCATACACAGGAATAGTGAAAAGTTGAAGGCAGTTAACAATTGAACATTGACAGAGAAGCTCTTTTCAGAGTCTCCTACTGTCTGTACTGTGTGAGCAGATGAGGCTGAAGAGTAAATTTGACAGCTAATATAGTTGTCAAGCTCTTAAGAAGATTGAATCGTCAATGAAAGACCTGGTATGCTGAAGGTATGCTGAGACCAGGGTCCTGACTGGGAAAATGTAGGATCCTTGACACATGAGATCGAAACATTTTGATTGATGCCCTCAAAAGTTTTGGTTTCTTAGATTCTGTTGAACAGTCAGAAGTGCAGAGGTCACCCACTTATTCTTATTAAGAGTCAGCACTCTCCCTAGGTGGAAGCACACCTCTAGAGGCATCCTTCTGGCAAGGCAGTAGGTGTCCTTCTGAGGATCTGCTCTCACCTCTTCTCCTGCCCACCAGGTTGATAATTAAAATTAAATTGAAGCAAAACCCAGATAGGGTTTTGGAAGAAAGGGAACTACAAGAGTTAGCATCTGGTAGGAGCTGTTCAAATTGCTTTACCAGGAATCTGGAACATAATACTAGATGTGTGTGAATTTATTAACTTGGGGATATTATTTCATAGATACAGGATTTAATAACCTGGCAAAGAACCCGAAAGCCTGCCAAAAACAATGGCCCACAGTTAAAGTGCCTGAATTCCTGTGGCAGATGATGCAAGAGGGGATTAAGAGGTTCATAGAAGCACACATTCTGGAGTAGATGAGTTATGAGTCTGAAAGCCATGCAGGAAATATGTTCCATAGGACCATCCAGAGCACATACCAAGCCCAGGGAAGAGAGATGCTAACATCACTAAGAAGTTCCATTGTAGCTGAGAGACTGAATTGATAAAAGGACAGTGGTCACAGTCTCTGCTACAAACAGCCTGGGAAGCCAAACCACAAACTTCACAGCATTCCGCCCCCCACCCAGAGCGATCAGGACTTAGCTGCAATGGCTATCTTCCTCATTTTTGCTTCTGATTAGGTTGCTCCTAAAACAATCTTGTAAGATGTCCACTTCCACTTAGCCTGCTTCCTGCTTCTTTATGCCAATAGCCTCTTATCAGAACATACTGAAAACCTTCCCTTACTTTTCACTATCAAGCTCTTTTTTTTCCTCCCCTGCCTGCCTTTGAGTCTATGCCAAACACAAGTGATGGTGACTGACTCCCTTGTTTAGCAAGCTCTGAATAAACAGCCTCTGTTTATTATCATTTGGGTGGTCTTCATCCACTTCCACATGGCTCTTCTCCACAGGCAGAAGCTAATGGTGGAAGAGGCTGTCATAGTCCTCATTGATACTAATGAGGATTATGGAGCGCCAAAGCTATAGAGGCCAGGTGGTGGCACTTAACTGCCAGAAGCCAGGAGGTTGTAATTTTTGGGAAAACTGCCAGGGTTGAGTGGCAGCCAAGGAGGCGAAATCTACAGAGAGCTATGGAGAGATAGTTAATAGAATATAAATAACATTGCTAGCGGTAAAATAGAGAAGTCAAAGTATTGCTCAATGTACTGCATCTTTTTAATCACAGAAAACAGTCATGGAAGAGTAGGAAGCTGAGGGCATCACCCCAATATAAAGCCACAATCCCATTTGTAGTTCTTGGACTGGGGCCAGTTTGGGGGCCCAGAACTCAGTGCCTAAAGAAGTTTCTGGGTTCCAGTGGGGGTTCCATGGTAACCTCATGGCATCCCCATGGCAAGGATATAAGGTACAAATTCCTCCAGCTCTTCCAAAACAGGACTCGTAGTTATTTACTTGAGTGATTATGCAATAGACTCATTGAACTTGCTGACTTGCACTGTGGCCTCGTGGGTTGTCTTTTTGGGGGTTCCTAAGTATATAATTGGAATTGATGAACTTGGAACTTTAACCTATGAAGTAAGAACTATGATAATGAAGGGGGGCCAAGAAGAAGCCTTTGAAATTGCCTGCCCACATTCCTGGCCAAGATAGGACATGAAGGGCAATATCACACCATGGGAGGGAAGGTGAAGATTAGCCCCACTTACAGGTCTCAAGGATGTAGGAGTGTGGTTCCTTATCACATTTCCACTTAATTAACCATTATGATCCCTGCAGAAACAGATGGATTCTAGAAAATGAGAGTGGACTACCACAGACTTAATCAAGTCACAGCTTTGACTCGGGACTCTGGCCCAGTGGAACTAGTTTGTTAGAGTAGATGGATAATGCCTGTTACACCATAACCATTGATTTGATGATGGGGCTTTTTTTTTTCTTGCCTTATTAGGGAAGAGGATGGAAAACACTGTATACTTATAGTTTTGACCTAGGACTATTTTTAGGTCTCCCTTACTGTGCTGTGGCTGAAAAAAATCTAGACTCTTGGGACAGCTCACAGGATATCAATTGTTTCATGACGCTGATGACAGCAAACTGGTCAGGAAATGTGAGTCAGGTTAGCATTCTGATGGTCTTGGTGTTTAGTTCAAAGGGTGGTAGATACATTCCACTAAAAATTAAGGACCTTTGGTAAAATATTTGGGTTTACAGTGGTCCTGAGGGCATGTTGGGACATTCTCCCCCAAAGTATAAGACGGTTTGTTTCATTTTTCATTCATTGTCATAAAAGAGGAAACATGTGCCTTGGCCATTTCAAGTATTGGAAGAACGCATTTCACATCTGGGAATATTGCTCTAGCTCATATATCCTGTGACCCCAAAGGCCATCAGTTTTGAGAAAGTTCTGAAATAGGAAAAGTTTGGCAACAACAGACAGGTGCCTGTAGCTTTCATGTGGGTATTTCATATCATAGAGTTCAGTGTGCTCAGCACAGTGCTATAAGCAAGACCACTGCCAAAAGCACATGAGCATCCCAGATCACTAGTCACTCATCACTCTGTTTCATGAGTTCAAACCTATGGCCATATGGGAAGAGGATAAGGTGTGAAGAGGTGTACATCCAACCAGTTGAAGGAGAAAAAATTCTGAGGCTGATTTGTGAATGGGTTGGCTTGGTACAGGATTGCAGGCTGAAAATGGGTAGTAGCAGCAATATAGCCCTATGCAGGGAGGCTTTGAAAAGTAATGTGAGGAAAAAAAATCTTCCTATAGTAAAGTTTTGAGCATGTGTCTGGCTGTCTGAATTGTGAGGGAGAAGAAGTGGCCCAAGGTGATAATATATCCAAGCTTCATGCAATGATGAATGGCATGATTCATCTGATCAAGAGCCGGACCAAGGGCCTGAGAGGAAGGAAAAGATTTGTAGACTAGAGATAAGATTTTGGGGGGATATATGTGGATGGACATGTGAAAACTTTAATGAAATATGATTTTTATATCATATGTGTTAATTAATGTTTGCCAGAAAATATGTACCATTGAAATGGCACTAAAACAATCAACTAGACAAAATAATTCAGATAAGTTGTCATTAGCCAGGCTTTGTCATTGACCACTTTAAAATGGTACTCGAAAGAGGCTACTGAGGCAGAGACAAAGACTACAGGAGAGCGGAAGAGTGTGGATTCTCAATTTTGAAGGCCAATACTGCTATTGCCATCTCTGAAAGTCTGATCTACTCACATTAGACACTAGGCTGAGCCCTGGTTTTCCTCAGAGTAGCTGAGGCCTATCAGCTACTTGGTGGCAAGTTGACTTCATTGGACCCATTTTGTCCTGGAAGCACTAAAAATAAATCCTAAAATGAATCTCACAGTAATAAATACTTATTCCAGATATGTCTTTGCCTTTTATGCTTACAGAGCCTCAGTCAGTGCTGATAGCTTCTTCCCTGATTCATAGTGTTTGAACAATGAAGGAAATGGAGGAATGGGTCCATTACCTTGGGTTCTACTGGTCATGTTGCATGTCAGCCTATCAGAGTGACCCACTGAGGACATGTCTAAAAGGGCCATCTTGGGTGCAATACTCTGTATGCCTGTGGGTCTCGACTGTATCTGTGAGAGAAGATTCTAGGTTGCTATTTCACTCATTCTTAAGGGAAAGAAACTCGTTATCTCTCCTCTGGAATATGGTTTCCCTTTTAAAATGTAATAAAATATATATCAAAATTAATAAGATTTCTTCACATTCAATGATAAGCGAATAACGAAGCCAACTTGAGGTACCAGTACGCAGTGCCCTCAGGCTCTGTCAGAGCGATCCTCCATGACACCTGATTCCTCCGATGCTTTTTCTCCCATTATTGCTCCAGTATGACCAGGTTGCAACACATACAGTTCAAATTAGCTTGTGAACAACATTAAAAATGATGACATGGTTTAGGGTTTTAGGATCACTCCAAAGTACTCAAAACCATAAAATTCTATTTGCCAAAGTTAAGGTTCTATTGAATTGAGTTGCAGTTGTGAATTATTTTGATTAAATGCTGGCCTTGTCCTCAGAGCCTTGGCAATCTTTCAGCTCAGCTGTTCCATGCATTTCATTTGGAAGCATCATTTCCCATCCTTTCCTTCGGGTCTCTTGTAATCTTGTCTTTTAGAGGATAAAATAAATACACGAGATACAAATAATAACAAGTCAGGACAATGTATTTCATACATATCAATTTAATGGTGCATCCTATGTGTTTAAGGCATTCTTGGTCTGTCTTATTAGGGATCATAAATGTTTATTTTGTGATAAGAAGTCGCATCTACAATATTCATTTGGATCTGAAAATTGTTAGAAATGCATTCTTACTTCCAAAATGATTGCCTTGTTTTGAACCCAGCTGTGAGTGAGTTATTATTAATCCCAAACCCAGAAAGAAACACTTATCTTTAGGTATGAGGTTATTTGGTTGGAGATAGCTAGAATCAATATCAGATGGTTTTTAAAGAGAATATTTATATTCTTAAAGGTATCTAGGAGAGTGCGATATTGCAAAGAGATGTAAAGTTTACCTAAGAAAAATGATAAGTTAACTACTGAAATTAGTGTCAATCCAAAAAAAGGGGAAGAGAATTACCTTGCCTCTTTTCAGAAAAGTGTGTTTATTTCTATATGTTCTAGAATAATCCTGGTACATTTCATCTGTTATTATTCAAGGCTATAAATTTTCAATTTTAAAAGCTTAAAAATTTCCAATAGTGCTATTACTCTGCAAAAGAGGACAATAGGTGAAGCAAACAGGAAGAGTCAGAATTAGTCTCGAAATAACTCAATATTGGGTTGGAATGGGACTCATTTTCATTTAGAAATTTTTCAGAACCACCTGCAGAATACAGAGAAGCTGTATTTAAACTTTAACGTAAAATTTCATCAAGGAACCATAGGGAGAAGTCAAAAAACGTCATTTTCTGAAGAGACAAGGACAAGGGAGAAGGAGACGGTCTTAGAAATGCCAGTGGGGGTAGAGGAGTTAACACCTTTACCAAGATGATGGAGGAATCAGCTGCTGTCTGTTTCAAGACAGAGGAGGTCATTTTTTATGTCTAGAATTCCTGTCATTAAAGGGGGATGTCTGGCTCTAGAAAGTATAACCCATTTTGTACAAGCTGACTAGCTGGGTATCTGTTGTGTGTTTAGGTGCCCTGCTTGGTGTTGTGGGGGTTGCAGAGAAAAATAAAGGGTGAATCAGCTTTGTCTTTGCATTCTTACTTTGTGCCAAGCTCCTCACAGGGATTCTGCAAAATGAGTTTTACCATTTTTACACATAGGGAAATGGGAAGTTCAATGAAATGAAGTAACATGCTCCAAGTCCCAACGCTTCTAGACAATAATGATAAGATCTTTCATAGGGTTGTTGTTAAGACCTTGGTGCAAAGTAGAAGCCCCCAAAAGAGTGCTCCCAGAAAGACTGCCAGTCTCCATTTTCAGTGGAGTTATTTTTATCTTAATACTGTTTTCAATCTGCATCATTCCAATTACCAGTTATCACTGGATTATAACACATTCAATTAAGTTATATTATAGATTTTTTTGTTATGTATTAGATTATGTTTCTGTGACAATGTGTAAGCTCCTTTGAGATCTGAGCACATGACATATCATCAAGGTAAACTTTCACTGCCCCACAACTGGCTCATTGGACACTGCCTAGTGAAGATCTAGGTTTCAATCTTGCTGAAGTACTCCGCATTCACACATTCATCAGTGAGAACCACTGATGGCAGTAAGGCACAAGGTAAAATACTCACAGTGAAAGATGAAGCATACACAAATAATAAGAATTTTACTTTAGGTCAGTATGCTTTAAAACAGTGGCTTTCAACCTTTCCCTCTGAAATCGACAGACCTATTTTTCCCTGGATTCAGCATATGTGTGTGCATTCTCACATCCAGTCAAAGGTTTCATGAAACAATACTGGTCTTACAATGGGTGATGAGCTCTAATCTGTGTCCAGTCTCCCATTTCATTCTACACCTATCCCATTTAAAAATGCTATCACAATCTACTGGTGCCCACTGATTTAACATGTCATGCTTCTTATTTTATAAAAAAACATTAAGACTCTACTGGCCACTAAATGAATTTTAAAATTGTCTTATAATATCTAGCATGGTACTAAAATAATACTTGGATAATTTGATATGGTAGATTGCAAAATTCGTCCAAATCTTCATTCTCTTCCCATATCAATGTTCTTTGGGTAACTTTGTGGTCATACTTTTATGCTGGCCTTAATAGGCCATTCAATTTGTTTGAGCTGATGGGAAGTTAGTAAAAATGATGCAGTCAGAAAGAAAAAAAATGCACGTATGTTTGGACTTGATTGCTCTTCCTCCTCTGTCTTAGTTATGAGAACAAACCCATCTGGTTTCTGGAGCCACATGGATCAGAGCTGAATTTGCTGTAGATGTCCCAGCTGAGGCAACCAGCCAAAACTCACAGGTGTTGAGCCCAGCTAAGATATCAGAGGCATCTTGCTGTCTAGCCAATCACCCCAGATATGTGCAAAAGAAACATTTATTGTTCAATTCCTCTAAGTATTTTTGGTTTGTTACATACTCTTACAGTGACAATTGGTAACACACACATGGCAGCACCGTTCATGTTTGAGTACATGATGAATTCTTAAAGTCTAGTAGGATGGATAAAGAATGCCTCTATCTTGCCTCATTTCTACTTTAGCACCAAAGTATATCCAGCTAGTTGACTGGGGTCAGCTGTCTCCAGGTATTTTCATTTGAAGAAATAAATGGCGGTTCTCAGATCAGCTTGTTGATCACATCATGTGATCTACTTAATTATGACCTAAGCTAAACTTTGAGAACTGCTGAAACAGTGGTTTTCTTTACTTTTTGGACTTGAAAGCAGCAGGATTATTAATTGGTAAAGACCAGTGGGTGAAATGCACATAATTTTCTTATTCAATTTATTTAGGTATGTTTACGTTATATGTAACTAATATTAACATATTAATCATGCTTCTTTGCTTAACTGTTTAGTATTTACATGCTAAGTGGTTAAAAGTAAAACCTTATTTCTGGACCTTTTTTTTTAAGTTTATCTTTTATCTGAATACTCTGTATGTTCTGGCTTCGAGTGCTTGTCATATCCTCAGAATCATGTTGGAAACGGAGGCTTCTGAGACTTCTTTGACTTTTAGCAAAATTTAATATCTAATGTGCAAAACATTTTACCTTTGTTGCGGTTTGCTTCATATTTCACATCTTTCTCTTTCTCACATTTTTTCATTGTCAAATTTCATTAGTCATTGCTTGGCTTGATTTCTTGGTTTTGGACAAATTTGGGGTCAATTTGAAAATCTACTATGCTCTCTTTGATCCCTTAGTCATAGGGTCAGTCCTTTGTTAGCCTGGTCTCCTCAGGAGACTTCCCATTGTTTGCATCCTCTAAGACTCCACATATTAGCCTCTGAAGCTGGAGTCATTCATATTGTTAACTTTTAAGATTTTGGGGGGTTAATGTTAGAGTACACTATGTCAGGGTATACAAGTACTTACTGGACAGTTAAATTCACTAGGGGTCAAGAGCAGAATTATTGGGAGATCAAAGTTTTTCTTATTAAGCCTGCAATATTCAGATTTGAGGAATATAGAAGGCACAATGTAAAAGATCTTCCTAAAAGTAACTCTATATCATTGACTGATCATTAATCAGTTAAGAACTGGTTCTTTTAAGACTGCCTACACTTTCCCCCTTTTCTTTCTGGTTTTCTAGCTTTTTGTTTTAGGACTTCTAATACCCTTGCCTTGAATCTTTTTAAAAATAGTTCCCTCTCAATACTCATATGCTCCATTCCTTCCATGTAAAAGTTAGGCAACTTGAGATATTCAAATGATAGTCATTGCTTGCTACTCTGGAAGAAATTTGAAAAAGACGGGAAGATCTGGTTATATTATTTGTCCTGGATATCATCCAGAAAGCATGACTGCCCCAAAGATGATCATTACAAAGAACACCAACTGCCACTTTTCTCTGGTATCAGAGACATCACTGAGGCCACCCCAGAATGCCTTCTTTAATAAAGCATCTGGACATGTCTCCTTTCCTCCCATCAAAGGGTCCTTGGCCTATTTGCTTTACTTACTTCCACCAGCTTGGGCTTCATCTTTCTTAGCCAGCCTTGAACCCCCAAAGAAGCCAGGTGTCCTAGAGGGAGGAATCCTAGCACCCCAGCAGATATTCCTGGCCATATTTTCTTTTTAGGTGCACCCTACATTGCTATCTTTGCCAGTCAGGTCCCAGTGGCAGAACCAGAATTACTGATTTACATCTTTCATGGTTTTTTTTTTTTTGACTTTTGGATATTAATGAGTTCTCCAGATTGTGAGATCTCAGGAATCCCTTTAGCCCAGTGGTTTTCAATCCCACATGTACTTTGGAATCACTTGGGAAGCTTTGAAAAATCCAGATGTCCAAGCCACACACACAGATTGATTATATCAGAGTTCCTGGGGGTAGGTCTCAGGTCTCAATGCTCTTTTAGAGTTCTTGGTGTTTTCAGTGGGTGGCAGGGTGGAAAGCCAATGTGCCAGTCCATTTCTCACCTCATGTTCTAAATTCTTTACTTTTGTAAAGAATTTTGTACTTCTGTGATTTGGGGTAGGAAGGAATAGATTACACAAAGAAGACTGTCTTCTCAAGATGTTCTTTCTCTACTTTTCCCATTCATGATAAAATGTCTCATTTGTCCCCCCTCATTGCTATTAGTCAAAGAATACATTTTTTTTCTGTTTAAATGTGAAGTATGGAACTCATATTCAAACCACTGCTAAGCCAGCAGAAAGTCTTAAAATCCTCAGGAATCTTTAAACTCTTCCAAACCGTGTGTACAATTAAATTGAAACATGAAATTTTCTCCACTCAAAGCAAGTACTTTATCCCATGGTGTCTCTACATTCTGAAACTCTCAGGTAAGTTTGTTACTTTCCTGGACTGAATGGAACCATTGCATCTTTCCAGACAGTCCAACTCCACGTATTCAGTGTCATGATGCTTATTCCTCTGTGACCTCTTAAGCTCTAAGGATGTTTTCAGGATGAACAGACTATTACTTTGGCAGGGAGTTATGGGTATGTATTTGGGTTGCGGGGTGGAGATGGTGGCACTTGCTCCTATATATCTCTTTAACATGGAAAGAACTTGGTTTATTTTGCTTCTATTTTCCTCCCTTAGGATGCAGGAAGAATACCCATGAGGAAAAATGGTATTTTTTCACTCTGAGGGCTAACAGCGATGCAAACTTGGAAATGAGAGCAAGTGTGTGTAGATACACAGATCATGAATTTTAAAGTCTGAAGGACCTCTGGTTTATGCATTTAAAAGGAAAATATTCTTTAATCATTAAGACATTGTTTATGGCTTATTTGGGGAAAATTTATCTTAAAACCAGATATAGATTTTGGAAGGAAACCAGAATCCTGGACAGTTAAATTCACTAGGGGTCAAAAGCAGAATTATTGGGAGATCAAAGTTTTTCTTATTAAGCTTGCAATATTCAGATTTGAGGAATATAGAAGGCACAACATAAAAGATCTTCCTAAAAGTAACTCTATATCATTGACTTTATATGAAAAAGCTAGGAACTGACTTCTTTTGAAGGAATAATTATTCACCTCTCCAGAGTTTGCTTAAATAATTTCAAGGACCGAATTTACAGCTTATATCATGTGCTATTAAATCCCTTTTGGCAAAATCTGTTCAAGCAGGACTGCTTACATTTCTGCTTGTTTATTCATTTGGCATGCCCTTTTTGAATATGCCAGATTCTATTAGGTCCTTGAGTCACATCGATGGACAACATGGTTCCTGTCCTCATGAAACTTACAGTTTAGCAAGAAAGATAGTCAAATGAACGTAAGTGATCCATAAGATGATCTAATTTCAGTGGTTGTAAATGCAATGTGAGGAAAATTATAGTGTGCAATGGAAATCATTAACATGGGAGGTGACTTGCCTGGGGCCCTAAGATGTTTTTCCTGAGGAGACAATATTTTGGCTGGCATTAGGAAGTTTAATAGGCATTAGCTCACATGTTATTTTGCAAGGGTACATTTTAATCAAAACCTTGAAAGCCCATATATGTAAAGGAACCACTTCTGGGTGATCAGGTGTCTAAGATGCATGTATAAAATTTAATTTAAAAAATCCATAACTGTATATTCATAGAAGACAAAGGTAAGCAAAAGCAGCAAACATGACTCAAAAAAATTATATCCATTCACTCTAAAAATATCTGCTCTGGGGATATAGCAGAAAACAAAACAAACTCCTGCCCTCGTGAAGCTTACACTATAGCGAAGCAGATGATTATAAACAAAATCAATAGGTGGCATATATAGCATGTTATTTATAACTGCTCTGAAGAAAAACCAAAGCAGGTGGGGAGTTAGTGAGTGTTGGTGTTTGCCAACTCATCCCAATCTGATTTATAGCATAATGCTCTTGGAAGAAAAATGTCTTCTCATCCTCCCACAGACCAGCTACTTGGATTGTGGTTAGCTTGGGCTCCTTTCATGTTTGAATGCTGACTGAAATTCTTTAGAGCTGTCACCTTTACATTGTTGTGAAGACACTAATATCATTTTTCTCATGACTTCCGATTTGCAGACATCAGAAAAGGAAAAGTGCTGGCAGAGAAGTCCTTGGATGCTGCAGAGCAACAGCCTCATCTATTGCCTGCGTGCCTTTGTGTGTCTCCAGAGTTGAGGGAGGGTGGTGTGATACGGAGGAGAGAGCTGGCCCATGGCCTGATGGATCTTCAGTCAAACCCTAGCTCTGTGATTCATAAGCTGTATGATCCCTGGGAAATTAGAACACCTCTCTGATCCTTAGTTTCCTCTTTGTAAAATAAATGATCTGGACCAGATCTCTAAAACTCTTTCAAACCTTAAGACTTCCTAAGCTGCAAGACTCAGGAATGCCAACTGGGGCATATGAAAGCATCCTCCTCACCCTACCCATAGGATACATTATCTATATTGGTCAGTGGCCTTTCTTCCAAGAAGATAAAGAATATATTGCTCATGAATTATGTCATTTTAATAAAAATAATAATTTTTAATAATATCAGCTACATACCAGTCGCAGTTCATGAGAAATGCAACTAGTATGTAGCTGATATTATTAAAAATTATTTTTATTAAATAATGAGTATTTATAATAAATATATGAGTATTTATAATACTCATACAACCTTAAATATGAATGTTATTATTATATTTTACATTTTACAAATGGCAAAGAAAGTAAATTGTCTGAGGTCACACAGGTAGCAAGGGGAATAATTAGGAATCAAATCCAGGCAGACCATGTTCTTGGTCTCCAAGCATACTTTTGAATATATGGCCCATTTAAAATAATTTTGAGTACTCAACCTAATCAGTCTGTTTATTGATTTAAAATTATATTGATTTAAAATTAATATTAATTAATATTAATTTGATCATAGTGTGTACATTATAAAACATACATAAAATAGAAACTAAAAATAATTATCTAATGTTAACATTTAAAAAGCACATTTTACTATTTTATTAAGAATAAAATGTTTTGTTTCCATAAATGATATTGAATACGCTTTCTTATTTTTTTTTTTGAATTATGGCTGACAGTGTATAATTCACCTATTCAAAGATTTGTTTCTAACTGTAAAAGATGCCTCACAAAGATGTTTGAATTCTTATGGCAGTTGTATGTCATTAGCTGCCTTCAGGTGTGATATGCATCTGTAAATAATTAACCCTTAATACCAGGCTTTTTAAAATTGTTATTTCCTTTTCTTTCTTTTCATTTTTCTTTTTGGGTACTGGGTATGGAACCCAGGGATACTCTACCCTGAGCTACATGCCCAGACTTCTTAATTTATTTATTCTTTTTAGTTATACACGACAAATGGTCAAAAATATATGAACAAAATGTTAACATCTCTAATAATTAGAGAAATGCAAGTTAAAACTACACCAAGATTCCATCCCACTCTACCCAGACTTTTTTATTTATTTGGGGGCCAGGGTCTTGCTAGGTTTCCCAGGCTGAGCTTGACCTTGTGATACTCCTGCCTTAGCCTTCTGAGTCCACAGGATTAAAGGTGGGTGCCGCTGTGCTTGGTTTTCAAATTGTAGTTTTAAAAATTCTCTTAATTCCTGATTAAGTTCCTGCAAACTTCCAGGAAGGGGGTATATTTTTATATCAGTAAGAGGTTAGATTAAAACCAACTATTCTAAGGATCTTGAAGCTGGGTAGAATACTTTGTTACAGTTGTTTTTTTTTTTTTTGACACTGATAAGGGAGATTTTATAAAGCTCATCCCTCCTTAGCCTGTGTTCCCCAGAAAGCAGGATCTGACTTTTTTTGAGCAGTGTACAGTCCTAGGGAACAGGAGGAAGGGTCAGGAGAGGAGGACCTGCTGAGGATACATTACAGAGCTGGTCACTGTCTTGTGTAGAACATGAAAATTGCTCACTATTAAGAGACGGTGTTTCTGTAGCCCCAAGATGACTGCTTCTCAGGACAGTCTCCAGGGAAAGGCATGTTCTCTAGCTCCCATACTCCATTGTTCAAAACTTCCCGCCACTTTTGGGTTACATGTGTGTATACTCAGGAGAGCCACCACTCTAGTTTTTCACCCCTCCTAGTCAACAGGAAAGATCCAGGCTGAGAGGAGAGAAAGAGTCACCCTTGCAGGTCTGGGGCAGGGAGCTGTCAGCTTGTGTCTGCTTGACAGAGCCCAGGGCCCATGCATCACTTGTGGCCTGCACAGGAGAGAGGTGGGGCTGAGAGCTGAAATGACACCAGAAAGGTGATTGATAGACACATTGAAATAATGTCTTTGACAGCAGAAAGCACCAAGCTATGTAAACGTTTTCAAATAACCATAATCAAAATGCTCTTTTAAATACCTTTTTAAGAAATAAAAAAAACATTTATCATTTACTAACTGTTTAAACATTACCTATACCTGCCTAGGTACAGCATTCTGCAGCAGGCTGCAGAGTATGCTCTATTATAAACTCCACTATGGACTATTCAAGTAGGTGAATCCCTTTCTTTCCCCAGGATGCTCATATGGTATATGCAAGGACCTAGCCAAGGGACTGACTCCTGCACTGAGCTCAGCCTGTTTATTAAATATTGGCATAACAATTTCTTAGTTTTTGAGTGAAAATGAAAAGAAGATGTTCTAAAATATTTTCTAAAGAAGTTCTATTATTTTATTTCCTTAAAACAGTAGACTGTCTTGCCCCATACTTTGGAGCTCAGTAGTCCAAATTTTTCTTTTTAAATATTTATTTACTTGTAGATGAAAACACAGTATCTTTATTTATTTTTGTGTGGTGCTGAGGCTTGAACCCAGTGCCTCACACATGCGAGGCAAGCGCTTTACCACTGAGTCCCAGCCTCAGCCTCAAGTAGTCCAGATTTTTCTAAAACATTAAGAGAATTAATACAGTGACATTACTGGATGTGTAAATACATCAATGGCTATCTGTTGTAAAATAGGAACTTTGTGGTCATCAGGCTTGGGTCTTAATTCTGCCCCTACTGTTTACTGCTTTGTGTAGTCTTGGCCAAGCTACTTAACCTCACTTTCCTCATACAAAAATGAAAATAATGACACTCGTCACCTACTTGGCAATGGTAAATTCTCAATAAAAGAAAGCTACCTTTATAGTACTAGTAGTTGACATAACAAGGGGCAAAGAGGACCAGTATGCAGCAGACTGCCATTATTACTTCCACCGTAACCCAAGGTTTACAAGGTAAGAGGAAATGAATTTTCTGCCATCTCCCACTCTTCCGAAGACTCCTTCCTGGCATAATACTGTTGGGTAGGACAGTAGGCAAGAATTCATGCACATGAAACTACATGATTTATTATCTACACTACCTTAGCTTAGAAGCTATGGAATGTGGAACTCAAATTGTTTTCCTTACTGATCTTATTCTTTTTTTTATTGATTATTTATCGCATTACATAGTTCATGATATATCATCTTTCATACATTAGACTCAAATTGTGTTTTGAACTCCCATTTTCACCCCAAATACAGATTGCAGAATCACATCTGTTACATATTCACAATTTTACATAATGCCATATTAGTGACTGTTGTATTCTGCTACCTTTCCTATCCCCTACTATCCCCCCTCCCCTCCCCTCCCCTCCCATCTTCCCTCTCTACCTCCCCTGCTGTTGTTCAATTCTCTCCCTTTTTTTCCCTCCCCCTTGCCCCTCATAACCTCTTATAATTTTATGTATCCTTGAAGGTCACCTACCATTTCCATATGCTTTCCCTTCTCTCTCCGTTTCTCTCCCCCCATTCGTCTTTGTTTACTGTAGTCTTTTCCTCATGCTCTTTCTTCCTGTTCTGTTCTTAGTTGTTCTCTTTATATCAAAGCAGACATTTGGCATTTGTTTTTTAGGGCTTGGCTAGCTTCACTTAGCATAATCTGCTCTAATGCCATCCATTTCCCTGCAAATTCTATGATTTTGTCATTTCTTAGTGCTGCATAATATTCCATTGTGTATAGATGCCACATTTTTTTTATCCATTCATCCATTGAAGGGCATCTAGGTTGGTTCCACAGTCTAGCTATTGTGAATTGTGCCGCTATAATCATTGATGCAGCCGTATCCCTATAGTGCGCTCTTTTAAGGTCCTCAGGGAATAGTCCAAGAAGTGCAATAGCTGGGTCAAATGGTGGTTCCATTCCCAGCTTTCCCAGGAATCTCCATACTGCTTTCCAAATTGGCCTCACCATTTTGCAGCCCCACCAGCAGTGTACAAGTGTACCCTTTTCCCCACATCCCCGCCAACACTTGTTGTTGTTTGACTTCATAATGGCTGCCAATCTTACTGGAGTGAGATGGTATCTTAGGGTAGTTTTGATTTGCATTTCTCTGACTGCTAGAGATGGTGAGCATTTTTTCATGTACTTGTTGATTGATTGTATGTCCTCCTCTGAGAAGTGTCTGTTGAGGTCTTTGGCCCATTTGTTAATTGGGTTATTTGTTATCTTACTGTTTAATTTTTTGAGTTCTTTGTACATTCTGGATATTAGGGCTCTATCGGAGGTGTGGGGGGTAAAGATTTTTTCCCAGGATGTAGGCTCTCTATTTACCTCTTTTATTGTTTGTCTTGCTGAGAAAAAACTTTTTAGTTTAAGTAAGTCCCATTTGTTTATTCTTGTTGTTAACTCTTGGGCTATGGGTGTCCTATTAAGGAATTTGGAGCCCGACCCCACAGTTTGTATATCGTAGCCAACTTTTTCTTCTATCAGACGCAGTGTCTCTGATTTGATATCTAGCTCCCTGATCCATTTTGAGTTAATTTTTGTGGATGGCGAGAGAAAGGGATTCAATTTCATTTTGTTGCATATGGATTTCCAATTTTCCCAGCACCATTTGTTGAAGATGCTATCCTTCCTCCATTGCATGCTTTTAGCCCCTTTATCAAATATAAGATAGTTGTAACTTTGTGGATTAGTCTCTGTGTCTTCTATTCTGTACCATTGGTCTACCCGCCTGTTTTGGTACCAGTACCATGCTGTTTTTGTTACTATTGCTTTGTAGTACAGTTTGACCTCTGGTATCGCTATGCCTCCAGATTCACACTTCCTGCTTAGAATTGCTTTTGCTATTCTGGGTCTTTTGTTTTTCCATATGAATTTCATGATTGCTTTGTCTATTTCTACAAGAAATGCCATTGGGATTTTGATTGGCATCGCATTAAACCTGTAGAGAAGTTTGGGTAATATCGCCATTTTGACAATGTTAGTTCTGCCTATCCATGAACAGGGTACATTTTTCCATCTTCTGAGATCTTCTTCTATCTCTCTCTTTAGGGTTCTGTAGTTTTCATTGTATAAATCTTTCACCTCTTTTGTTAGGTTGATTCCCAAGTATCTTATTTTCTTTGAGGATATTGTGAATGGAGTGGCTTTCCTTATTTCCATTTCAGAGGTTTTGTTGCTGATATACAGGAATGCCTTTGATTTATGCGTGTTGATTTTATAACCTGCCACTTTGCTGAATTCATTTATTAACTCTAGCAGCTTCTTTGTAGACTCTTTTGGGTCTGTTAAGTATATTATCATGTCATCCGCAAATAGCGATAGTTTAATTTCTTCTTTTCCTATTTTTATGCCTTTAATTTCTTTTGTCTGTCTAATTGCTCTGGCTAGTACTTCGAGAACTAAATTGAATAGAAGTGGTGATAGAGGGCATCCCTGTCTTGTTCCAGATTTTAGAGGAAATGCCTTCAGTTTTTCTCCGTTTAGGATGATGCTAGCCTGAGGTTTAGCATATATAGCTTTTACAATGTTGAGGTAAGTTCCTGTTATCCCTAGTTTTTCTAGTGTTTTGAACATAAAGGGATGCTGTACTTTGTCAAATGCTTTTTCTGCATCCATCGAGATGATCATGTGGTTCTTGTCTTTAAGTCTATTGATGTGGTGAATAGCATTTATTGATTTCCATATATTGAACCATCCTTGCATCCCAGGAATGAATTCTACTTGATCATGGTGCACAAGTTTTCTGATATGTTTTTGTATTCGATTCGCCAGTATTTTATTGAGAATTTTTGCATCCAAGTTCATTAGAGATATTGGTCTGTAGTTTTCTTTCTTTGAAGTATCTTTGTCTGGTTTTGGGATCAAAGTGATGTTGGCCTCATAGAATGAATTTGGAAGAGCTCCTTCTTTTTCTATTTCTTGAAATAGCTTGAAAAGTATTGGTATTAATTCTTCTTTGAAGGTTTTGTAGAACTCCGCTGTATAGCCATCTGGTCCAGGGCTTTTCTTAGTTGGTAGTCTTTTGATGGCTTCTTCTATTTCTTCTTTTGTTATTGGTCTGTTTAAATTGTGTGTGTCTTCCTGTCTCAATCTGGGCAAATCATATGCCTTAAGAAATTTATCGATATCTTCATTATCTTCTATTTTATTGGAATATAGGGTTTCAAAATACTTTCTAATTATCTTCTGTATTTCTGTAGTGTCTGTTGTGATATTGCCTTTTTCATCCCGTATGTTAGTAATTTGAGTTCTCTCTCTTCTTCTTTTCGTTAGCATGGCTAAGGGCTTGTCTATCTTATTTATTTTTTCAAAGAACCAACTTTTAGTTTTATCTATCTTTTCAATGGTTTCTTTTGTTTCAATTTCGTTGATTTCTGCTCTAATTTTAATTATTTCTTGTCTTCTACTACATTTGCTGTTGTTTTGCTCTTCCTTTTCTAGGTTTTTGAGGTGTTGTGTGAGTTCATTTATTTGTTGGTTTTTTCTTTTTTTGAGGTAAGAACTCCAAGAAATGAATTTCCCTCTTAAAACTGCTTTCATTGTGTCCCATAGATTCCGGTATGTTGTGTCTGTGTTATCATTTGACTCTAAGAATTTTTTCATCTCCTCCTTTATGTCTTCTATAACCCATTGATCATTCAATAACATATTGTTCATTTTCCATGTGATGTAGGATTTTTCCTTCCTTCTTTTATCATTGATTTCCAATTTCATTCCATTATGGTCAGATATGGTGCATGGTATTATCTCCACGCCTTTATAATTACTAAGAGTTGCCTTATGGCATAATATATGGTCTATCTTTGAGTATGATCCATGTGCTGCTGAGAAGAACGTGTATCCACTTGATGATGGTTGATATATTCTATATATGTCGGTTAAGTCTAGGTTATTGATTGTGCTGTTGAGTTCTATGGTTTCTTTATTCAGCTTTTGTCTAGAGGATCTGTCTAATGGTGAGAGCGGTGTGTTGAAGTCACCCATAATTATTGTGTTGTGGTCTATTTGACTCTTGAACTTGAGGAGAATTTGTTTTATGAACGTTGCAGCTCCATTGTTGGGTGCATACAAATTGATGATTGTTATGTCTTGTTGGTGGATGGTTCCTTTTAACAGTATATAGTGACCTTCTTTATCCTTCTTGATTAACTTAGGTTTGAAGTTGATTTTATTCGATATGAGTATGGCCACTCCTGCTTGCTTCCGAGGGCCATATGAGTGGTATGATTTTTCCCAACCTTTTACCTTCAGCCTGTGTATGTCTTTTCCTATCATATGCATCTCCTGAAGGCAGCATATTGTTGGATTTGTTTTTTTGATCCAGGTTACTAGCCTATGTCTCTTGATTGGTGAATTTAGGCCATTAACATTTAAGGTTACAATTGAGATATGATTTGTATTTCCAGTCATGCTTCTTTATTTATTTATTTTAGTTTGGCTAGTTTTGCTTTTTGGTTATTTCCCTCCCCCTTTACTGAGATACATCCTGCTGTTAGTTTTGGGCACTATTTTTCAAATCCTCTTCTTGTAGTGTTTTGTTCAAAATGCTTTGCAGAGCTGGTTTTCTTGCTGCAAATTCTTTTAGCTTTTGTTTATCATGAAAGATTTTAATTTCATTGTCAAATTTGAAGCTCAGTTTTGCTGGATATAGTATTCTTGGTTGGAATCCATTATTTTTCAGCGTTTGAAATACATTATTCCAGGATCTTCTCGCTTTCAAAGTTTGTGATAAGAAATCGGTCGTTAACCTAATTGGTTTACCCCTGAAAGTAATCTGCCTCTTTTCTCTCGTAGCTTTTAATATTCTCTCCTTGTTCTGTACGTTGGCTATCTTCATAATTATGTGTCTTGGGGTTGGTCTATTATGGTTTTGAATGTTTGGGGTCCTGTAGGCTTCCAGGATTTGGCAATCCATTCCATCTTTCATCTCTGGGAAGTTTTCTAGAATTATTTCATTTAATATGCTGTCCATTCCTTTGGTTTGAATCTCTGTGCCTTCTTCTATCCCTATGACTCTCAGATTTGGTTTTTTTATGACATCCCATAACTCTTGAATAGATTGCTCGTGGGATTTAAGCATCTTTTCTGTGTTGACTATATTCTTTTCAAGTTGATAAACCTTGTCTTCATTATCTGATGTTCTGACTTCTACTTGATCAAGTCTATTTGTAATATTCTCGTTTGAGTTTTTAATTTGGTTTATAGTTTCCTGCAATTCTAGGATTATTGTTTGATTTTTTTTTAAGATCTCTTTCTCCTGGTAGATCTCGTTCTTTGCCATTTGAATTTGTTTGTTTAATTCATTTTCAAAATATACTTTTATTTCTTGGACTTGCTGTCTCATGTCTTCTCTAATATTCCTTTCCATTCGAGTTAGGTATCCCTTGAGTTCTTTCCATATCCCTGTTTCTGAAGTTTCTATGTCCTCCTGTAGAATTGAGTTGTCTTGTATTGTTTGAAATCCTTTTTTCCCTTGTTTTCTCATGTTGTCCACGTTACTTTCCAGCTCTTTTTGATTGTCGTGTTTCTGCTCTCTTCTATAGATTTGTTTTGTTTCTGTATTACTCTGATGTCTCTCCTTTGTGTTGTTGAACTATGCCTGCTAACGTGGATTCTGCTGGGAAGGAATTCCAACGTCCGAGCTCCAGTGACGACACTACTCTGCTGTGCCGGGCCCCAGTCTCCTTGCCGGGGTGCCCTAATGGGGGGGGGGGTGTGACTGGACTGTCTCTGTTTGGTTTCAGCACCCGGTCGTGGCAGGCGGGCAGACTCCCGCCGCCCAGTATCTCAGGCCGCGGGCAGGTGATCCATCGCCAGCGGGAGGGCGTTCTCCTACCGCCCAGTTACGCTGGCAGTGGATGAACTGTCGCCGGCGGGCCTGCAGTTTACAGCTGCCCAGTCACGAGAGCCTTGCCTCTAGTCTCCTGTTTTCTCCTGCTAGGCTTGGGTTTTCCTGCTAGACCAGATTTCCCCTCAGTGATGGTTCTCGGCAGTTCAAACTGTACTCTGGACCTCTTTTGTTGCAATCTGTTGGAGAGTGGCGGTGGATACTTCAGCTCTCCAAGATGGTGGCCGCTGGTTGCCTTAGTGGAGTGTCCCTTGTGGGGGGCGGGGCCTTACCGGCTTCCTTCCCAGACTGCAATCCCGAACTCAGCCCGGGGGTCAGTGTGGGCTTGGGCTTGGCTGGTGGGATACCACCGTGTCGCAGCCACTTAATTCCCTGCTGACTGGTTAACCCCTTCTCTGCGGCGCCACGCCTTCTGTAGCCTCGGGGCAGGCCGCGCGTATCAGACAGCCTGGATCTCCGGGGTCGCACCGTTGGCTTTTGGGATCCCCGGCACTCTATGGTTTTGATTTTTTCTGCTTGCCCCTCCCCCAGCGCTGGCTAGACAGGTTTTGTTTTGTCCGCTGATGGGAGGGGGGCTTGAGGGTCGGGTGCCTCTAGCTCCCCTTTAGTCTTTATGCAGGCTCACTCTGATACTGCCTCCCCCTGAAAGTCTAGGAGAGATTTTATGCGAAATCCCCCTATGTATGGGGGCTGGGCTGGGTCACACACACCTGTTTTGTTGCTGCAATCTGTCGGAGAGTGGCGGTGGACACTTCAGCTCTCCAAGATGGTGGCCGCTGTTTCTGATCTTATTCTTTACCACAAGATTCCTTCCAGAGTCCCTACTCAAACCTTCCCCAGATGAATAAAATCAGAATCCATGCTCCTCTGTCTCTAATTACTATTTACTTAAAATATTTATTTCTGTTTCATTAGAATAATCTAATCAGTATGGGGTGAGGGAGAATCCTGCTTTCTGAGGCAAACTTTGTGGGGCAGGATCTGTTTGGGCCTTGTTAGAGCTTCTTTGCTTGATCACCCTTGTACACTGAGAGGTATTCATCTCGTGTTCCCAAGAATGAAACATTTCCCACACTTCTGACTGCAGCTTATCCCTGGATTCTGTCTCTGTGGTCTCTCTGAACTGTGTACTTTCAATTTTAAATGATTTTATATCTACTAATCTTGGTAAACTTTACCTTTTCCCTATTTAGTGAATTCTACCCTTGATTTTTTTCCTCTGATTGATAGGGTCCATGCAACAATCAAAATGTCCAGATAGAAGTTCCCCAAACAATTGATAACTTCCCTTTTATAATCTTATCTAACATAACACAATTTAATATTCTGCTTCAATTAATGAGAAGAAATGATATTGCAATACACACAGGAGTTTAGTCTCTAAGTTCCATATGTACTCATCCAATCTGGCCTAAAATCCCAGTTCCCTGTACAGGTGAGCAAAGGTAATGCTACAAAGTAGAGTTTGCATGAAAATATGAGCCAAAGGGCCACAGCTGAATGTCTGATTGGCACTAATCCTTTTTGCATTGCCAGTTCCCTCCAGGCAGTAGCAGCTCCCAGGACAATGCCCACCTTTCTGCCTAATCGTATCTCTTAGGCTCTGGTCTTTCCTTGAGGCAGGGGATAGAGAGAAGGTACTTGGAGTAGTCCAGGGTTTGTAAAGAATTGAGAATGCTAGCTTTTCTGACAGCATGCTATGACCAGTGTCCCCAGGTGTTTTATGGCAATGGCAGTGACGGATTATGATATGTGTGTGTGTGTGTGTGTGTGTGTGTGTGTGTGCATGAAGGGAGAGAGAGAGAGAGAGAGGAGATAAAGAGAGAGGAAGAGAGAGAGAGATGTTTTACAAGGATAGGGGGCAATGCTGCTACTGGTAGTTGGGGGACATTTGGTGGGACTGTGGGGGGAGTTGCTGTACAGCTTTGACATTGACTGGGTGAAAACTGACCATCTGTCTTTTGGGAATTACGTGGATTCTCATTGAATTTTTTTTTTGTATTTTTGCAAATCATTAAAAAATTTCTTGTTGAAAACATATAGTCATTCAACTATCCATTCATTCATCTGTCCCATCCTAGAACTTCAAATAGAATCTCTCACAGTAAGCTTACATTAAAATTCTTTGGATCTCATGTTTTTTTTTTTCCAGAAAGATATTTTGTATGTAGATCAGGCCCCCTGGTGCCATAGCACTGTATTTTTTCTATTCTAAATTTTGTCACTCTTCATTCTATTTGCTTATTTTATTATCTGTCTTTGCTACCAGCCTGTGAGTGACTTGTTTACCAGTATGTTGCTGAGGGGCCATCCCTCTGCTTGACATTCAATTTGGATGTGTTAGTCTGGTTGTATATAAACAGTACTTTGTGTATAATTTCCAAATATTGAAAAAGTTCTTTAGCTTTATTCCTCAAAAACTGGTTTATTGCACCTTGCTTTTTATCATATCGCACAATGATTTCATCTTTAATATTAAGGGTGTATAATTTTTATGTCCTCTGTGTTTCAGCCACACACATTTCCACATAGCTTCAACTGAGGCAGGCACTGGCATGGCAATTTTAGAGGTTTTGATGACAGCTTTGGTCTACAGGGCTCATTCATCTTTAGGGCTTTCATCTCCATCTGCCAGGCTGAGGTGATTCTTCCAAGAAGCACTCAAATATGCTGAACATGTGTTTGGGTTCATGGGTTTGTGTGTCAGACTAATACTCTGAGCTGATGCCTCAGTCACAAAGAGGGCTGAGCAGAGCTCTAAGGCAGATGTGGCAGGAGCAGGACACTCTCAGGAGGAGCCCCGACATTTCTGATGAAGGGAAACAAATTTCACTCACACTCTTCAGCTTCTCCCTGAAGACATTTTAGCAAGAGCCATAGAAAGGGTTGAAGCTTGAGAGCCATGTTTGCTTGTGTCTGTGGAGACAGAGCCAGTTGTTGGACCTATCAAGAAGCCATTGCAATAAATGGGCCAAGGACCTGAAGAGACACTTCTCAGAAGATGATGTACAATCAATCAACAAATGTATGAAAAAAATGTTAATCATCACTAGCAATTAGAGAAATGCAAATCAAAACCACTCTAAGATGTCATCTCACTCCAGTCAGAATGGCAGCTATTATACGCACAAACAACAATAAGTGTTGGCCAGGATGTGGGGGGGGAAAGGCACACTCATATACTGCTGGTGGGACTGCAAATTGGTGCAGCCAATATGGAAAGCAGTATGGAGATTTCTTGGAAAATTGGGAATGGAACCATCATTTGACCCAGCTATCCCTCTCCTCGGTCTATATCCAAAGGACTTAATAACAGCGTACTACAGGGACACAGCCACATCAATGTTTATAGCAGCACAATTCACAATAGCTAAATTGTGAAACCAACCTAGATGCCCTTCAATAGATGAATGGATAAAAAATGTGGCATATATACACAATGGAATATTACTCAGCAATAAAAGAGAAATGGATGGAGTTAGAGAAGATAATGCTAAGTGAAGTTAGCCAATCCCCAAAACACAAATGCCAATTTTTTTCTTTGATAAAAGGAGGCTGATTCATAGTGGGATAGGGAGCAGGAGCATGGGAAAAAATAGATGAACTCTAGATAGGGCAGAAAGTTTGGAGGGGAAGGGAGGAGGTATGGGGTTATTAATGATGATGGAATGTGTTGATCATTATTATCCAAAGTACAGGTATGAAGACACAAATTGGTGTAATTATACTATGTATACAATCAGAGATATGAAAAATTGTGCTTTATATGTATAATGGGAATTGTAATGCATTCTGCTGTCATATATAAATAAAAACAAAAGAAGTCATTGAGTGCATTTCTTGAAGGATCTATATTTGGCTGGAGGACTACAAGTATAATTGCTTTCTATTTTCTTCATCTTCCTTCTTATCTAATTATTTCCATTTTTCTTCCATTTGATGAAGAGAAGGCAAAAGAATATTGAACTTTTTTCTTTGATCTTAGTTTATATTTAGGAGAAGAAGAGCAATCCAACAAATATGACCAACACTTCATTAATGAAACCACTCGTTTAGTGGTTGGAGTTAGAAGGGATGCCACCTGGAGAGTAGAGCTAAGGAAACTACCCAGCTTTCAACTTGGCACAATTGTAGACTCCAAGGGAAGTATCTTCAGTGAACCCCCCTTAGGAGATTGGAAAATAAACGTCCTACTTTAGACCTTGCTTAACACTCACTGTCCTGGTTGACTTCAGTGTTGGTTGGAGGTCCACATTCGACTCTTTGCATGCCAATATTTTAAAAGGATCAGAGCAGGTAAGTCAGCCTGGTAAACTCATTTCACCATATAACAGATGCAGAGCACACACATCCTGCTTCGACTGCTGTGTTGAGCCTCCATATGTTTGCACAAATCCTCTAAACTCTGAGTCCCCATGCAGGTCCTGGGAAGTACCTTGGAAAGCAATTTACATTCTACAGCTTGGAGTTGGACTGCATTCTAATCTGAGATACTTTTAAATTAATAAACTGAGGGTTCTGGTGTCATTGTGTTTACATTACTGGATTTTAAAAATATCAGAGCCTACAGCTTCTTTATGATTCATTAAGGATTTATACCACACACAGGATATGTCTGTATGTGATTCTCAAGTCATAGAGATTATTATTATTTTTTCTTTTTAATCATGGCAGCATCGATGTAGACCTGGTTTTGAAAAAGTAATTTTGAGGTGCAAATTTCAACATCTGTATGCCACCAAGACTTCCTGCTGTGGCTCAAGAACTGATACCAGGTTGTTGCAATTTCACTGCTGAAAGTCATGCTTGAAGGTGATGGTCACAGAGGGACAGAGCAGATGAAGTTCTCATGGTTGCCCCAGCCTCTCAGCTGCTTCTTAGACCTTGGTGAGAAGAACATCAATACTGTTTGTTAAATTTTGTAGATCACCCATGGATTTGGCTTCACTGTTGCAACTTCAGGGAAGGAGACTAGTTAGAAGATATTAAAGAAAACAGAAAATGATGAAGGTCACCATGACAGAACTGTGGGCAAGTAGATTGGGTTGGCACTAACCTAAATAGGGTTCTCCCCTCCCCTCCCCTTCTCTCTTTCCATCCTATTTCTTTCTCTATCTCAATCTTTTCCAAGTAGAAAAAAAAATCTGAGTGTGTACCACAGCCCTGTCTTTTGACCATTTTCTCTGCCCATTATTTATTTAGTATTCTATATTTCTTCAAGGCATATATTGCCTCTAGCAATAGTAAAAAATGATAAAACTAAATTAGGTGGAGCCTTGATTTAAAACGTGTGTGGGAGACTTAAAAACTCTGGGGCCACATATAGGCTGGTGTGTTGTTGTACAATAATCATTATCATTTACTGAATGCCTTCTGTGTGTCAGGAATATTGTTAAGCATCAAGAATAAGCAGTAGAAAGGACTCAGTTCTTATCCTTAAGTTAGCTATTGTCCAGAGAAGGGGAAGACAGACAGACAGACAGACAGATACACACACACACACACACACACACACACATACACAAGAATCAATGTCACAAGTGCCTTAATGGATATGTGGATAAAGTATGATTGGAACTGTTAAGAAGGAGTGGGAAGTTTTGGGAAAACCAAGAAATAAATTTTTAGCTGAAAACTGAAGTAAAAGTTTTGGGAAAGTGAGAACCACATACGAAGGAAAATGTGAGGCCTTTGGTGTCCATAGAGTATGAGTTGCAAAGCTGGAAAAGAGACAAATAAGGGGGCAGGATAAAGATCACAATAGGTGCTATGTGTTGTATTTCTTCTGCTGAGCAATAGGGAGCCAAGGAAAAATTTTAAGCAATTGAAAAATGGACTCTGAATTGGGTCGTAAAACATCTTGGGTGTAATATTGAGTGGGAAAGGGATACACTGGGAATAAGAAGAACACTTAAAATATATTACATTAGGCCCAATAAGAAATAGCTGCACCTAAACCAGGACAGGTAAAAAGGAAGGTATGTATGGTGTTCAGAGAGGCTAAAAATATAAAATGTACGAGACTTATTAGGTAATTGGATATAGAATGTGTCTTCTAATACAACTCAGGATTTTGGTTTGGGTGACACATAGATAATAGTATTTATTCATTTGATACATATTTATTATATACTCTATAGGTCCCAAGAAAAGTGGTTGAGCACTGAGGAGATGGAGATACATAGGATCTGCCTCTAAGGAGTTGATATTGTACAATGAAAGACAGACACCTCAATTGATAATAGGGCACTTGCAAAATGGGGTTATGGTGGTCACTTTCAATAAGAAGTCCAATTAGGGGTTGTAGATGATGCCTTCATTTACAGATGTGCTGTGCTTAAGGAACCTATGAGACATCTGATACAGATATAGTGGACATATAGTGACAGAGGATCAGGAATCAGAACACACATTTTGGAGTAGTCAAGGTAGTTCAAGCCAACATTTTGTGAGCAATGAGATTGGGTGGTTTCATAAGAGAAAATGGGTAAGTAGAGAAACAAATTTTAAGAGGCAACAGAGGAAGAAATGCCAATGAATAATACTGAGAAGACACTGTCAGAGTTATGATAGGGAAACATTTGCATCTTATCTGCCATTACTCTTGAAAGTTCTGCTTTGGTAGTATATAGGGTAAGAAGCATCTTCATTATTTCTATCACCTACTTTGGTTCCTACTATAAAGCAGATACTAAATAAAAAGTTGATTTAATAAAATTCGACATAGGCTTTAGGAAATCAGTTCTACTCTAAAAGTGTGATGAAGTAAATAGACATAATAAAGTATGTGAAATTTAAAAAGAGCTGAACTTGGAATTTACTGATTTTTGTGATCAGGGAACTTTAGTTCTAGACTTTATCGCCAACTGCTGGGTGAGTTACTTGCACTCCAGGAGTGTACTTGATCTATGTACTTCAGGATCCTCTTAGTGAAATCAGGGGATTGCGTTAAGAGACAAAGTCCTTTTGGGTTCTGAAAGTCAGAATTTGGATGTATAATTAAAGGGTCAAGCTGGAGGGATGATATATTATCACATGGTGGTATCCTGTCAGCTTTCACTGATATATTATCTTATAAAGCACTGGGACATTAAATATTTGAGAGTGGAACTCTGGATATTGATTTTTTCCCCCAGTCGTAAATGGCCTCTGCTTCTGAAGAATGGAAGGCACTGCAGAGTTGTTTATACCAGTAGATTGCATCCCTGCAAAACGAATGTCAAACAGTGCATCTGGGTATTGTCTTGATAAATTACATGACTCAGTGATCACTAACCCCCATTTTGTAATATGATTTTATAAAACCCGCGTGACAATGCTAATAGAGATAGATGCACTGTGGTTCCTATACAGTACAAGCCAACAATGTTCCTGGAAAAAAATGAAAATAGGAAATGTAATTACAGATTTTCTATTATAAGATTTCACATAAAGAAATAATGTTAGGTGGGTAGATACTTTATACCAGGTAGTTGTTAGAACTTCAAACAGATTTACCGAATGCCAACCAATAATACTGCTTTGTCAAAATAACTGTTTATTCTATGCTTCTAGGATCTCCTCTGGCATAGCACCAGGTGTGAAATAACAGGCTTGTATCCTGTACATATGCTGGGGTGCATGATACTTTGGCTCATGTAGTCTTGTTTTGAGATTTCTGTTTTATGACTTCATTTTAGTAGTGGCAGCCTGCATCTGAGGATTCACAACAGAGAAAAGAGCCTGACCTTATCAATGAAGACTTTATCCTCACTTACAAAAAGAAGAGTACCTCTAATGAGAAATTCACCTGTGACTACAGAAAAAAAAAACAGTAGGACAATTATAAAGATTTTTTTTCCTGAAACATAGCAGTTTATATTGTTTTGTCACATAACCTGCTAAGATAGAAAGAGAAATTTAGTGAGCTTCCAAACACAAGACTTGTTCACAAAATCCCTTTCTAAACAGAACATATAAATTCCCAGAGTATTGTCTGTCTGCTACTTCAGTCCACAGTTGAAATTTTGGCTAATTGAAAAAAAATATATAATTATGGAGTGACAACTGTGCATAATTAGAGCCACCCTTTTGATTTTAGTTCTTGAGTTTTATTTATTTTTAAAACTTTATTTGATTTTTAATTGAACATAATAATTGTACATACAGGTTGCAGTGAGAAGTTTCAATTACATGTATATTCTGTAATAACCAAATTAGGGGAATTAGCATACCCATAATTGCATTTTTAAAATAATTGTAGGAATCTAAAGAAATACTAACCTGATCTTTTATCACTTTTGGTGGGTGGAGTTGATAGTTTCTATTTGCCAAAGGTGAGCTTAATATTCTATTATTTTGCATCTTAGTCACACACTGTCAGAATCAAAGCGGGAATAGAAAGATGAAGCCTAATAAGAAAATCAGGAAATTCAGGGTCATGAAAGAACTTTTCCTCTCAATTTTTTTGAGGGGTTGAGGACTAGAAAAAATGATGAGGTGAGTGTTGGTCAGTTGGAAGTTCCAGGTGCTAGCATATGCAAGCAGAGATGTGAGCCCAGGGGCCAGATGTCAACATCTGTGCTGGTTGAAGTTTGTATGCGGATGAGATTGCTCAAGAGAGAGCTTGAGGAGGGAGATAAGTAAAGCTCTGAGAGTAAAATCTTGGTAAAGATCAGTTTTTAAGTGGCTGGTGGAGAGAGACAAGGAAAGTCAAAAAGAAGAGTCAGTCAGTCATGAGGAAAATCTTGGAGCTTAAGGCAGAAGATAACTTCAAAAAGAAGGGAATGGTCGAGAATGGCAACTGCTGCAGGGAGATAAAGTAATAATTGAACTGGAACGTAGCCATTGTGTTTGTCAACCAGTGGGATGGTAGTGATCATTGTGAGAGCAAGTTTAGTGGAATAGTCACAGAAGACACAGATTGCAACGAATTGGGGAGTAAACAGGAAAAGAACAAATAAAACGAGCACACACCCCTTTCCTTTGCAAAACCTAGTTTTTATTCAATTAGGTTGTAGCATTGCATTTTGAGTGTATATATGAGGGAGATGTAAATTAAGATTTTTAAGGACAAGGAAGGATTTCAGAGTGTTGTAATGATGGAAGTCTGCTGTGATCTGAGTGAGGCCAGTGTGGGGATTTGTATGTGGACGATATTGAAGGAATTCTGACATAGGCAAAACAATTTGGTGGAACATGGGGTGGGTAAATTAGATGCAGGATTCTACAGTAAGCTTCCTTGGAAGAACATGGAATGCAAGCAAGGAAACGGAGGAAGGCAAGGGGTTGGACTGAGGTGATTAAGTGATTTAGAAATAGTGATTGAAGACAGCACAAAGCCCATAGCATGGTGGAATCCCAAGGTCATAGGTGTGGGGCTGTCATCCTCAGCTCAAAGTAAAATTTGTGAGAAGCTTTTACTTTGGACAATTTTCCAAACAAAGGAAACTCCACTGGTGACAGGCTTTAAAGGTGGAAAAGGTATAGTTTGTAATAGTGGAGGTTGGGTTGTAGGAAACAGGTGTATGAAATATATGAAAGATACCAGTTGCTGTGCTTGAACTTGCCCTCCATGTGAGAGGTCAGATGTGAGTATGAGTCACTCTTAGACTTGTTTCTGAAGAAGTTTATGATGTATCAGTGGCATGGTCAAATGGAAGAGGATGCTGCTCCTGATTCATAGCTGAAAATAGACAAAAAGGGTCCTATGTCAGAATTCCTTAGGAGAAACTCATCCCCAAAAGCTTTGATATCTTTATCTTTGGTTATTTATGTCACAACATCTGCCAGATTGGGGTGTCAGAAGTGCTAAGAAAACAAAAAGTGATGAAGACATGCTTGATATCCTTTAGAAGAATGGCCAATAACAATTCCTGAAACTTTGAAAACTCAATTAAAGAAGGCAAAGATGAAACAAGGTGCAAAATCAGCGTGAAGCAGAGTTATCCTTCTCTGTCCTTGTGTTACAGAGGTAGGCATAGATATGATGAATTCTTCAATGAAGTCTGAAAGTGGGAAAATCCCACCTTCTCTTCCAATGTAAAAATTCCCTTTTTAATACTACTTCTCCAAATTGTGAGCATTTCCAGTATTTAGACATGTTCTGTTGGTAAGAAGAAAACAAGTTACAAGGCCACCTCTTCTTCTTAACAGGTTCTGAATTTACTGACACCCAGTGCCCTATAGTCAATTTCCCTAAACTCCAAAGCTTGTTTTTTTTTTCTAAAGATGTCTGCCTTATATGGAGATTTTACTTAGTAGTCCTATTTCAATCCTGCAGAATATTCATTTAAGAAGGAAAGGTCTCTATTCTTTTCCAGTTCTATAGGTTTGCCGGTTTTTTATAACACATGTAGCTTCTAGTTTTTCAAATACCTTGAAATTGAGTATCTGAACCTAGAACTAGATACAGTTCTCCAAATGTGGGTTGGTGGCATTCAGTGGAACCATTGCCCACCTTGAACCAAACACAATGATACTAACAAGAGAGTTTTTTTTTTTTTTTGTAAGCCTAGCATGGTGGTCACATGGCTCTCTAATGTAACAGTCTTTGATATTTGAGAGTTTATATTTTTATACCTATGGCTAGGAAGTGGGGATTCCCTATTTTATGCTTTAAAATAAATTACCATTCAAAAATAACTGCAGATTAAATTTTATCTTGCTGTACTAGGCCCTTCATTCTATCCTGTTGAGAGCTTTCTGGATCTTGATCACATTGAGCAATACATTTGTCTTTTCAACTTTGTGTCATGTGCAAAACGACCACTCCAGTTCTTGACAAATACATTAAATAAAGAGGAATAAAGGAAGGGCTCAGAAAAATGCCCTCAGAGAACTTTCTTCTTGCTCACAAGTTTATGTATTGACATTTTATGGGACAATTTTCCAAAAAGTTATAAATCTCTTACTTCATTGGTACTCAGTTGATAGTTCCTCATTGTAGTCATGATAATATTATGAGAAAAACTGCCGAATCCCTTGGTGAAACTGGTGTGCGTTCTCTGCCTTACAATCCTTCAAAGTTTCCCTATTGCTCTCACAAGAAAGTCTGAACTCCTTACCATGGCTTTCAGAGCTGACCTTTGCCTGTTCTGCCACCTTTCTTCCTGCATTCCTCCACCCCTGCTTTGAAGTCTATGCTCCGGTCTTCCTGAACCACTAGAAGTTCTTGAAGCTCCCGGCATCCATCCCTTTGCTCTTGTCAACTAAGAGAACTTCACCTCTCTTCTTCTCTGTCATGTTCCCCGACCCCAGACACTCGCTCTTTTGGTCCAGCTTATTTCACTTTGCCCTCCAGGCACTCACTGAGATGCCAGTTTCCTAGAATATTTGCCCTCATTGAAGAGCTTCCTTTCATCCCTCCCTATTATACTGACATTTAATCCCATGAGCACGACCTTGTGTTCTTTTCTCTCTCCTACTAGGCCTTCTTTGGTACACATGGCAGGGGCACAACACATTGTTTAATTTTCGATTTTTTGGAAGTTAATCCTGACTGGTATTTGAATGGAATAAATCTATCAGTGATATTATTTCCATGTACTCTCCTTCTAATATAATCACTATATAAAACAGTTTGTCATTATTTTTGGAGACCTCATGTTAGCCTCTGGTAAGCTCTTCTTTCCCTTCTGAGTGCCTTCAAATAATCAAGTTAAAGATACATTTTAGAATGTTGTTAGGTATGAAAGGCAAACTCATTTGGCTTTAAATTACAAAATCCCCCTTTCTGTTGTCTGAGGCATTTGCTTAGTTCTGATCTTCTGGCAATTTTCCCATTCCCTCTGATTTTTTTCCCCAGGACATGAGCAGCTGCAATAACAGCTGCAAATTGTTTTAATTGTCTTAGATGTAATGCATCTGGACTTGAACACATTTTAAAGCTGCTAGACACTCTCTCACTATCTCCTCTACTAAGATTTGTGTTCTACCTTTTGCAGACTTAATACCAACCCCCTTCGAGGAGGAGATATGGAAACAAACCAACAAGTGAATTGTTCTTTTTTTTTTTCCTTTCTTTCTTTTACCATAATTGTCAAGGAGTTAACTCTTCTACTCCTTTGTCTTATTACTAAAAGCACAGCTTCAAAACACAATGGCATTCTTAATTTGGTTTCATATCATCTGAGATCTGGAAGTTTTACTAACAAAGTTGGTGGAGTAGAAAGAATCTAACTGAATAGACATGAAACAAAAACCACCATAGTTATTCCAGACCTGCTTGGTTTCAGGTACTGTAATAGATAGGGATGTTGTTATATATATGACTTATTCCTGAACTCATGGTCAAATAGAGAGTGTTAAAAGCCATAGTAGTAGATTTCAGTTAGCTGAGTTTACCTTGGCTTAAACAACTTAATAAAGCGGTATTGATAAAAACAACTGTTTATTTTGTATGATTTAGTTTTATTTTCCTCCCTCTATCCATCCTTGCATAAATATTTGAAGTCATGATTCTTAACCACAATTATATATTGAAATTACCCAGAGATTCTGAACTGGTAGCAATGAGGTAATTACTTTTATATTTATTTTTTTTCCCCTGGCATTAAGTCAAGTTCTTTACTTCCCAGAAGTGATGGCTAAGGGGAGGGAGAGGAAGGTTAGAAGAGGAAGAGAGACAGCCAGAGAGAGCAAGGAGGCAGGAAGAAAGGGAACAGAGGTAGTTACTTTTATGACACAATATAGTGAGAACCAAACTCAACCAGAATCTCTGCGAGGTGAAACATGGGTGGCAATATTTGCTAAAAGATCCTCTATATTCAGAGATTTGAGCACCACTGTCTTTAGCACCTACTATGTGTCTGAGGAAGATATGTACTATCTTCTGCAAGAAAAAGTCTTTTGCTCTCCAAGAGGTTCCTATCCTTGAGTAGACAAGCATGCACACAGAAAGAGCAAAGCAAAATTTATAGGGTAGCATATTGTATGACTAAGAGCCAAAGTGAGAAGTGGAAGCAATCTATACCCTGGAAGTTAGAGTTGGATTTTGAAGAACATATAGGGTTAGGTAGATAGGATAGGAACACACAGTTCTAACAGGGAGACCATAAGGAAGCAAAATCCTCATGTCAGAAATGAGTTTGGAATACTCTGGGCATTTTATTCTACTCCATCAGCCAAAATTGATTAGAAATTTTATTTTGGAGGGAAGACTAAAATTATAAGAGTCAAATATGGAAAATTTGTATGTTACTTTGAAATATGTTTTACTTGAACCTATAGGTAATGATTTTGCTTTAAACATAACCGCAATTCTTAAACATTCTCAAACCCTTTACAAATGAGTAAATACTTGAGGTCATTGAGAAACTTCAGCTTTGCTGATAGGAATGCAGGATCTGGAATATAAACCTGGAAAAGGCAAGAGGAAGCTGATCTCATGGTCAAATGGAGACACTCACCAGTGCTCAGTTTCACTCATGTCACCTGTGTGCTGTAAATGTATAACAATAAGCTCTCTAGGAGGAGAATAAAGCTGATTTATAGTGTTTGTCCATTTCCATGGTGTAAATACTACCACCATGACTAATTCCAAACCCACCACGGGTTTAGAAATCATTTTGCAAAAGTTCTGAAAATTCGACACTGACTCTTGCAAACCACACCACTCCTTTCTTCTGCCATAATAGTGGTTTGTTCGGAGAAGACTGGCATTAGGTATGGAAGATGTGTCTTTGAAGATGAATATTCACTTTCATGTAAAATGATGCGATTCATAAAATAATCGAGGCCAAGAAAATCCTAATACTTTCCTGTAGAAAAACTGAAAGAACATTTGGACATCATGTCTTAGCAATGGCTGTTCCAGAAGTGTTGTCCTCTGAGACAGGTCCCTGGAGGGCTCTGTGGCTGCCTTCGTTTGATGATGGTGTTTCCAGCCGGGCTGTCAAGGGTTTTAAAAGGGGAAGCTATAAGAGGAGGAGTAGAATAAATCAGATTTCCATTCAAGGGTGCTCTGTACAACCTGAAGGACTCTTAGGCAACCTTATTCCCAAAGCTCAGCTCCTGCAGTCCTGGACCATCTGGCTTTGGCGGCTGAGCCCAAGCCCTTGGGTTCCCTGATACAGCCGCACCTGCTTTGCTGTGCAAACTCTCTCCAAGCCTTTAAACTCCATCAGACCTGTTCTGATTGCAGTTGCCTCTCCACAGCCCCCAATCCTTCACACTGCCAATTAGCTCGGGCCTCCAGCCCGCGGTCCGCACTGCGCAGGAGCGCATGAGGCCATTTCAGCGCCCAGACGCCACCTGAGTCCCTCCTGGCTAATGCAGCTTCCAAGGGTGACACCACCAAGGAAGCCTTCCGCCCCGTCCCCATTTCCCTTTTCTTTCCCCCAGCTTCAAGAACAACTGATGTGAGGGTAGGAAGGCCATTTAGTCTAAAATAAAAACTAAAATGTTTTTTCCTTCTGATAATGTGCCGGTTCCGTCCCTCGGTATTATGCTCCATAATGTGCCGCGTGCAGCCATTTTGTCATCGCTTTGGGTCATCCTTGCTCACAATTGGTTATTTACTCAGGGGCTTTTGAAATTATTGAGTTGACACATCTGTCAGACGGCAAAAGCAGAAATGCTAAAAGGTCACTTGGAGAGAAACCAGCTGCTCCAGACAAACCTTTCTGCCTCCAAATAGCACAATCATTACAGCCTGACAGATGGGGCCTGCGCTTTCATTTCAGGCGCTCCCCTAGCCTTCAGGTATTTAGCTACACTACCTCATTGCCAGGTCAGCCAGGCCTCCTTGTAATTACCCACACAATAGGCATCTCTCTGCTTAAGAATAACAGCTCCATTTTCTCTAAATAGGAAACCAGTTTCCTCGCAGATATGAGCTCTGGAACGCATGCCACAAACTTTCCTATTAACAGATCAGTGTTGACAGTGGTAAGTACGTTTCTATTACTTCTGCAGCCTTCATTACGCCCTGCAACTCGAGGCTCTGTCTGAGTCGTGGTTTGGAGGGCTTTTCAAGGGGTTTCTGAGGGTGTCTGAGTAGATGGCCTGAGGGCAGTAGGGCTGCCATTCCCTTTCTCCTCCACCTAAGACTTCCTCCTCCCCTGGCAAACCTCTCTCTGTGCCTGAGGATGTGTTGGGAGGGACAGGACCAAAGGTGATGCCTGTTTGTGCTGCTCTGTGGGAGGGTCTCATTCAGATGGCTATTCAGTTAGCCTGGCTTCCACCAGTGCAGGTGCATAGGGCAGTGGAAATAAAAAATGAACACTCAAAACAAGCTGAGGTTGAGCCTCAATCATATAGGGAGCTAAGGGAGAGTCCTCTCTCAATGGGTCCTGCCAGTCTGCTATAGGGAACAATTAATATAGCAGCAGCTGTAATGGCAGCTGCTTTTAAAAAATTTGTTCTTTTTAGTTATACATGACAGTAAAATGCATTTTGACATATTATACATACGTGGAGTATAACTTCCCATTCTTGTAGTAGTACATGATGTGGAGTTACAGTGGTCGTATATTTATATATGAACATAGAAAGTTTTGTCTTATTCATTCTACTGTCTTTCCCATTCCCATCCTCCCTCCCTTCCCCCCATTCCCCCCTGTTCAATTTGGTGAACATCCCCACCACCCCTCCATTGTGAGTTAGCATCCTCATATCAGAGAGGATGCTAACTCACATTCAGTCTTTCGTGTTTGGGGATTGGCTAATTTCAAGTAGCATGATAGTCTTTAGTTCCATCCATTTACTGGCATAATTTCCTTCTTCTTTTCCTTCTTCTGGCTGAGTAATATTCTGTTGTATATATGTACCACATTTTCTTTATTTATTCAGCTGTTGAAGGAAACCTAGATTGGTTCCATAACTTAGCTAGTGTGAATTGAGCTGCTATGAACATTGATGTGGTTGCATCTTTATAGTATGCTGATTTTAAGTCTTTTGGGTATATGCCAAGGAGTGGGATAACTGGTTCAAATGGTGGTTCTATTCCAAGTTTTCTGAGAGATTTCCATACTGCTTTCCAGAGTAATTGCACCAATTTGTAGTGCCACCAGCAAAGTATGAGTGTACCTTTCCCCCCACATCCTTGCCAACATTTATTGTTACTTGTATTCTTGATAATTGCCATTCTGACTGGAGTGAGATAAAATCTCAGTGTAGCTTTTATTTGCATTTCTCTAATTGCTAGAGATGTTAAACATTTTTTAATATATTTGTTGACCATTCATATTTTTTATTCCATGAAGTGTCTGTTCAGTTCCTTTGCCCATTTATTTATTGGGTTATTTTAAGTTTTTTGAGTTCTCTATATATTCTGGAGATTAATGCTCTATCTGAGGTACACATGGCAAAGATTTTCTCCCATTCTGTAGGCTCTGTCTTCATGTCCTTGATTGTTTCCTTTGCTGTGAAGCTTTTTAGTTTGATAAAATCCCATTTATTTCTTGTGCTTTAGGAGTCTTGTTGAGGAATTTGGTTCCTAAGCCAATGTGTTAGAGATTTGGGTCTACTTTTCCTTCTAGGAGGTGCAGGGTCTCTGTTCTAATGCCTAGGTCCTTTGAGTTTTGTGCAAGGTGAGAGATAGAGGTCTAATTTCATATAATTACGCATGAATTTCCAGTTTTTCCAGCACCATTTGTTGAAAAGGCTATCTTTTCTCCAATGTATGTTCATGACACCTTTGTCTAGGAAGAGATAACTGTATTTATGTGGATTTGTCTCTGTGTCTTTTATTTTGTGCCATTAGTCTTCATGTCTGTTTTTGTGCCAATACCATGCCATTTTGTTACTGTTGCTCTGTAGTATACTTTAAGTTCTGGTATTGTGAGGCCTCCTGCTTCACTTTGCTTGCTGAGGATTACTTTGGCTATTCTGGGCCTCTTATTTTTCCAAGTGAATTTCATGATTTGAAATTGGAGCTTCTTAATCTTTCAGAGTAATAACAAATCAACTGATCCTCATAAAACTGTGTCTCTCAAACTTGAATGACAGTGTGGGTGGTTTTTAGAAACCTGAGTTAAAATTTGGATCTTTTCTCTGAAGGAGTAACATTACCAGTAGTAAAGTGAAAGTTTGCTCTCTGTTAATAGGGATGCTTCAGTGTGGAAATTTAAAAAACATTACATTGACTACATGCAGGAGGCTCAGAATGCAAGGAGGTGTGGAATGACCTGATAATTACAGTTCTAAAATCTTCACACATGCAGTAAGTGAGACAATCTTAATATCCCCTTTCAGGTTGTTAGTACTTTACATATAAATGAATGGGAACCTTGAGACTTCACCACACTTTCAAAGAACCCTGAACAATCCAAAACTATGATGGCCATGGAACTGAGATCTCCCTTTAGATCCTCCTTGATCTGCTCCCTTGCCCCTTGGTATTCAGTTCCTTCCCTTGCATTCTCTTCACTCTTTTATTCTGGGGATTCAGAAGTGATTTGCAGTTGGTCCAGAACTCCAAGTGTAACTGCTATTACCAGGAAAAAAAGAAGACTCTGCATTGTATCTCCATTACCCTACAGTAATTAATAAGGTCTTCTTATTCACCATAACTTGAGCTTAACTGTGAATCAGGAAGTTGTCAGAAGTTGAGAGCTGAGACAACCTAAACAACTGAATCAACATGATGTGTTATTTCTAAGAAATTCCTGAATAAGATAAAACTATAAACCAGTAAATAACTTTATTGTTTGCTTCAGGAAATTCTTGCAAATTAATTTTGGGGGGGGGGTGATCAATGGGTAAACAGTTCTATCAAGAAGTTAGATTCTCATTTAGGCGTACTTCACTTATCAGTCAATAGTTTACTTACTTCACTCTAAGACATGAGTGTTGCTGTATTCACCAACCCCTAAACTATGTAAACATTGGCAAACCTTGTATACTCTCAACTGGTTATCTACCTTGAAAGATGTCCCATTAAGCCAGATCCTGGAAACCTATAATCTTCTGATTTGCCTCTTCTGAGACATTACTAAACCTCTGTCATGGTGGTATTCTTTGCTGCAATAAGTCTAACAAAGTTAGTTTTTTTTCCCCAATCGATAGGCTTTTCTAATGGTGTTTTGGAGGGTGTTGAGAGTCAACAAAATGCACTGGTATCTAGTAGGTACAGGAAGAGAGAACACCTTGAAGAGACTAAAGGAACGTTCCGATGTCACAGATTTCAGAACATGGGTGATGAGGGGAAGTTGCAGGATATATTTTGAAGCATGTAACTGTTCCACAGGGGTTTACAGAAATTATGTATAGAGGAAACCTGATAGAAAAATAGAGTTCTGGTGATCCAAGAGATCCAAGAGTTCAGTCATTATAATTTCAAAATTAAAGAATAAATTATCTTATTTTGAGACCACCAGCTGTTGAAACCTGGGGCAGAAAGGACATATTCTGGGACTTTGAAGGAGAGGGAGGACCTATGCAAGAAGTGGAATGGATCAAGAAAGCATTTAGATAGGAGGTAGGGAGCCTTTGGGGTGGGCCTTGAAAAATGAATTGAGCTTCTATGTGTGTGTGTGCATGTGTGTTTATGTAATTAAGGGAATGGCATATGATTCAGAGGCCTGGATTTAAAGTCTAATCCTGTTACTTAATATGGTATAGGTAACCATAGCCTAGAAGCTTAACTTCTCTAAATCTCACTTATAAAATGGGGATATGACATCTACCTTATTGTTATTAGGGTAAAATTAGACAATGTATGTAAAGTGATTAGAAAATATGTGGATATAGTGAACTCATAGATGGTAGTTATTATTATCATAAGCTAACACAAAAGAGAATGAAAAGAATACTCAGGGCATATCCTGGGAAAGTCTGAAACTTGAGCTATGTATAAAAGCATGTTACTGGAGTCCTAGGCCAGAGGTCCAACTCTGGGGGTCCCAACAAATCAGTTCCAGCCACTTGGCCCAAAAACCAAGTGGAAAAGTAATGGTGAAAGGCGAGAAAGGAACTTTAATCCATATGAGCATACTGGAAGGCAAGTGAGATCAAGCATCTCAGCTCTGTCTTTGGGATACTGATAGAAGCTTTGATTTTAAATAGAGGAAGGATTGGGGAAGGGGTTGAAAGGCAAGCACAAGACAATGGAATCTGCCAACAATGGACTAAATCTCTGAAACCTTGATCCAAAACAAACATTTCCTTCTCTAAGTTGTTTTTTTGTCAGGTATTTTGGTCATCAAAATGAAAAATTGACTAACATAACATCTGTAGGCCCAAATGAAGAGTCAGTACTTTTACCAAAGGCAGCCTTTCTAAGTCCCTATTATGAGAAGATAACTTGTGGAGAAGTTGAGGCCAATTGTAAAGAACCTTAAATTTTCTCCAAGACATTATTCAGTAGGCAATAGGGAGCCCACACAGGTTTTTGGAGCATGGGCATGGTATGATCCTCTGATCCTGTGCTGATGATATATAGGATGCATAAGGTGGAAGAAAAGACCAAGTTGGACCATTGAACCGGGAGGCTATAGAAAAATCAATAGAGAATAAATAAATCAGGATGGCATTTCTAATATTAGAAAAATACAATGAGAATATAAATGTTAGGTTAAAATTTCCTTTTGTCTGTTCAAATCAGACTAATCTAAAAATACATCAAATGAATTGTAATCAAAACTTTGAAACAAGTGCCTCATATTTTTCTTGTAGATTATGCTTGAACCTTCTCTGCTATCTTCCCCCTCAACACTGGAAGTGTGAAATGATTGAATTGAAAAAAGCAACAACCTAAATATCTGAACTCTGTCTGGTTTATAATAAATTGACATTTCCTAAGAAATGACCATGGGATTAACTCCTTTGGGTGGTGGAGTGGGATGCTCAGTTTTACCACAGTTCCTCAGATTTCAACCCCATATGACTTTGTATCATATGGGTAGCTATGTTTGATGTCCTCCCCATCCTTTTGGAAAAGACACATTAACAAATCCACTGAATGTAGAGTTTTTTTGAATCTATTCTTGCCATGTGTTATCTATTGGCATTCAAATTTATTTAATTAGTAGGCTTTAATTTGCACTAAATAGAAAAGCCAGGATTCAGAGCAAGCATCAGGTGACACTAATGTTAGTCTAATTGGTCAGATCTGTGTTAATTATCAGGTAACTTGGCTAAATAATACAGCCATTCATAGACAAGGACAAAGTGACTGTGAAAGTCTCTCTTAACAAAGCCTCACTTCTCTAGAGGCACTGAGCAGCCCTAGAGAGTCACAATGTGTTATTTACTGCCTCTTGTTAGAGATTCTATTTTTAGATGGAGGGTGAGAATTAAGGATCAGGATTTAAGGTTAGAAGACACCAGTCAGCCCAAGTGCAAGATGCATAATAGAGAGAGATCAGCTTCAAGGGTTTGGATGATATTTAGGAAGGAAATAATGAACATGATGTACTTTATTCTTGAATAATAAATTAATATTGTGAAAGACTGAGGACAATCTAGTTAAAATCCAAATCACTTTCAAGGACAATACCTCTCCTCTCACCACTGTTCTTATTGTGTATAGTTCTTCTGATATTTTTTACCTAACAAACTATAAGTGTTTTTTTTCCCCATGGTATTTATAGTAAAATGTTATTAATTATTCCTCAAAAACTACTTGTGTAACCTTACAACTAAACCCACTAAATCATAGATCACATTTTAACTTTCTTATGTGAGGAGGGAGATGATGATTAGATGGAGATTGAGAAGTAACTGCAGGGTCTAAGTGGCTGAGTCAAAGTGCCCCTATAGCATGGAAGGAGGGGCCTCTTTCATAGACATACACACTGGGAGGGCATGGTATGCATCTATACCAGCATAACTTCACTGAATTTCTTACTCCAGAGCAGAACTCATTCCGTAACCTAACTGTAGGTTTTTAGGATCATTAAAAGGAAAATATGGCCAGGAGAGTCAATTTGACTCCCTGCTTGCTTTTGTGTAATCCACAAGCTAAGAATGATTAACTTTCAATGATCAAAAAATATCAGAAAGGGTCTGGGGATAAAGCTCACATGGTAGAGTGCTTGCCTTGCATGCATAAGGCCCTGGGTTTGATCCCCAGCACCACAAAAAACCAAACCAAACCAAAACAAAACAAAACAAAAAATATCAAAATAAAAATAATACTTTGTAACACATTAAGATGACATGGAATTCAAATTTCAGTGTTTTTAAATAAAGTTTTATAGGAACCACATACCCATCCACTGACTTCTTGTCTATGGCTGCTTTTGTAGTGCGCTGGCAGAGGTGAGTCATTGGGATTGAGACTGTACGGTCTGCAAAGTCTAAATATTTGCTCTCCTGCCCTTCACAGCAAAAGTTTTTCCACATTTGCTCTAGAGGCGAATTTTCATTCTCACATCCACTTGTCGTCCTGGAATTTTCAAAGGAATTCCAGGCCCTTGGTAACAATTTTCTGACAACACAACTTTGACTAACAATTGAGTATCTACTTGTTATTGAGCATGCTGGTTTCAAATAATTAGTCATGACTAATGAATTAACTTTACAAGGCACTTTAAAGCTTTCTGCTTCACTTCTAACTTGTCAGGGGTACATCTTACTTCACAACTAGAATCACTCATTTTATTAGATATTTTACTAAACTCAGAAAGAATTTCATAATATGTTATCACAAAATGATATAATTTTAATGACTTTGAAAAGCACCTTGAGAGATCTTGGAGAATGATGAGAACTGAGTTTGTAGTGGGTAAATCTATATTTCAGTCAGTCATTTATTTTTTTAAAGCATGGACTGAAAGATAAATTACCTGGGGATTGTGCTACACCATTGACCTCTGTCTTTCTTTCTTCTCTCTTTCTCTGTCTTTGTTCCTGCCCCCCTCTCTCTCTGTGTGTCTCTGTCTCTGTCTCTGTCTCTCTCTCTCTCTCTCTCTCTCTCTCTCTCTCTCTCTCTCTCACACACACACACACACACACACACACACATCACACTCAACAGCTAATATCCAAGCTGGCTACTCTACAGACATTAATAACTGTTCTTCATGCAATACAGAATGTCTTTTCATAATATAAATCAGCTGAATTTTGACTTATATACCAACTCTTGCCTATCTTAATTATTAGTCATTCATTAAATGTGGGGAGAGCAACAATCTCATGTTTAGCATGAAATTAATAACAGCTATCTGTTATCATCATCATCATCATCATCATCATCATCATAATCCAACTACTAGAACACTGTTTCCTACTCAATGGCACAACTGGAGAACCTTTTGGAGATTAGATTTCCAACTGGTATAATGCATTTCTCATAAAATCTTGCTCTCTACAAACCCAAAAAATAATAAGATGTTTTTCATGGTGCATTTAGAGAAACTGAACTAACAGAGAAATAAAATGTGTTGACATTGAAGTTTTGAGAGAGGATCATTGCAGAGGACATAGATTGATGCTCTGTAGTTGGATTTGGCTAACAGATAACTTTACAAAAAGGATATTGTTAAGAAATAAATTGGGATGTTTTAGGTAGGGCATGTACTCTCAGGTTTGCTATGGTCTTTACTGTGTTCTATTGCTTTAACATTTTTTCTTATCATTAAAGGCATTTGAATTTGTAAATTTTGCTTAGAAACCTCATTGATAAATCCATTAGAATGGTGTTTGAAGAAGTTTGGTTATGTTTGTGTTTGGGTGTATGTCTGTTCATATACATGTAAATAATAAGCTTTTGATGCTTGGTTCTAAGTTTCAAAATAGTATTTTTCAAAGACAGCCCAACTAGAAAGAATTTAAGACAAGTTCTGTAGTATATTTCTCTGATTAGTAGTTAAAAACCCTCTCCCTTCCCGCCCCCCCCCTTTTTTTACTATTTACTATGCTCAAAAATAAAATTTGGGCATTGGCTAACAGAAAGCTGGCATTCTTTTGGAAATGTGTGCCTTCTTAGTCTATTTGGGTTTCTGTAAAAATACTACAGTGTTTACTTTGATGAGGGAGAAACTGGGTAGCTGATAAATAAAATAAATTTATTTGTCACAATCTGGAGGCTGGGAAATCCTACAGCAGGGTTATAGTTTCTCCTTACTGTGTCCTGAGGGTAGAAGGATTAAGAGAGCACTCTCAGCCCTTTCTTCTAAAGACACCCATCCTATTCATGATCACTTCACCCTCATAACCTGATCAACCTCCCGAATGCCCCACCTTGTAATACATCCCCTTGGAGGGTAGAATTACAACATATGAATTTGGAGGAATAGAAGCCTTCAGTCCATAGCAATTGGGTTACATGAATTCAATCTCCTGATCTGAGGGTATTATAATGCCCTTTAGGGAAGGAGCAGAAAATTTTCCTGTCTAGAGAATTTTGAACACTAGCCAGGGTAAGCGAATGTTTTCTGGGAGAACGATGAGGCTCAACTTATTATGTAGACGTCTGTCCACTAAATCCCTGTGAGACATAGTCATTTTGTTCCAGAGGCCATGGATAAGTCTGATTTCTTTTCCAATCATCTTTTGTGGGATAGTCTGAGAAAGTGGAAAATCTTTGGATTTTTAATGATAAAGGAAGAAATGGTTGAATAGTGCCAGATACAGTATTAAGACTGATAAGAAAAAGTCTAAGAGATTACATAATGGTTTCTGTAGCCAGGGATGATAGAATGTAGTATTCAAGAGGGGAAAGAAACTGTAAATATAGACCAAGATCATCTTAGGGCAATTCAGCAATACACTTGTCCTCTGTGGCCACAAAATCAGATCCAACACTGACAAAGGTATCCCTTAAACAAAGGTCAGTTGGTGCCACTTCCCTCTGAGTAGGGAGCTTGAACTTTTACTTCTAACCTTGACCTCCATGTCTTCGGGTCTCTAGCTTCAGTCTGGGCCTGCTGGGCTCTGGTCTTCTTGCTCTTTGGATCACCCAGTCTGGCCCTCTTTCTCCCCATGTGGCATTACAGAGAGCTAACTTTGATCACACACTAGGCAAAGTTCTAAGGTAGATGAAAAGATAGAAACTCCTACTTTTTTGATGTTTACAGCAAAAGAGAGAAAGCCACCTATAAGCACTAAAATAGAGACAAATGTAAGGTATTAGTGGAAAATGAAGGTGGATTTTGTTTTTGATATTTTCACAGCCAAAAGTATTCACAAACATCTCACTTGAATCTTCCCATTTTCTGGAGAAGCAGGCTGTATTTGTTCTTATTGAAAGGTGAAGATATGGAGGCTTACAGGTGAAAGAAGAAACAATATGTGGAAGAGTAAAAGCCTGAAATGTAGTGAGATTGGAAGAGAGTGCTAAAGAAAACAGGAAAGATTTCTTTCTATGTTTGGATCAAAAGGCCCACTCTTGCAGGATTTAATGTGAAAATGACAGAAAATAGAAATTACTAAAGTCCTATGTGGCTTCTACATTCTCTTTTAAAAAGAAATAAAAATTCCTTGACTGTCAATTTCCTGAAGACACCAAAAATCATCTTTGCCAATAAAAAACAGTAAGGAAGACAATTCTTTCATAAGCAGGAAGATGAAAGTGGTATATTTATTAGGTATTCTGGTTTGGATCTGGGGTGTCCTCCCAAAGCTCCTGTGTTAATGCAGGAATGTTCAGAGGTGAAATGAGTAGATTATGACAGCCATTACCTAATCAGACCATCCTGATTTGAATGGACTAAGTGGGTGGTAACTATTGGCAAGTGGGATATGGTAGGAGGAGGTAGGTCACTGGAGGTGCACTTTGGGGGTTTATATTTTGTCGGTGGTTCTTCAATTCATTCTCTCTCCTTCCTTACTACCATGAATAAATAGTTTTCTTCCACCACACCCTTCTGCCATGCTGTTCTTTCTCACCTCAGAACAATGAAGCCAGCCTACCAAGGTCTGGACCTCTGAAACTGTGAGTCAAAATAAACTTTTCTTCCTCTTATTGTTCTTTTGGGTATTTTGGTCACAGTGATGAGAAGCTGACTAACACATTAGGTTTTTAGGGGTCTGTTCTAAGGCAGGTCTTTAAATTTGAATGCCTTACTAGGATTGAACAAAATTTATGACATCATTGTTTAGGATTGATGGCAAGGTGGTTTGGAAAGATAAACAATCATATGATGAGTCTAGTTGGGACATGTATTATAAGAAGAGAGGGCTACAGTGTTTACTTTGATGAGGGAGAAATGGATTTTCTCATTGTTAGGAGAAATGGATTTTCAGAAACTTGCTGAAGCAAACAAAAGAAAACGCGCAAGTTCATATTCCTGGAAAACTTGTTGGCAGAACTTTCATGGAATAGTCAAATGATATTAGTGCAGACAGGCAAATAGTTAAGTTGTGTTAATATAGACAGTGTTGCAGATGGTTCCCATTCTGAATTCAAGCAGGGAAAGTAAATAATCTCATTAAGAGTAAATATAAATTCAAGATAAATAAGGAAAATAAAATGAAATTACCCACATTTAAAAGGAATTCAATTCTTGACAACCCAAAGAAATTTTAAATGTTTTCTTGTAGACATATAAACTTGAACATGTTTATATCTTGGGATCCAAGATAAATAAAACATGGAGGAAAGCACAAAGTGCTAGAAATGAAAGTTGACTGTGTTTTCAGAATAATAATCATGTTGCTTCCAAAGGTGCTTTCTCAGAGCAAGAGCCAAAGTCCTGACATTGACCTGAGAGGTTCTACGGTAGAGATTTGAATTGCTGATACTCCATGGATCTCATTTTCTGAAATCTTCTGTTCCATTCCTCCCCTTCATCCCCAATGGTATCCCTTTCCTTTTGTGAATGTCAAGCAAGATCCTGCCTCCCTGTGCCTAGAGTATGTTTCCCTCACCCAATGAAGGTGTTTGTTCAAATATTACTTTATAAATGAGTCCTTCTCTAATACTGTAATATACAAAAGTGATTCCCATCCTTCTTGTCCTGTGTGTCATGTTATGAAAAGTCTTGTTAATATGTTACTTTGACTTTTCCTCTGAGTTAAATATGGAGCTTTGAAAGATTTTTGAGCAGAGGAGTGATGTAATGAACAGATGTTTCAACAGAATTCCTCTGAACTATAAGGGGTGGAATAAATATAGAAATGGGGGGTCCATTGAAAAGACTATTGTAATGTTCCATGCCATAGGTAATGGTGACTCAGATCAGGTTGATAGTAGTTAAAAATTATTGGATTTTAGATATATTTTAAGGAGGAGCCAATAAGATTCTCTGATGGATTAGAAATAGGATATGAGAGAAAGGAGGGAGATAATTTCAAGGATTTTGTCCCCAGCAACTGTAGAAATATGGTATGTACTGAGATGAGGAAGCCTGTGAGTAGAGAAAGTTTTAGGGGGAAGATCAGTTCAGTTTGGACATATTGAGTTTGAGATGTCTATTAGACTTCCAAATGTCAATGTTGAGTATCAGTTGGATATACAAATCTGGAGTTCTGAAGAGAGGCCTGGATTTTCAACATAAATTTGAATGTCATTGGCATATAGATGGTGTCTTAGCCTGAGTTTCCCAGAGAGCAGAGCTTGATGATAGTAGGAGGTACCAGTACAGAGAGTGGAAATGCGGGCCAAGGGGAGTCGGGTGGGGAGGGAGAGAGAGCCAAAATGAAACGTGTTACCAATCTGCATTGCCTCTAGATGAGACTGACTGCTATATCCTGGGAGCTGTCTTACAAGAATTTATTGGAAGTACATTTTAGAACAATTTTCTGGGGGCCATGTTATATTGAGCTTCCTTAACAAAATACCATGGATTGAGTGGCTTACAGGTGGCAGTGTGATCCGGGTTCTGGTAAGGATGCTTCCTGGTCTGTTTATGACAGCCTCCCGGCTGTGTGTTCACATGGTAGAGATAACTCTGGTGTCATTCTCTTTTCTTATGAAAGTACCAATACTACTGGAATATGGCCCCATTCCTATGACCTGATATAACATTTATCACTCCTCACAGGCTTTACCTCCAAATACAGTTGGGGTTAGGGCAATTAGTCCACAGCATTCCTTCATGGGCCCTTCAATTCATGCCCTTCACACATGCAAAATATGTTTGTTTCATCCCAATAATCCCTAAAGTCTTAACCCACAATCAACTATAAAGTCGAAGGTCTCATCTAAATATCATCTAAAGCAGAAATGAGTAGAAATCAAGGTATGATCCATGCCAAGGAAAAATTCCATAGCAGGGGGACATGGGAGGATTCATCCATAGGCTCCAGTCTTCTTTTGTGGAAAAGGTCACCCCTCACCCAGGAGATAAATTCTTTTTTTACTTCCAGGTTGTGAGTTCCTGGATTTCCATTGGGGCCTGATGCTTAGATGGAGATGGAAGTCCTTAGTGTGAGGTTAAGAGCCCTATGGGGCATGGAAGGCTCTGTCACATAGTGCCTGGGGGAATTTTTTTGGAGCCCATGTAGAGCTGGTTGCTGGAACAAGGAACTGTGAGGCCAAAGGGATCTGAAATAGTATGTCATATGGTAGGAGTAGTTAGGAAAGAGACTTTCCCTACTGGCTCCCATTCCTTAGTCAACCTAAAATGTCTATGTTTCAAAATATTTCTGGTATTAGCTTATGATGCTGGAATTGATTTTAATATGGAACAGAACCTTATATTCCACAATGAGGAACATAAGTTTCAATGACACATTGATATATAAAGACATATTGACACAAATTCATTCACGGAAGAGAACTCAAAATCAATTATGGCACAATGACCTAAGGGCAGATCCTTTGCTGATCTGATGGAAAGAAGGGGAAGTTAAAAGGCATGGACACTGGACAGGGTCAGAACCCTTACTAAAGAAGACCCCGAGGTAGAGGAAAGAGATGAAATTCAATCAGCAAACATGGAGCTCTCCAGGATTCTTTGTTAGGGAGTTGTTTGCCTAGGTCCTGGAATGTAGTGGGTTGCCAAACCGACCAGCTTCCTGTGTTTTGGGGTCAGGACTGGAGGAAGCAACAGACATTCAGCAAATACTCAAATGGAAACTGAAAAGCAAGTGACTCACCCGAGATGGAGATTCAACCAAGAGATTTAATGGGGGGCTGCCTGAAGGGGAAGAAAAGGAGAGGCAGAGAGCAGAGAGAGGAAAGGAGGAGGGCAGAGAGAAAGAGAAAAAGAGTAGAGAAACAAGAGGAAGAGGGCAGAAAAGAAGAGGAAGAGGTCAGAGAGTGTGAGCTTGCAAGTTTGGGCTTAAGAAGGGTTGCATAGGTGACGTGGCAGGTGCTGATTGGCAGGGAACTGAGAGGGGACACTGTGTCCTGCGGGGATTGGTTGAGAAAACCTTTAAATTTGGGGCTCTTCTGCTTGGTGCCCTTCGGAGAGGATGGGGAGGGGTAAGGGATTCCATGATGTTCTCACGAGACGGAAACTTTGGTGGGGAGTCTCCCACACACCCAACAGGAACTATGTCAGTGAGGTAAGTCTTATGTAGAAATGTCAAACAGGAGTAGAAAAGAGTGATGGAAGAGTGTTTATTTAAAGTAATTGAATGGTGAGATAGGTGGAAAATGGAGGCAATGAATTAGAAAGTGGTTATATGATGAAGGAAAACAGGAGTCTTTTTTTTTTTGATAGGTTGATCGATTTAGTAAGCACTATTTATTTCACAGCAATACTTAGAAGCTTCAAGGAGTTTTTTTTTTTAAGTTTATTTGGTTTTATTTTTTGAGACAGGGTTTTCCTCTGTTGCATAGGCTGGTCTGGAACTCAGGAGCTCAAATGATCCTCCTGTCTCAGCCTCCCAGGTACTTGGGACTACAGGCATGTGCCACTATCCATCGCTTTCACAAGGCTTTGTACAGTCCCAGTTTAAATGGGCCTTGCCCTAAGGCAGTATGTGTTCCTTTGCTCATAGTATTTCCTGAAGCCTTGGCACTGTTCCAAGTTTTCAATCTCTGTAGGTGCAAAGAGTCGCTCATGCTGAGACTAGCACCCAGGACTTAACTGTGTCTGCTTTAATGAATCCTCCTTTCTTTATACCTCAGGGCAAGATTTGTTCTTCTTGTCAGTTTGAGTCCCATTATCTGAGTGTCCTTGTTCATAAATGACCCACCTCTCCTGTTTTGTAAACATCTCCTTTTCTATTGAGTCTTTCTCTTTGCTTTTAGAAAGGTCTGAGTCTTTCTCATCTTAAAACTACTCCTCCTAAACCTAATGACAGGCTTCAGCCATTATCAATGTCTTTTTTACAACCCAGCCTATAACTGTGTATATTCATGCTCTGTATCATTCCTATCACTTTTATCCCCCCTAAAATCTTGATTCCATACTACCTCTCTACACAATTCTTCTCTCAGTTCAATGATGAATTATTCTTTGCCCAAACTAGCTCATACCTTTTGCGCTTCATAGTATGTAAACTCTGAAGTGTCTTAATAATTCTTTCTTTTTCTGACCTTGCAAAGACAATTTTCCTGATGTCCTTTCTTTGGAGTTGCTCTTCAGTTTTCTTTGTGATTTTCTATCTGTCTAAATGTAGATGTTCTATAGACTGAACTTTCCAGCCAGCATGAAAAAATGAGCCCCTCAGTCCTTGCCTGTGTTTGTTGCCTGCAGATTTGAGCTGCTTTGTTTATCTGTTTATCCCAGTAGGATGCACACATACCATCAATGTCTATATACCTTGTCATGGAAAAAGCTGGAGGGCAGTGTCCTGGGATTCCATCTTCAGCCCTCCCCATATTTTCTAGATATTCTATAGTGATATAATTCACTCAAGCACTCCCCATAGGGAGATGAATTCTAAATTGCTATCTCCAGTTTTCATTTCTCTGTTGAGCTCTAGATCAATATGACCTCGCCAAACACCTCTCCTTGGATGATTCTCAAACTTAACATGTCCAATATGAAATCTTTTATCTCTAATCTTGTTCCTGTCAGTGAATGATATCACTAACCACATCTGAATGTGGAAGTGATCCTTCTTATAACTCTATTACTTTCATATCTAATCAACCATCAAATCTTTGTGGCTTTGGTTGTGTTCCATCATGTCTATCTTGCTTGCCATCATTCTGAAGCTACTGTAGTCTAAGACTTTTGAATTCTTTACGGAACTACTATGGTAGATCTTATTGTTGGTCAAACATGTGCAGCTCTTCCTTGCAGTTCACTTTCTTGTGATGATCCCCACCGCCTTGTGAGAAGATTAGATATTCTGGCCTCAATGAATTCAGAGAAGGTGGTGGTCTAGGATTTGCTTTGGCTGAAGAAGTACAAATGGAAGTTACCTAGAACAAGCCAAATTGTAAAGTTTGAGGCATGGTCTTTGAATCTGTCAATTGTCCCAAGACTTCTGACACCAACTCTGAGGAGTTAGGGTCCAACTACAGTGTTAGAAGTAAGGGTCCACATGAGGCCACCCTACCTTTTCTCATCGACTACATGTTCATTGTTAGGAAGATTCATGAAACTCACTGAAAATTATTGGACTCATGATTGTGGCTTATTACAGGAGAAAATACAGGTAAGAAAATCAACCAAAGGAAGAGGTATATAGAGCAGAGATTGGGGTGTGGATATTTCCAAATGCAAAGCCCCTGTCATCTTCATGATGTATTACTCTGTAGCATGGATGTGTGATGATATACCTGGACTACTGCTTACTAGGAAAGTTTGCCTAGTTTTCATTAGTGCTCCATTCCATATGCATGATTGACTGATTTCCCATGTGATTGACGCAAAGCACCTGCCCCAAGTCACATGGTTGTTCTTTCTGGTGTGTTCATCCTTTACCCTAAGACTATCACATGTGTCTGGCCCCACCCTAAAGTTTATATGGCCAGCCCCAGCCCTAAACAAAGTCATTTCTATGAAGTAGGATATGGACTTACTTCCTAGAAGCTAAGGGCAAAAGCCGGACCTCAATTTGGCCGAAGCCAAATTCTTTACTACATAGAAGTGAAGTACCTTATTTCCAAGAAGAAGCTTTAAATATCATGATGGGATTTGGACCATCTCTCCCCCTGTTCTGCCATATGGCCAGCAATAATCCAGATAAATTAACCTGGTTCTGGAGTGAACATGGTGTGAAACTGAGTTCCAGCTAGCCTACTATAACATAAATAAGGAATAAACATGGTGTTTTTGAGCCTCTGAGATTTTGGAGCTGTTACCATGGCATAATTTCTAGGTGAAATCAGCTAATGAAGCATTTAGCACCTGCCTCTCTCTTTTTCTGCACTTTGATCTGATGGACAGGCATTGCAGAAGTTTGAGCTTCAAGTCTTTAGTGGTGAATAGGTCAAACAATATGCATTTCTTTGAGGCCTTTCCAGACCTCTGACCATGTGATCCACTGGCCATAGGGGTGGTTAGTACTTCAAGGAGGAAGGGTGGAAGCCTCGCCATATTCTCCACTCCAGCTTTCAAAATAATAAATGTTATCAGGTATTTTGATCCTTCATCTACCTCCTTCTCTTGGCTGCTGGTGCTTACCTTTCTTTAAATTCTTAAGAACCAAGAAAGGGAAAGAGGATGCTTAACAATTCCAATTGCTGCTGTCAGTACTTGCTGGTGGGCAAAACTGGGGAAAGTAGCTATTGATAGTTCAAATAGAGCTCACTGTTAGTCCATTTTTAATATATACTACTGTTCTGAGATCACAAAATGCACAATAATCTGCTTGCCATTGAAGCGGACATGAAGGAGCTAGTGGGGAAAGAATAAACATTTTGCTTTAATCAATTGGGTCATTTTCTAGAATGGGTTTAGTTAATAGACGAGGCAGTTGGCGTTTTCAATGAACCTGAGGCTATCCTGTGCACAGGCAGGAAAGCCAGGATGCAGCTGATGGACTGGCCTAGTGTAGCTGTCAAGAGGGCAAAAGAGGCCCTGAGAGAGGAGATGGAGTGGTGGGTGGTTCTGAAGAGGAGGCCAAGAGTCTATATTTGATCTAGGAGGTAAAAGGACAAAGTGGTTGAAGCAGTTCACATAAGAATTAATTTTCAGGGAAACAGGATACTTAGCAAATTGTCTCTTTTCCTGAATTGACAGATATGATAGGAACAAAAGTAATACATCTCAAAGGATGAGCAGTTTATTCCCAGGGGTACTTTATTTACTGAAAAGTAAATCTCACTGAGAACCCAGTTGGAAATATTTTTTCATTTACTATGCTCTCTGCTTGCCTTGCCTTTAATAGAAAACAAGCCAGGAATGTCCTCAAATAAAACTAAAGACCATACAGGCACTAGTGGATTCTACAGGAACATTTATAACAATAATCGCAGACAGAGGATCATTCTTTCAGGAATTGTGGTTCCCAGGCCTTCTTGTTCAAGGAGAACAGAGTAATACTGTGTAGCACCAAGTCAGATACCTCCTATAAAATTCAAATGGTCAACTGGGGCTTGGAGGAAAGGAAATATGGACATAAAGAAAATATCCAAGGGCAGAATTTGTTTCTAAGGGGTAAGAAGACTTTACAGGAAATACTTTGGACAATTTATTTAACTACCAAATATCTTCAATTTACTTCTTTATTTTATTTTTTGGTACCAGAGATTTAACCCAGGGATGTTTAACCAATGAGCCATATCCCCAGCCTTTCTGTATTTTTTATTTTGAGACAGAATCTTGTTAAATTACTGAGGGTCTCAGTAAGTTGCTGTGGCTGTCTTTGAACTTGAGATCCTCTAGCCTTAGCCTCCCAAACTGCTGGGCTTACAGGTGTGCACCACCATTCCTGACTCAATTTAATTCTTCACTTTTCCTCCTTCTGTAGCACCAAACCCTCTTCAGAAACCCCAGTCACTTTCCTTGAGCAAATATTGAACTGCTTCTAGGAGCATGTGATGCCCTTTCTTGAAACTATCCTAGGAATAACAATGTCAAAGGCAGAAGGTCTATTATCTCAGTCTTTTTTCTTCTGCTAGAACAAAATATCTGAAGCTGAGTTATTGTAAGTAAAAGAGGTTTATTTATTGCAATTCTGGAGATCCAAGAACATGCTGTTGATATCAGCTCAGCTCTGGTGAGGGCATTTTGGTTGAACTTCAAAGTGGTGGATGGTTTCATGACTAGAGTGCATGAGAGAGGGAGGGATCACATGGTGAGACAGGAAGCGAGATGGAGCCACAAAAAATGAGCTTGCTTAATAGCAAACCACTCTCACAGGAACTAATTCACTTCTATGAGACCTGACCTAAGACCTGACTTTTTCCTGTGAGAGCATTAATCCATTCATGAGAAGGGAGCCCCCATAACCTGATTAACTTTCACTAGGTCCCACCTGTCCAAAGTTCTATTATCTCTCAATATTGCCATACTGGGCCAGGCATGATGGCATACACCTGTAATCCCAGCGGCTCAGGAGGCTAAGGCAAGAGGATTGTGAGTTCAAAGCCAGCCTCAGCAAAAGTGAGGTGCTAAGTAACTCAGCAAGACCCTACCTCTAAATAGAATATAAAAAATAGGACTGGGGATGTGGCTCAGTGGTTGAGTGCCTCCGAGTTCAATCCCCAGCACCACTCCCCCCCAAAAAAATTGCCAAACTGGGGAACAAGCTTATAGTATGTGAAACTTTGATGGGACATATCCAAATGATATCCAAATTGTGTTAGCTTTCCATTGCTATGACAAAATACTTGAGAAAATCAACTTAGAAGAGGAAGATTTATTCTGGTTCATGGCTGGCTGGCTTCATTGCTGTGGGCCTGTGTTATAGCAGAACATCACGGTAGAGGGGAATGCTGGAGGAAAGCTGCTCACCTCACAGCTGCAGGGGGGATGGAGAGTGGGGGAGGGAGGTAAGATACAGTTCACATCCTTTCGACTAGGTCCTACTAGATCATTGGTGGGAGTGAATGCATGTGTTACACACTGCCCTTTCTTCTTTAGCATCATCTCTGTGAGGAGAGAGGCCGTGGAACAGAGGATGGGGTGGCTTTGATGTGTAAGATAAGATCTGAAATGTGGATAAATTACAGTTGGAGCCCAGTGAGGATGATGGAAGACCCTGGTCAAGCACAGGGTGGTATGAAGACAGGTATGAAGACAGGGGAGTATGTAAGGGGGAGGGAGGGTGATAAATGAAAGGAATGGTGCTGTGAGATTGAAGACATGTTTTCTACTCACAATTTTTAAATTTCTCATCTGGCAGTACCACTTATTTTTGGCCATACCATCTTAATTTATGAGTTTTATCTGTAGTGGTTCCTTCAGGATTTATATATTTCATTCATATATATATATATATATATATATATATATATATATATATATATATATATATATATATATAATTGTATAAACTTTGTTTTTAGGGCAATTTTAGGTTCATAGAAAAATTGAGCCACTGTTAGAAATTCCCATATCTACCTCTCCCCTGATTTCACTTTCCCCTGTTAGTTATTGCATTAAAATGGTGAAGTGTTTTTATAATCAGTGAAACAATATTGATGTATTGTGAGCTGACAGTCATAGTTCATATTAAGTTTCACTCTGTTGTATACTTCTGTGAGTGTTGGCAAACGTACAATGTCATTTATCTAGTGTTACAGTAGCATACAAAGCAGTTTCACTGCCTTAACAATCTCTGTGTCCTCCCCCAGGATTCAATTTTATTTTAATTTAGTAGCTAATGGAAGCGTCAATTAAGTATACATCTGTACATGTGAGACATGAATGTGTACATCTATAATTTTACACGTGTGCCCTCCCACAATCTTTATTTAAGTGACACCAGTTTCTTCTGGTTGCTTTTAAACTATTTCCAATAAAATAAGAGGCTGCATGTATGTAAAATCTTAACACTTTTACCTTGTGTCTGAGGTGTTTTCTTTAACGAGACAATGCAACAGTATTATCATCTATCATTAAGCCCATACAGTGTCAAACTTATCACCTTGGCACTTTTATGATCCTTAAGATGTCCTTGTAAAGGGTGGATGTCATGGTAACCAGTGTTATAGATCAGGATCTAACACTGCTGAACATCTCTTAATAAATTAGGCATAATTGGCATATATGCATTAGAATGAATTAAAAGTTATTCAACTGGAATGATTTTATATTGGGCAACATTAAGTCATTAAATTTGCTTGTCCTGATCTTCCTTCGCTGAGTTTTGGAATACTTATTTGACTTAGAATAAAACCTTACCTTTTAATATCCTGCTTTTAAGAAGCAGATATTTGTGCATAGTGTGTTATAAAACAACTCATTGCATTGTCTTCATTTTTGCTTTTGACTGTTAAATTCAAATTCTGGTTGGTTCAGGTCAGAGAGGAAATGAATTACAAGACATTCTTTCTATACTTCAGTGGACTAAAGATGCTTGCCTGGTACATCAACATACCTAGCTACTCTGGAGTCATAAGGAAGGTAACTGCATGGGCTAGAGTATATGTGCTGGAAATAGTTAACCCACTCACCATGCTCTCGTATTATCTATTTGGTCATCTCCAAATCTTGGATGGAGCCAGAAAGAACTAATTATTGAAAGCCAGCAAAAAAGAAATTTAGGAAGGGGCAGATAGCAGAGTGAGTTGTTACTTAGGGTAATTAGCCGAGTAGCAGATCCATCTTCTAGGAGCTTGTTAGAAATTCAAATCTCAGGCTCCTCACCCAAATGAACAGAATCAGGATGTTTAAAATCCATGATACCCAAGTGAACAGTGTGTATGGTGAAGATTGGAAAGCACTGGCTTGGTGGTTAAGTGTGTACACATTGGAGAAAGAAGGATATGGGTTTAAATTATGACTTCATTAATTTCTGATAGAATTGGGAAAGTTACTTAAGTTTCAGTTTCTTGATCTTGTAACATGGCAATCATAATGTACTTACCTCTTAGGAGCATAATGTCACAATGTATATAGAGTGTCTAGCACAGTGCCTCATACATAGGAGAGTTGTAACTAAAACTGGTAGGAGAATGAGTATATGTGGGAAGCCAATGTAAATGAGAGAATAGACCCCAGCTGGAAAATGCAGAGTGGGGCTGGGGATGTGGCTCAAGTGGTAGCGCGCTCGCCTGGCATGCGTGCGGCCCGGGTTCGATCCTTAGCACCACATACCAACAAAGATGTTGTGTCCACCGAGAACTAAAAAATAAATATTAAAAAAAAATGCAGAGTGGTATCTGAGTCAAATTCAGTAAGAAATTTCATTAGTGTATTTTGTGTGGCTATAATAAAATACCTGAGGCTGGGTAACTTCTAAACAAAAAAGTTTATTTTGAGGCTGAAGGTACAATATTGGGTGACCCTATCTGTTTGGCCTGTGGTGAAGGCCTTCTGTTTACATCACAACATGGCAGGTGGCATCATGGTAGGGCACCTGTGTAAGAGTGGTGAGTCATGCATGTGAAAGAGGAATTCAAGGGGAGATGCCAGGCTCCCTTCTAAAAACCCATTCTCTCAGGGTGCTATGATGCATGCCTGTAATCCCAGCAGCTTGGGAAGCTGAGGCAGGAGGATTGAGAGTTCAGAGCCAGCCTTAGCAAAAGCAAGGCTCTAAACAACTCAGTGAGACTCTGTCTCTAAATAAACTACAAAATAGGGCTGGGGATGTGGCTCAGTGGTTGAGTGCCCCTGAGTTCAATCCCTGGTACCCAAAAACAAAACAAAACAAATGAACAAAAAAAAAACCCCAAAACCAAACCAAAACCATTCTCATGGTAACTAGTCTAGTCCCATGAATATACATAAATCCCTTCTAGGATAGAGCCATTGTGACCTAATTACCTTATTACCTGGCCCTAGACCCCACTTCTTTAAGGTCCCACCACCTCAACACTGCCACACTGTGGACCCGGTTTCTAGCACATGTAACTGGAGGACCACTCAAAACATATCCAAACCATACAGAAATGGTGAACACCCTTAAAATTTAGGAAGTTCCCAGAGATTCCAGACAATACAACCAAACTGCCTGGGTGATTTATGCAGTGAGGACCCACCCCACCAACACAGTTAAGCTTTAGTAGTTACATATTTTAAAACATTCTAGGTATTCAGGAATCGAGTACCATTGTCTCAGCAGGTTTCACAAAGGAAGAATCAGGTAAATGAGGAGGAACCACCCCACACAAGACTCACAGGAGGTCATGTTGGAGAGGAACCTTGGAGGCTTTCTACTTCAAATATTCATTTGGTGTCTCAGTTTTCCCACCAAATTGTTGTCTAGCCTATGGCTGAATCCCATCTGTAGTCACTTAAGCGCTTCTCCTGAGTTAACTGAGAGGTAGGTGCTGTGTGTGGGCACAGAAGTGTTTTGGAGGCCACATGACTCAGAAGTTTGGTGTGGGGCACACAGACAAAAACAATTGGAAAATTTCAAACAGATTCTCCATGTTTGTAACAATATTTATTGAAGTTCCAGTAAACAATATTGACTATTTTTACAGGCATCAGGTTAACTGCTGGGGATAAAAAAATATACCTAAGACATAGAATTCACACTTTGGTTGAGTTTATAATCTAAATGGCAGGTGTATACATAATCATTGTAATATCATGTATTAATGGCAATAATAGAAGACTGAAAAAATAGGTTTAGAGAAGCAGAGAAATAGACCATTCATTCTATTGGAGCACGTTGGAAATTTGTTAAGAAATTTTTGTTTTTAAGAAATGGTTTCATTAGTGCATTATGGTTACTCATAATAGTGGGGTTCGTTTTTACATAATCAAACATGCATGGAATATAATTTGTTCCATTTCAGTTGACATTACTTTCTCTTTCCCTCTCTATGATCCCCTTCCTCTACTGGTCTTCCTTCTTTTTGTTTTTATTGTTTTTTAAATTGGTGCTTTATAGATGTACATAAATGTGAAATTTACATAGCACCATTTGGTCAACTTCATTCTACGTTTACTCACTTTTCCCATTCACTCACTCTATCCCCTTCCTCAACTTCACTGATCTCCCTTCCATTGTTTTTTTCTTTTTTCTTTTTTGGTTCCGGGGATTGAACTCAGGGGCACTCAACCACTGAGCCACATCCCCAGCCCTGTTTTGTCTCACTGAGTTGCTTAATGCCTCACTTTTCCTGAGGCTGGCTTTGAACTTGCAATCCTCCTGCCTCAGCCTCCCGAGCTGCTGGGATTACAGGCATGTGCTACCACGTCTGGCCCTTCCATTTTCATGGCAACTACCCCACCCCTCCTTTGTTTTTGCTCTAGCTTCTGCATATCAGAGAAAACATTTGATCCTTGATATTCTGAGTCTGGCTTACTTCATTTAGCATGATGTTCTCTAGTTCCATCTGTGTACCAGCAAATGCTGAAGTTTCATTCTTCTTTATGACTGAGTAAAACTCTATTGTATCTGTATAAGTACACATATACATATACACCACATTTTATTTATCCATTCATCTGTTGACGGGCACCTGGGCTGTCTTAATAACTTGGTTATTGTGCATTGTGTTGCTAAAGACATAGATATGGCTGTATCACTATGGTATGAGGACTTTAATTCTTTTGGGCAGATACCAAGGAGTAGGGTAGTTGGATCATATGGTGGTTCCATTCTTAATCTTTTGAGGTCTGCTTTCTAAAGTGGTTGTGCTCATTTGTAGTCCCACCAACAATGTATGGCTGTACCTTTTCCAACATCTTTACCAACATTTATTATTATTTATATTCTTGATGATTGCCATTCTAACTGCAGTGAAATGAAATCTCAATGTAGTTTTGATTTGCATTTCCCTAATTGCTAGAGATGTTGAACATTTTTTTTCATATATTTGTTGGTCATTTGTATTTCTTCTTTCAAGAAATGTCTGCTTAGTTATTTTGCCCTTTTATTGATTGGACTACTTGGGGTTCTTTTGTGTGTTGTTTTTATTTCTTTTTATATTCTGGATATTGGTTCCTTGTTGGAGAAATAGCTGGCAAAAATGTTCTCCCATTCTGTAGGCCCTCTCATTGTGCCCTTAATTGTTTCTTTTGCTGTGCAAAAGCTTTTTAATTTGATGCCAACCCACTTATTAATTCTTGGTTTTATTTCTTGAGCTTTAGGGGTCTTGTGGAGGAAATTAGTTACTACACAAATATGGTAGAGTGTTGACCCTATATTTTCTTCTAGCAGCTACAAAGTTTCTGATCCAATTCCTATCTTTGAACCACTTTGGTTTGACTTTTATGCAGTGTTTGAGAGAGATCTAGTTTCAATATTCTACATATGAATATTGACTGTATGTATGTGAGTTTGTCCCTGTGTCTTTTTTTCTAATCCATTGACCATCTTATCTGTTTTGATGCCAATACCCTGCTGTTTTTGTTACTATAACTATTGTTATCTCTGTACAATTTGAGATTAGGAATTGTGATGCCTCCATTCTTGCTCTTCTTGTTTGGTGTTGCTTTGGCTATTCTTCTGTTCTTCTTAATACATTTTCAGGACTGTTTTTTTTTCTAGATCTGTGAAGAGTGTTATTGGCATTTTGATGGGGGTTGCATCAAATTTACATAATGCTTTTGGTAGTATGGCCATTTTGACAATATTACTTCTGCCTATCCAAGAACATGCAAGGTCTTTCCATCTGCTAAGGTAAGAAAATGGTTTTTAAACCAGGTTGTAAGATATTAGTATTTGCTGAATAAATGCGTGGGCACACGAATTGTGTGCGTGTACTTGAAAGTGTGCATGTGTTCCTAAGGGATCATAGCTGATGTCTAGTATATTTCAGTTCTGAGGTGGGCTACTTCTCTATCCCTCCTCCTTTGTTAAGTGAAGTTGGAAATATTACTTCTCATTTATGAACCTCAAATTGAAACAAGGGCACTTTTAGTGTTTTCCAATAAATAATACTGCTTTGCAAATTCTGCTTTAACAAATTCAATGTGTGATGATAGAGATTTATGAACACAAATAAGGTTGATATACACGTAAAATCATTCTTCACTTCATGGAATTTATTTTCAGAATGTTTACAGCTTCTCTTTAGAGCATTTCAAATGTAATTTGACATGAAATTTTTTCTTTTATCCTGCTTTTACATATACATCAATTTAAATGATAAGGATCATAAAAATAAATTTTGGAAGTAATTTCCTTATTATTCCTGTTTTTCCCTTAAATACTTTTGTTAGGAATGTATAAATCATAGAAGCAATGAGAAATATATTATATTTTTTAAATCTTAAGGTATTCCTTCTGTGTAACATCCATCCATCCTCCTAAGTCACTAATGAATCTATCTACTCTAGGCCAAGGCTTATTAATTTTCTTCTTATAATTTTCTTCCTATAGATGTAGTGACATTGAACACAACTAAATAAAAAAAATCAATCTCTAGAATTGAACAGTCTAAAGTATTTTCTAGTTTTTAAATTATTTTTAAAAATAAAATTTGGATATAACACTCTTTCTCTCTCTGTATCTATCTATCTGTGTATATATAAAATACATCATATATATATGAATACACCATAGTGAATCTCTACATCATGTACAACCACAAGACTGGGATCCTATTTAGAATAAATCATACTCCATGTAGTTATAATATGTCAAAATACACTCTACTGTCATGTTATCTAAAAAGAACAAATACAAAATGAATTTAAAAAATAAAATTTGGATTTTATACCTTTAGTGAATCATCAGGTAACTCAAGAGATTATTTCTTTGCAATAATTTTTAGAAAGAAATTTGAATTTCACTGTTTGCCTGAAGTGAAATGCATGTTACCCTCCAATATTTCAAATATCCATGAATTATCATTCAATACACTTGATACTTGGGCTTTTAAATATCTCGTAATTCACTGGATACATTTCATCATGCTTACCTAAGACAAACTTCTAAATATCTGAACACTTTTAAGAATGTCTTTAGCTTCTTGGACATCAACCTGGTATGAAACAGCAGTTTGTTGCAAATGGTGTAGATGAATTAGAAACAGATGGATTCTATTTCTATGAATAAATACAATTGAAGGGTTAAAATCTTGGAGAAAAAACTATATGTGCTCAAACCAAATGGTTGAATACATAGTTGGGAGTTTGACTAACATCAGCTAGGTTGGGATTCCTTTCCCCACCCACATCAAAGTGTCTTTGGGCTGCTCTTCATTGTGTATCTATGTCTGGAAGGTATTTATGACTAAGTTGGACTGCTCAATCACAGACTACCTGCTGTGCACAGGAAAGGATCCCTGCTGTCATTCCATCAAAGCTTAGACCTACAGGTATGGCAGCTAGTAATCATGTTACCATCCCTAGTTCCTGTTCTTGCTCTAAGTGTCCACTTGTTACAGCCAATAGTTGCTCCCACTGTACCCCAGGAGCTGGCATTATTGAGCCACACTCAGGGTTTGCTCATTTAGATGGGACCAATAAGCAGGATTCACAAATAGATCTGATATTTGATATCCAGAAGAGGGCAGTAGGACACAGAGATTAAAATCCGTGCAACTAGACACTGTGACTAACAAAGGTTGCTTACAGCTATTCAGGGTTAGCTCAAACCCATCCCTTCCCTTTGGCATACCACAGGCATCCTGGAGTAGTGAAGGAAAGAAAAAAAAGAAAGAAAAAAGAAAAGAAACTAATACTTGCTGAGTACCTATGATGTGTGAAGCACTCACCAGGTGTTTCTCACATGTGTAAATCATGGCAGTCCTGAGTTGTAGGTATTATATTATTCCCATTCACATTGATGAGAAAAATCAATGTTCAGAGGGTGGAAGCAACTTGCCTGAAATCACACAGCAAGTTGTGGAACCAAAATTAAAATCGAAATTTGATCCCAAAGGCTCTGCTCCAACCATATCAGTAATCAGAGTTTGATGACTGGTCCTCTCCCTTCTACACTTGTTGACCTTGGGGAAGTAACTTAACCATTCAGTACTTCAGTTTCTGAATCTATAAAGAAAGACTAACAATATTCTCTGATTCGTTAGGAGTTAGTCTCTGGATCAATTTCTCCATGATCAACTCTGGCCAAGAGGATAGACTTTATCTTTGGGTAATATTCTAAATCAGAATAAAAATCAGAGAAAATTAATTCTGGAAGGAACACAAGAGAGAGGTTGCCCAATACTTTCTTCTGAAATACACAATGCCTGGAATGTTCAAATAATTTAAAACTTGAGAGGGACAGACACTAGAACTCAGGATTGACATTTTTTTTATCCGATTTACTTTTTTTTTTTTTTTGCCTCTCTGCATCATTTGCTGGGGATACAGATGTGCAGATGTTGATGATGCTATTGATGAGGGTGAGATTGACAATCAACGTGCCTGAGGAAATCATGGAGGGATTACTTCATTTTAGAAGGAATTCATTTTATTAGGAAGCCCCATTTCCTTTGCTCTGTTCAACACAGAGACCAGAAAAGAAAAACATGATTTGTCTATCAAGTTCGACGGTTGACAGGAAGGCAGGAAAGGTCAGGCTATGCACATTTAAGATATTCTTCAAAATGCTAAAATGCAGACTTCAATCAGTGCTAATCTTAGATTTGTATGATTCTGTCCTTATCAGTCAATATAACTGGCTTTCTCAAGGATCTGTGATGCAGAGGCTGACTCCTTCAAAGCAATGCAAGATACTTATTTAATGTAGCAGTGCCTCCTTGGAGAGATTTTTAGGTAACCAGCCATAGTTCATTCCATTTATTCTAACTTCTTCCTTCATGAATTTGGCATAATTTTTCTAGTCCTCAAAGTCTTACATTCACGAGGAATTGTATGAAAGAAAGAGAATAGAGTGAAATAAAGAAGGACAGGGAGGGAGCGAGAAATGCCTGTCTTCAGCTCCAAGGGACTGAGATGCCAAGGCACCTTGTTTCTGTGTTTGAAGAATCCCCCAGGTTCCACTGGCCTGTGGATTCATGGACCACAGTTAGGAAACCTGATAATTAGGTGCATGGTTATAAATAGCTTTTTACTTTTAAATGGTAGTACTTTTTAAAATATTTGCAATCAGAATGACTGGTTTTACTAATTCATCCAAAGGTGTCTTTCTGTGTTAAAAATTGTCTGAAAATGGAGATTTCTAATACTTTAAGTGATCTATCCCTTTGCTCACCTTGGGGCTTTCCCACATCCCATGCTTTCCTCTTATTCTGCAAGTCCTCGGGGATCTTCCTTTCCCTGAAAGTGCCAGAACTTCTCTGGGGTCTGGAGAAGGTGGCTCACAGGGTGAGCCATGGACACGTGTTGTGTGTGTGTACTCGCAGAGCCCTTCTGGAGACTGAGGGGAAGGACAGATGTCCTTGCTTCTGGACTCATTTCCTGAACATCTGCCTCATTCGTTCACAATTAGTCACAAGTCAAAGCCTGTTCCAGCTTTTTGTTATCACTGGCCAAATTTTGTGTTTTATTTGCGTCTTGTGGTTCAGTGCCTGTCTCCATTCCAAGTAGACCCAACCTGAACTCACACCCAGCACCCAGAACACAGGGTTGTGATAGCACTTGTTAATCATCTCAAATGGTGCTCTGCACGGGACAAAACTGCAGATTTTGCTCTATCTATATGGACTTATTAGGAAAATAGATTTTGAGATGTGAAATATAAAAAGAAATAAGGAACAAAAAGTGGGTGGGATAGTAATAATACCTGATCTCTCAGAGTTCGGAGTTTAGCATCTTAACAAACCTAACAGTACTTCCTGAGGGCTGAAATTGCCCCTGGATGGTGGCATAGGGTAGCTAAGGCTGAGGGGTCTGGGAGATGATTGGCTCTGGAGAGTGGAGCCTTCCCATTCTCCATCATCTATAGAACCTGTTGTCTTGGGATACTATTATTTCAGCATGATAGGTGTTTCATGCAAGTTGTAGTAATTTGGTCTCCTATAGCATTCCTGGAAGGAATGATAGGCTATACACACACACACACACACACACACACACACACACACACAATTTTTTTTTACTAAAAATACTGTGACCAATAAAGATATTATAATTTTGGGTGTTAGAATAGCCAGGGAAAATAACAGATAATATAATTTGAGAGTGAAATGGTCTCAACAAACATTAAATGCTTGCATTTAATGATGAATGCTATGATAACAAATTAGGGCTGTTGCTTCTTAAAACATGGTCAGTCATATAAAAGGTTAACATGGCCAGTAGCATTTAATACAGATTACTGGTGTGTTGAGTTATGAAAAGAACAAAAGTCTGACTTTGCCATTTGTACAATAGGTCCAATGATGGATACTCAGAATATCTTGTATCTCATCACATCACTCTGTAACACCACTATCACTTTTATCACAAAAGAATTATGTTACTCCATATATGAAAAATGCATTCTTGAACCGCCGTGAATTAGTTTTTAATGTACTGTGACCTTGGATTGCCCTGGGATATTAATGCTAAATGATTACTTCTGAATGCTTTTTGAATAGCTGCATAGTGCAATTAAATGTGCCATCCATCATGGATGACAGAGCCAGACGCCTCTTCTGGTCAAGGAACCCAAAGAGGTCTTAAGAAGGATGGTGATTCCGCACTGCTGAGGAGGGCAGAGAAAGGAATCTCTTGTTAGTAGTGAAATAAGTACAGACTAAAGTATGTGATAACCTTTTCCTGGGGTTATTCAATAGGAAATAAAATTTTGATTAATAACCATAAAGGAAGACGATTTTTTGATGACTGCCATTGGCAATGTCCCATTATGTCTGCCAAATGCCCAAATGACTAATTGTCATTTCTGAGTGACAAGTTGCCAAATACCGTGCGTGTGTGTGTGTGTGTGTGTGTGTGTGTGTGTAGAGGGGTACATAAGAAAGAAAATAATTTGGTTCATATTCTAGCCTCTTTTCTGGAATAGGCTTATGTTGAATTATGACTTGTCTCTGGGTGGGACCTCATAAATCTTGCACTTAATCAAATGTTTTTCATCAAATTGTTTGGAGTTGGAAAATTGTGACAGATGAGAGGGTGGCATGAAAAGCCAAGATGAAGTAGAGGGTCTTTTACCTATTGGCCAATGGTTTAAACTCAGCCTTCTTGGCTGGTAGCTGAAAGTGATTACTGACCTGCTAGTTGTGGACAGGTGGATAGAACCTAATTGTCTGCTGACTTCACAGTCTGCAGGAAAGCCCCCATTCCAGCAGAATCCATTGAAACTGTGCTTAGCTATCTCACAGACGGGTGACAAGAGCCACTCAGTGGAAAAGCTACTTCAAAATGGCCCGATGCTAGAGCTGGTGTGTGAGTGACCTGAGGATTTCAATCTTCAAGTTATCCACTTGGAGAAATCTTAACTAAAACAGAACCATCTTAATTTTTCTTCCACTGGTGACATTGTGTGTGGGGGGGAGGTACCAGGAATTGAACATAGGGCACACACTTGACCACTGAGCTACATCCCCAGTCCTATTTTGTATTTTATTTAGAGATAGGGTTTTACTTAATTGCTTAGTGCCTTGCTTTTGCTGAGGTGGGCTTTGAACTCTCGATCCTCCTGACTCAGCCCCCTTGAGCCACTGAGATTACAGGCATGCACCACAGCGTTCGGCCAACTGGTGATATTTCTAAAAGAATCATTAAGAATTTTGGCTTGGTATTATGGAAAGGAACCATGGTTGTGCAAGTCAGTACAACTTCAGAACTCAGCCTTAAGGTTACCAAGTCAACTAGGTCCAGTCTACTTGTAACCTCAAGTCAGATCTACTTGGGGGCTAAATCAAAACTGCAGGCTCCAATGAGCCTCTCCCAGAGACCTCCTGGGGCTTTCCTAGGTCTTACTAAGCCCCAGATGGAAAACAGATTGATCTATAGGTCAAAGTCCCCATTCCCAACCTCCCCTGGCCCCTGCAGTTGTAGGCCTCTCTTGCTGTTAAAAGAATATAACCTTGCATTCTAAATGCTAATGTTTGAGGATAATGGCATAGCCTAGATATACCAATACTTCTCCTCTCAAATGATACTGATAAAAGCTACTTGCAAATATGTTTATACTCTCTTCTCAGTGGACTATCTTCCTGGATGAGCCTTCCAGAACATTTCTTGTGGTACACGCATGCTGCTGCTATTCTAGACCTCGGTATTCCAGTGCTTTTTGTTTCGAGAGACTTGCATTTTGTAATTATTTATTATGTGTTATCATGTGTCTCTCCATTACACTGCCAGTTCCATGAAGGAGGTTCATTATTTTACTCGATGTATCAAACGCCTAGCACGGTGCATACACGTAATGGGTCCACAAGCAACATTTGTAGAACGACTGCATGAATAAACAAGCACTTGTTAGAAACACACTTAGATGCCTGTGTGAATGGAGAAAGTGGCCTTGGAAGGAGAAATGAGTGGATATTTTTAAAAGTAATCAAATTATGAGTTTGAAACTTAATTACAAAAAATATATAATATGAATCAAAAAATTCAAAAGTTCTTTAATAAGGCAGAGCAGAATCAGGAAAGCTTCCAATGCTTCCTTGCTGGCTTTGTAGCTCACTAACTCTGAGCTAATTCTCTTCCTAAATGCCTTGAGAAGTGCTATTTGCTCCAGATTACAGAGCAGTAAACAGACCCTCTCAGTTCAAATCCCACGATTTCCCATTGGAATTATGGCAAGCGCTTTTTAACCAAATTCACTGATTCAAGAGTGGCCAGCCTCTTTCAGACCCTTCCTTTATGGCATGCCAGATAAATCTTTCCCTAATGCCAATCTCATCAAGCTGTTCCACACTTCAAAAGCTTTCAGTAACAGCCAATGGCTGGTAGAATAAAATCTAAATTTCTTGCCATGGTTTTTGGCTTTGTTCTTGACCTTGCTCTTCTCTGTGGCTGCACCTCCTGTCTCACTCTGTCTGTCTAAACCCTTGCAGATGTCCCACTCTATGCTTCTGCAAGACCTGCGTGGCCTTCTTCTTTTCAGCATCAAATTCAGGTTCCACCTCATCCTGACCCCTCATCTTCACCTTTCCATCACCAGGCTCCTGCTGACCTCTCTCTTACCTTCTCCCTATACACTGTGGTAGCCCCTGTACCTCTGTGGTTGTGTGGCTTTGGTCTGTGCTCTCATCAGATGCCAAGCTCCCGAGGGCAGGACTCTTCTTCAGTGTCTTGAGTCTCTGGTGCTGCTGTCACAGTGAGTGTGTGGATGCTCAGTAAGTAGGTGGCTGACTCACTACATTAGCCTGTCAGCACTTCACCTGGTACTTGACAATCAATCTTTGGAATTCATGGGTCCCAGGACCAGGTGCAAGGGAGAGAATGAGGTCAGCTGATTAATTAATTGTCAGGTCTTTGTTGTACTCCATGCTAAATCAAAACAAGACAAAAAGCTGTTGAATCCCAGTGGCTTAGGAGACTGAGATAGGATGATCACAAGTTCAAAGCCAGCCTCAGCTACTTAGCGAGGCCTTGTCTCAATATTAAATATCAAAAAGGCTGGGGATGTGTCTCTGTGATTAAACACTCCTGGGTTCAATCTCAGGTAAAAACAAACAAACAAATAAATTTAAATAAAGAATGTGTATTTTGTCTGGTGTGACTAAGTCAAAAGATTTCCTTCTCTTTCGAAATCCATTTCTCTATAAACCTGACCTTGTCTTACTGTCATGCACACTCTCATCTTAGCTTGCTGTATTAGTCAGCTTGTTACCCTGTAGTAACAAGCACCCTTACTCCCTTAGTGGCTCACAAGAACAAAGGTTTACTTCTTGCTTCTGTTGCATGTGTGTCCTAAGTTGGCCATGATTCTGATCCTTTTCAGTGGGTGGACGGCAGCCTCCCTTTCTCTCTGGCATCTTGCTGGGCTCACAGCAGAGGAAAAAGAGAAATCACAGCAAAACACACATCTGGCTTTAATGCTTCTGCCTACAAGCATTGTTTCTGCCTATGTTTCATCAGCAAAACAAGACTCAAGTGTAGCTGTGGTATACTCCCATGGGAGGAAGGAAAGCCGATAGTGTGAACAATCATATAGTTTATCACACGCCGCTACTGGATTATCAACTCCTGGAGGGCAGGAGGTTTTGTGTCCTCTGACTCAAAAGCCTGGGTCCTTGCCAAAGAACACTGTTTACTTTTGAAATAAATAACAGAGGTGATATACTTCAGAAATAACAGATGTTTTTAGAATAGTACTCTGTTTACTTGTTTCTTATGTTTCAGATGTGTGACACTCATTATTTAAAAGGGCTTATTTTTTTCCAATAGGATATTTAATGCTTGATGTTAATTTGAATAGATTAATTGATTACTTATAAGAATTCTACTTCATCTGAATTCATATGTCCTATTTTTCCTAACTAGTCTGCAACCAGAGGGGTTTCCTCCATGTGGAAATGAATGTTCAGGAAGTGTTGTTGACTATATTGTTTGGCCAGTGGTTGGCACTAGTCCTCATGATTTCCTCTATAACAAATCCCAAAGCCTAGGTTCTGTATGACTTGTCAACAAACCACATTTCTACCATTACTTTCAGTTACTTGAGCTGATCTCACTTCAGCCATGTGGATGGCTTTCTCTATGATATATGTTCCATGCTTTCCAACCTGCCTTGGTCTGTTTGAGCTGCTATCATAAAAATACCATAGACTGAGTGGCTCGAACAACAAATGTATTTATCTCATAGTTCTGGAGATTGGGAAGTCCAAAACCAAGGGACCAGCAGATTGAGTGACTGGTAAGGGCCCATTTCTTGGTTCAGAGGATATCTTCTTGCTGAGTTCTTACATGGGGATAAAGAGTGACAGAGCTTTCTAGTGTCCCTTTTATAGGGCACTAATGCTATTTGCGAGGGCTCCATCCTTATGACCTTATCACTTCCCAAAGGCTTCATGTCCAACTATCATCACTTTGAGGGATAGAATTCATTATATGAACTTTAGTGGGGGCAGGGGGAACAGACATTTCCATGGCACCACCTTTGTGTCTTTCTTCTGGTTGTGCCCCCCCCCCCCGCCGCAATGATCCATTGTCCCATACACATATGTTCTGCTCCTTCCCAGTCCTTTGAACGTCTCTCACAAAGTCCCCGGCATATCACCTAGGGATGTAACCCACATCTACATTTCACACTCTTTACATTCTTCTTTTTTTTTTTTTTTACTAGTTACACACAAAAGTACAATGAGCTTGACATATCATACATTTGAATCAAATAGGGTATAATTTCTCATTTTTCTGAGTGTACAGGTTGCAGAATCACAGTAGTTATATAGTCACGTATATACATACAGCGATACTAGTGTCTATTTTATTCTGCTGCCCTTCCTATCCCCCCTTCCCCTCCCCTCCCCTCCCATTAGATAATCTTCTGTCTCAAAACAGGGGAAATGTAGATTTTATCACATCTGTAAAGTCCCTTTGCCATGTACTGTGATTTTCACATATTCTTGGGATTGGGATGTGGACATTATTGGATGTCCTGATTCAGCCTCCCATTTCATGTCTTTCAAAAGCTATTCACTAGCCAGACTATACTATTTACTTTTAAATGAAGAAATAAAAATATCTGGCTTTTTCAGAAAAGAAAAATAAGATATTTCAAAAGGCTTATATCCTGAGGAGTGGGGAATGAGGTAGTATCTTTCTCTTTACAGAAGTTCATTTGTTTTATCTTGTTGAGCAGGTGAAGATCACAGGCTTTATAGAGTTAGAAATGAATTTGAATTAAGGGTCCACCATGAAATTACTACTCAAGTTGGGTGAATTTCTTATCTTCTGAATCTCAACTGTCTCAATTTTGAAGAGAGGGTAATAAATGATTGTCTTATAGGATATATCTGATAAGTTAAGCAAATTGATTTATCCCCTTGGTAATCATTACCTAATATAGCTATGTATTTTCACTAAATATATTACTAGATAGGATTTACTAGATATATTATTAGATAGGATTTCTCTTCTTCACCTTTCTATCCCACCTGGTGACATCACACAGAGTAGGCTCCACATAGACACCTGCTATCTGAGTGAATGAATGTATGGAATGAGGCTGGAAAGATAAGGTCCACCTTGCACAGTGAAATCAGTGGTACTAGACTGAGACTTGCTTCTTTTCCTGAGGCTGATTGCCAAGGTGTTTAAGAACTAAGGTCTAGTGGTGGCTGTCCCAGATCCAGCAATAGGGGTAGGAGAAAGATGGAAATAGTTACAAAAACTCTTGAATAATCCTCTTGTTGGAGGATCAAAACATATTTGCAATAGGAAAGTACCATCCAGTGACCCCAAATAAGATGGTTGTATGTTTCATACCAATATTTTATTGAAAGTGTCTTATTCTTTTCTTTCTTAGATTATTGCAGGCTGGATAAAAAATTATTTCAAAAACTGGGTCCAAAATTTGCATTGTAAATCCTTGACTTCTTGCAAATATTAATTGAATGCCAAGTAGTAACTCTGGAGCACTCATTTACCAGGTCAAGAGAATGCCATTTGGAAAAATTACTGAACTCTGGTAATATGTTAATGTTTTCAAATAAATGCCATCTCTCTTTTTATAAGCCATAAATAAAATCACAGTTCATTTTCAAGCATTACATGCATTTAATAATCCAAATGTGATGCTTTTTAAATTAACACAAATGATACTCCTTTCTTAAATTGTCAATGCTGTCAAATTCTAGGATTACTGTCCCCCAATAGCATGGGAACATGGGAACATGGGGACAGCATGGGAAGTGCCTGAGCCCTGAGAAAAGTGGAACCCAGACCCTGATTAGGGTAGAAGCCTCAACCCAAAGTCTGAAGCCAAAGCAAACTTGGCCCCTTAGTTGGGTCTCCAAATGGAGATAACTTTATCTCATGTCAAAAATTTTATTGAATCAGGTTATTTCCCTATACCCTGTATACACAAGTGTATAGTCTCTTGTTGCCCTGTATCATATTGCCACAGATTTAGTGGCTTAAATTAACACAACTCTATTCCATACAGTTTGGGGGAGAGAGGTCATGAAGTGAGTCTTCTGGGGTTAAACTAAAATGCTATCAGGGCTGGGTTCTTCCTGGAAGCTCCAGAGGAGAACCTCTTCCACTTCTAGAGGCTCCTGAAAATTTTTCTGGTTCCTGGATACCTCACTCCAATCTATGCTTCTGTGGTTACATGGTTTTCTCTACCACTGCAATCAAAACCCTTTCTACCTCCTTCTCATATGGACATTTGTGATAATATTTGGGCTTTGCCTGGATGATCCAGAATAATCTCCTTTTCTCAAAACGTGTACATTTTACCACTTCTGCAAAGTCCCTTCGCTGTCTAATGTGATATTCACTGACTTCAGGGTTTAGGACATGGGTACTACTGGGTGCCATTATTCAGAAACTTACTACTTTCCAAAGCTCTTCTTTATTCAGACTATCATATTGACTGTTTAAAAACAAATAATAAATGAGTTTCCCAGAAAGAAATTTTCAAAAGACTGGGGAATGAAGGACAAAGTGGGAAGTTTCTGATTTTGCCTCTAAATTGTAGCCCATGTAGTTTATCTATCACCAATGCCTATTGTCCCTGCCATTGTGTATGCTTGTATTTGCTTCTTCTGTATCTAAATCCAAATGGCATATGTCCACCAATGTAATTTTGGGGTAGGTGAACTGTCACAGGACTCACTTCATCTTGTACAAAAATGGATCCATAGGCACCTAATGGATTAATCAAGTATGATTCTTCCACCATAATATCCATCATCACAATGTGATCTCATGGCATCAGGGTCACACTGTAAACCTAGCAAATTAGTGTTCAAAGTAGAATTGATTCTCAGTCTGCTTGAAATTAGAAATGGAAAAATTCATCTCCACCTTCCCCAATTACTGTATCTTTTCTTATGACTCTGGATAGAGAATGGTTTAAAACTTAATTCTGATGGTCCTTAATTTTATGAGTTACACTAAAGCCCCTGAGAGTCATTGAATTTTATGGAGTTCAATGCTAATATCCAAATGCATTCCCTCTGAAATATATTTTTGCCTTCTATTATAGTGCTTGCACTTCCATTTTAACACATATTTTCTTAGTGCTTATGGTAATTTCAGTGCTTATCTTGAAAATTGGCGTATCATTGTTATTGTTATTATTATTGTTATTATTATTTTGAATTGACCAAGTTGAATGCCTCATTCTCCAGGGATTGATGTCAGAATTATATAATACAAGAACAATGGGTGAATGTTGTTCATTTTAAATGTGAAATTATAAATCAATTACAGTGGTGGCTAAAACCCGTTCATGACATGCCACAATTTACTTCCAATGACATTTAAACCTATCTCACATGCTGAACAATCTGTAATAAATTATGATTTTTTTTTTGCTTCTGAAATGAAGCTATAATTATGACAGTTGAATTCTTGTTCTGGGAAATAAGGTGGCATTTAATTCCTTGAGAACAAATGACACTCACAAAAGAACAGTTAATTATTCTCAGCTGCAAAGGAAGGGAGGAGGGGAGAGAAAAATTATGAAAAAGAACATAGTAGCACTTTATGTGAAGTATCTATTAACTAATCCTTAACTAAGGCTGAACTACAATTGAACTTCTGGGGTTGTCCTGAGCCCCGGGTAACACCTTTTATAATTTCAGTTCTCAATAAAATCCAAACTAGGAGGAATTAGTAACTGGAAACATTCTCTATTCTTCGCATCTGATAACGCAAATGTTCTCACAACCAGCTTTTGGTTCCAAGAAAACAGATTGACACTCTAACCCAGTTGAATCAGACCCAGGAGGGTATCATAGTGTTAGTTTTCCACGACTGCCGTCCTAATTCGGGTCTCTAACTGCCACAGTCATCGGATCCATATTGTAAATAAAGGCAAGGAAAACAGTGTGCCCCCGAATTTGTTGTTGTTGTTTGTTTCTGCTTTAAACAGCAGCGATGCTTCCATTGGCTTTTCTGTGATAGCCCTTTCCTGTTCATTCTGGCAAGAAGCCCTGATGCAATAGAATATGCCAGCAAACAGTAGGCCACTCCTCAGAGCCAGCCCTGACACCATCAGCTGCATGTTAGCAGCCTGCTATTAGAGACGCCTCTTTCTTTGACTTCCCTTTCTTCCTTGGGAGGAACAGATACTCTAGAGAAGGGCCCTGCTGAGTGGAATTCCCCATTTTGACTGCAATTAGGGATTGTGACTTGATTGATTTGGGAGCTCTCTGAAATGTAGCAGGATCAACACAGTTGCGCACAAAACAAGGCATAATCCACTGGGTTAAATTAACGTTAAATCAGAGATGATTGGATTAATTGCTATTACATTTTATCTTCTGTGCACATGTGCTGTTGGCAGGCTTTCAGAGCCTTTTTAAAATTAGCTTAGAACTGGATGGAAATGGTACAGGTGCAAATGATTTGTGCACTGGGTCTTTCGAGTACGCAGAGGGCTCATAAGAAGGTGCATTTTTTTGGTCCAAATCGTATTTTGGATGTGATTTACAAAAAAAACTGCACCGAGAATAAACTTGGCATCAAACTGTATAGAAGCTTTTGATGTGTTAAACGGCAAAAGGACTCTGTTGGCTAGAAGATAATTTGGAAAATGGATCTCCTTTAAATTGGTGGCCTTGGCACTGTCCCCTTGTTCAGTTTGCTTCCCTGACGTGATTTTCTGTCCCAGTGGGAGTCTTTAGGGTCCTGGACACGTATGCAGCAGAACGCTTAGCGTGGCATCGAATCCCCAAGCATTTCCTTCCAAAGCTGCACCCCTTCCACCAATTCTAAAGGTAAACTCTTCATATGATCATCGTTAACAGGATCAATCTGTTTAAAGGAAATCATGTGAATTAGGGGATTGAATCCTCCGTGGAGCGATCCGATCAGGGACACAAAGCAAAGATAATCAAAGGCTGATTTCTTTTTTTATGTTCTCATTTCCTCACCAGCCAGGGGCTCAGGCCCTCTGTGGGGCTGGCTGTGCATAAACCTCCCAAGGCTCCGGGACACCTGACGATGTTTCTGTGCTTCAGGAAGCTGGGAATCAGCAATACCCTTTGAAGACAAGTGTCCACACACTATAAATAGGTGTCATGGAGGAGACAAAGAGTTCATTCTGGTGATGATCATTGGATCAATACACATATACTGGAAGGGATATAGTGATTTCTTCTCTGTGGCCCGTTAAACTCTGCCTTCAATATCAGGCTCAGGAGAGCAGGCCCTGAATATCATTAGCCTTCTCCCTCCTGGGCAGTCTCCCTTCTGCAGGTCCTAGGCAGTTTTTGAACTTCAGTCTCCTCCGGCTTCCTCATCCCTGCTGCCCGCTCTGTTCAGGCAATCTTATGCACTCTGGCTCTCAGTTTGGGGGCCTGTCCCTGCTCGCCTTTTGGCTTCTGGCTGACCTTGTTAACCCTCATGGGCACTTGTTTCCCAGCCCCTGCCCCAAGCCCTTTGCCCTATCCAAAGTTCCTCATGTCAACTACCCAAAGAAAGCCCATTCTGATTCAAATGCTTGATCACAATAAACAAATTGGGAACTGGCCTCACAAAACCATTTCAACTTTTTTTTTAATGTATTACTTTTGTATTTATTAAGTTGAAAAAGGTAACGTATATGATTGGGCTCCCCTGAGTCCAGCAAGTCCAGGAAAAACGAGCTGCCTTCCCATCCATGTTCCAGTTTCCCTCTTCAGATACAGTCATTGCTACTAGGATTTATTTTTCACCTGGCCTTTCAGAAACAGAATAGGCATAAATAAAACACACATCTTTCTGCTTATCTTTATTTTTAATTTCTTTAAAAATTTATTTATTTGTTCTAATTTGTTATACATGTCAGCAGAATGCATTTCAATTCATAGTCCACATATGGAGCACAATTTTTAATTTCTCTGGTTGTACACAAAGTAGAGTCTTCAAACATGTACCTAGGGTAATGATGTCCATCTCATTCCACCATCTTTCCTTCCCCCAAATCCCCTTCCTTCTCCTCCCTCCCCTTTGCCCTATCCAAAGTTCCTCCATTCCTCCCATGTTCCCTGCCACCCCTCTTATGGATCAGCATCCACTTATCAGAGAAAATATTCGGCCTTTGGTTTTTTGGGATTGGCTTACTTCGCTTAGCATGATATTCTCCAACTCCATCCATTTACCTGCAAATGCCATGATTTGATTCCCTTTTAATGCTGAGTAATAGTCCATTGTGTGTATATATACCACAGTTTCTTTATCCATTCATCTATTGAAGGGCATCTAGGTTGGTTCCACAATTTAGCTATTGTGAATTGTGCTGCTATGAACATTGATGTGGCTGTGTTCCTGTAGTATGCTGTTTTTAAGTCCTTTGGTATGTATAGACTGAGGAGTGAGGTAGCTGGGTCAAATGGTGGTTCCATTCCAGGTTTTCTGAGGAATCTCCATACTGCTTTCCAGATTGGTTGTACCAATTTGCAATCCCACCAGCAATATAAGAGTGTACCTTTTTCTCTACATCTTTCACAATACTTATTGTTGCTTATATTCTTAATAACTGCCATTGTGACTGGGGTGAGACGGAATCTTAGAGTAGTTTTTCCACTTATTTTTAAACACAAATGAAATGATCACATTCTCTGCACACTATTCTACAACTCATCTGATTCTCTAATATTGGGGTGCATAAAGATTCCTTGTTTTAAGTTTCTATAGAATTTTTGGGTATTCAATAATTCATGTTGCTATCTAAAATAATGCTCAAACCTGATTTTTAATAAACTTGAATCTAATTTTTAATAAGCTTGAACCTATTTTTTAATAAGCTTGAAGCTAATTTTTAATATATTTACACATTAATTATATATAAAGAATGAAATCCCTAGAAATAAAGTTTCTTGTTTAAGGATATTATTTTAAAAATTTAGCTTCTTTTTATATCAAGTATATACATGTAAGAAAGAGACACAAAGTATACTATGTTTTAATGAACCATCACAAAGGGACACCTGTGTCACCATGGTTCAGTGGAGAGTCTGTTGCCAACAACATCTCACAGGACCCTTTCCTGAGCTTTTCCAAATTTCACCTGCTTCTCTCCTTTACTCCTTAACTTTGATATCATCATTTTATTTTTTTTTATTTTGAACTTTTATAATTGATTTGCATGGTGCATGACTTTTGTGTTTGACTTCTTTTTTAAAAATTTACTCTAATGAGTTATACAAGACAGTAGAATGCACTTTGACACATCATACATAAATGGACTATAACTTCTCATTCTTCTGGTTGTAAGTGATGGAGAACCACACTGGTAGTATAATCACATATGTACATAGGATAATATCTGATTCATTCCACTATCATTCACATTCCACACCTCCACACTTCCCCTCACTCCTCTGTCTAATCCAAAGTACTTCTATTCTTCCCTAGCCCCCACCCCATACTATGAATTACCACCCACGTATCAGAGAGAACATTCAGTCTTTGGTTTCATGGGATTGGCCTATTTCACTTACCATGATATTCTCCAACTCCATCCCCAAATGCCATGATTTCATTCTTCCTTAAGGCTGAGTAATATTCCATTGTGTATATATACCACATTTTATTTGTCCATTTACCTAGATTGGTTCCATAGTTTAGCTATTATGAAGTGAGCTGCTATAAACACTGATGTGGCTGTATAACTCAAGGAGTGGAATAACTGGGTAAAATGGTAGTTCCATTCCAAGTTTTCTGAGGAATCCCCATACTGCTTTCCAGAGTGATTGCATCAATTTTCAGTTCCACCAGCAATGCAGGAGTGAACCTTTTCCCCCACATCCTCGTCAACATTTATTGGTGCTTGTATTCTTGATAATTGCCATTCTTATTCGAGTGAGAAGAAATCTCAGTGTAGTTTTAATTTGCATTTCTCTAATTGCTAGTGATGTTGAACATTTTTTCATATATTTGTTGATTGATTGTATTTCTTTTTTTGTAAAGTGTCTATTCAGTTCCTTAGCCCATTTATTGATAGGGTTTTTTTGGCATTAAGTATTTTTGTGTTCTTTATATATATGTTTGGCTTCTTCTTCCCAGTTGTGTTTGTGAGGGTTGAAAATACTGTTCCATGAAACTGTAGTTGGACCATTTTCAGTGGTGTATATTATTCCATTGAATAAAAGTACTGCAATTCATTCATCCATTGCTGCTGAGCATTTGAGTTATTCACAAATATTTTGAATAATGTTGTTATGCACACACTCCTATTTGGTATATACCCAAGGAATGAAATTATTGGATCATAGTTCTATGCATGTTCAATTTTAATATGTAATTTATATTTTTACCATGCATAAGAATTCCTGTTGCTTTGCATTCACATAAATAGTTGGTAATATCAATCTTTTTTTGTCTCATTTAGGTATCATGGTAATTGCCTATTAGCATATCATTGCAGTTTTAATTCAGATTTTCCTGGTTACTGAAGAAGTTGAATATATTTCTTTATTTAGATACCTCCTTGTGAGGTGCCTGTTGAGGTCTTTTGCCCATTTTTGTAAGAACTGTAAGGACTGTAACTGTCTTATGTATCCTGAACAGAATCCCTTTGTTGGTTTTATAGATATCACAACAATTTTAATTCCAATCTATAATTTGCACTTTCACATTATTAATTATTATTAATTATTATTATTTTTTAGTTAGGCAGGATCTTCCTACATACCCCCAGACTGGTCTCAAACTCATGGGCTCTAGAGATCTTCCCTCCTTAGCCTCCTGAGTGCTGGCATTGCAGGCAGGTCCCATACCTCTTAGCTCCTCTCACATTCTTAATCTTAACTTTAGGAAAAAATTGAGATCTAAGGTAGTACGATTTACATACTTTATTTTTATGGTTTTTATATTTTTCTCGTGGCATGTGTGTTGCTTAAGTAATGTTTCCTTATCTCAGTGTAATGGAGATTATCCTATATTCTAAAATGTCATCATTTGCCTTTATGTACATGGAGTTTAACATTGTGTGTGGTGTGAGGTAAGAGTCCAGTTTCTTCTGTTTTCTAGGGACATCCAACTGATTTAGCACCATTTATTGAAAGATAAAAAAATCCTTTTACTTTTGAATTGCAATCTTATACTGTCCTAAATCAAGTGTGACTATATTTTTGGTTCTGCCTTTGGATTTTCTATTTTATTCCATTGGTCTAGCTGTCCAATCTTGCAATGGTACTACAATTTATTAGAGCAGCTTTATAAGATGTTTTTCTATATAGTGGAACAAATTCTCCCACCTTGTTCTTCAAGAAGCTTGCTTATTCTTTGCCACCTTGCATTTCCATATAAGTTTAAAGTAGGCTTTGTCAATTTCTTCATCAATAAATATTGGGGGCTTTTATTATGGTTCCTGTGAATCTTTAGAAAGTCTGAGGGAGAACTGACAATTGTAACCCTGAGTTTTGCAATTTATGTGTTTATTGGAATCCTGTTTATTAGTGAGATTGATTCATAATTTTTCTTTCTTAGAATGATTTTGTCAGGTTTTGGCCTCAAGATTACATTGTCTCATAAAAAATGTATAAATATACACACATACACACACACATTCTCTGAAGAGTTTGGGTAGAATTGTATCTACTATTTCACCAGTAACTGGATTTGAAGTTTTCTTGGTAGAAAGTTTTTTATTTACAAATTTCATTATAGGACTATTCTAGTTTTTCTATTTCTACTTAGTATTTTTTTAAGGATTTGTGCTTTTTGTTACATTTTTAACAATATCTTAATATCTTTTTTCACACATCTTCTTATAATCTTCTTAGTGTGTTGTGATATTCCCAATTTCATATCTAATATTAGTTAATTATGCTTTGTCTTTTGATCCATCTCATGGGAGGATTATCAAATTTATTGATTTTTTGCAATGAAGCACATTTTGGGCTTGTCAAACTCTCCATGGCTTCTATTTTATTAATTTCTATTCTTATCTTTCTATTTCCTTCTTTTTACTTCACTTAGGTCTATTTTGTTGCTGTATTTCCAACTTTGTGAGGTGGGCACTTAGCTAATAGATTTTTCCATGTTTCTCCTTTTATAATGAATACTGTATGTTTCCCTCTCAGAAAAGGACTAGCTACAACCTACAGTATTGTGACTATGGTCAATCAATCAAAATAAGAAGTGTATATATTAATTTGTACAGATAGGAAGACTTTCTAGTTATCTCTTTTGTTAGTGACTTTATGCTTATAATATGACCAAGGTCAGAGAGCGTATTTTGATGACTTAAATCCTTTGAAATCTGTTGAGCTTTCCTTGGTGGCTCAGTATATGGTTGTTTTTTGTCGATACTCAGTGTCTGCTTGAAAGGAATGTGCCTTCTGTAGTTGATGGGTACTGTTTGCCACAAGTCAATTAGCTTAAATCTATTAATCATGCTGTTCAGCTCTTCCAACTGTTTACTGATCTTTTCTGTACTTCTGTCATATATGAGGAGAGTTTGTTTATGTCTTTCACTGTTATTGTTTTTTCTATTTCTCCTTGCAGTTCTGTCAGTGTTTTCTCTCTGTAATTTAGGGACATGGTATTGAGTAAGTGCACATTAAAAATGAATTACAGTAGACTGACCCTTCTAATGAAATGTCTTGTCTCTGGTTTGGCTCTTTGTCTGGCTATCTGGTTAATAATGTGCTTTGTCTCTGATTATGCTTTGTGTCCACCTTGCCTGATATTGGTATAGTTTAAGCAGCATGTGGAGAAGTTAATGTTGGTTTGCTGTACCTTTTTCCATCCTTTTATTTTCAACTTTTTGTTTCCTTATTTTGAGATGTGTTATTTATAACCACCAAGCGGTATGTTTGGAAAGTTGAATCTATCATCTTTGTCTTTTAATAGGAGCATATCATATATTTCCTGGGTATTGTTATGGGTTGAAATCTCCCATTTTATATTTGTTTTCAGTTTACCTAATCTGCTTTATGTTCCTCTATTTTTTTTCTTTCTTATCCACTTCTTTGGTTGATTATTTCTTAATACTTTGTTTTTCCTTATCCTCCCTTAATGTCAGTTTTGTGTAATGACTGACATGTTCCCAGGCCAGGCAGGAGGCCCATGTGGTTTGAGTTAGGTGAGTTTGGGAGACTAGTAGTTGATGATGTCAGAAGGACCGCAAGGTTTTACAATGAAGTGGCAAGGTGTGAGCACAGTAATGTTACCAGGACCTTGTAAAAGTATTTGGCATATTATTATAGCATAAAACCCAATTTAAGAGAAGCTATGGTAGTTGAGTGTAAAATGCAACTTTTTTTCCTTTTTGCTTACATTTTTAGAGGGTTTAAGAAAGGCCAAGCACTGTACTAAGCATCTTACGTGCAAGATTTTATCTGTTAGTCAATACTTAATATGGTAAGTTTTACACAGGTGAATTAATTTACTCAAATCCACAGCTTGTAAGAACAAAGCTATCTGTCAGGTCCAATATGGTTTCGTAACCACAATTTCATATTTCTCTGACTCTCTTTATTATCTAATGACAGAAAATTTACCAATTCATCTGGAGAGATCTAGCTCTGAACTCTGTGGATTGGCTAGTTTAATTCCTCTTTTTTTCATTAACACACGGTGCCAGAAAAAGACTTCAAGACACCTTGTTTGTTTACCCTGTGAATCATTAATTGTTCTGTTTTACTTCAGATAGGTGACATGCCTAATTCTGAGCCATTGCTTTAGAAATATCTATGGCAAGACCACAAGCTGTTGAAGGACATCATGGATGGACCGATACAAATTACTGAAAAAAAAAAAGATAAAAGAAAATGCATATGAATTATTTTAATCTAATACAAAATCTTTTGTCTATATCAGAGTAACTATTATGCTGCTTTTTCATTTATATAAGATAAAAGAATTAAATGGGTAGACTCTGCAAGAAAAACCTATATTTAAAGTAATCCAACGTTACACTTGTAATGTCACAAGTAAATAGCATCCATTTTCTTTAGTTTATCACCTTTATATTCATGCTGATTAATCCTTCGAAGGAGGAGGGATGTTAGCTAACCCAATTCCTGTAGAACAATCAGGAGGTTAGGTAATTCATTTTATTTTGTACACAATTTGGCTAGAAAGCTGAAGATTTATTGATGCAATGTAAAATATTAGCTGGCAGGTAAAAATAAGCCTGTTAATGAATGTGATTAGAACAGCAGCTGGAATGAATTGCAGTGCTTGCAACATCAATGGAATTAATAGACCTTAAAATATTCAGGGAATCAATTAAAAGACTTCTTCAGTATTCAAAAAAATGTGTGTTCATGTGCTTAATTTTAAAATGAGCACCGGGAGAAGAAATGGCCAAACCTTCTGTTGGAAAAGCATTTAAAGATTCCAAGGGCATCTGGCTGTTCCTGGGCCCAGCCAACTACAGCAGGAAACCCTGGTGTGCTGAACGGCAGGCAGGCATCTTGGATCACAGGCTGCAGACGGCTTCCAGGAATTAAACAAGAGGAACACGTGAGAGCAATTGCAATGGGTGTCCTGGCCACAGGCGCCCCCAAGGATCACAACCTTGTTAACCTTAAGGGAGATCACAGCTACCCACCAGGATGAAAGAATTAAAAAAAGGTGATCATTTCCAAAGTGTGTTCTTCTCTAATGGTCACCCCAAAGACCTTGAAAAGTTTCAAGCCTGAAGTTTTGAGCTGAATCGTCTAGTATAAAAAGTCCTTGGGAGGAATTAATTGGACAGCATAATGTATAAGCTACAGAACATAGATGTTATCTGGCAGTCCCAAAACTAGATTAATTAACCTCCACTCCCCCCACTAACAAACAAATTAAACAGGGATGAGACCACCCAGTATCTGGACTCCTCTTCTAGACCATGATCTGGGGACCTTGAACCTTCAAATTACTGTTTACAAGCTGGTTTTAAAAGACCCAGTTTGTCCTTGTGAGAGTGGATTGTGGTGCCATGATTTGCATAGCCATAGATCTAAGGGGTGGCTATTTATGGAAAAAGTGAGCATGGGCGTGAATAGAAGCTTAATCATGTGGGATGGGTTCCTATGAACCAATACCCAGGCCCCTCAGGGGGCCAAATGATGGGGTAGGTGACCTGGAGGTGGGGAACACAAGCTGGCCAAACAGTTCAGAGATTCTGTTTGTACTCTGTCCCCAGGGCTTACTGGTCCTGCCGTCCTGCCACAGCCAACCCTCGCCACAGCTGTACCAGATGTGAGGTCTGAGTCTTGGCTTCCTAGCTGGGCACTAAAGACACAGTTTTCGTGCTTGCCAATTTTCTCTGTTCAGGAATTAAAATATCCACGTGATGTTTTATTGCCAAGATTATCAGAAGCAACAAGGGGCAATACTACCATTTATCCTACCTTAGTTCTAGACTCAGAAACATGTTTTCTGTTTTAGCATCTCCCACTGCTCCTCCTCTTTGGATATTTCTTCTCTGGCAGTGTCGTCTCACCAGGCTACAGGCACCTTACTGACTTCCATCCTTCCACTGGCTCTTGTTGTTTTACTTGGTCTAATCCACTAGTGCATGCAGTGATGGACAGTTCAGGTGGGAGGAGAGTGTAGTGGCATCCTACTGGGCATTTGTGTGTTTGCAGGTAGCAGAGGGAAGGGGAGGGGAGGGAAAGGCACAGTACAAACTCTGCTCTGGATGCCATGAAACCACAGAACTTAGAGGTTGATCTTCTGGGGTTTATGATATTGGTAATTTAATCACTTGAAGACCCATAAAAAGAAAAGGACAAATTATTGTCATTAAAAAGAGCCATTTTTTTTTTCAGACAAAAGCTGAAGAGTAGACATCATAGTCAACAGCCCAGATCTTCATCTGGAAGAAGGAAGGATGGACAGGTAGAAGGAATATTCTACCCACATATTCAGGAAATAAGTTCAAGACCTAGAAAGTTTATGCATTTAAATGGTGAAAACAGTACATTAAACTGTCTTGTCTAGGAAAACTAATTTCTGTCTCTCATCACCAACTACTTGTATAGCCTTGAGCAGTTTACCTAACTACTTTCACCTTCAGGTCCCTTGTTTGTAAACTCAGGATAATATCTTCCCTGAAACCTCATAGGGTGGAATAGGCTAGGTATACAACACATCTGAGTCTCAAGTTCTCTTTCAAGTTCAATTTGTGCCTAAAAATCAAACTTGGCCAGGGTTAGAAAGCACATTAGTAATTGTGCTCTTTGTTCTGCTTTTCCCACAAGCTATTGTCCCCAAGATGTTAAAGTTTGTTGTCTAACTTAAAAGGTGTTAAGCAGGTAAACTTGCACTATGTGCCCTGGCCACCATTAAAAACACAAATTGGGGCTGGGGTTGTGGCTCAGCGGTACAGCAGTCGTCTAGCATTTGCGAAGCCCTGGGTTCAGTCCTCAGCACCACATAAAAATAAATAAATAAATGTCCAACTACAACTAAATGTGTGTGTATATATATACACACACACAGACACACACACATATTTAAAAAAATAAAACAACACAAGGCTCCACATTCCAGGAAGCCCCCCTCCTCGGGCAAAGCCAGATGCTGGCCGCCCAGGTCAGGGGTCCTCACCTGGGCCAGCAGCCAGTCGACCAGCTTGCTCCCGGGCAGCACGGACTTGTAGGTCTTCAGGTGGTAGTCACGGTCTCTGCGAGGAGGAGGGGGTGACAGATGAGCAGGGGACGCAGTGGGGCCTCCTGGGCTTGCCGAGATCTCGAGGCGCAGGGCAGGGGCCAGGCAGAGGCCCAGCCCCGACCCCACACCTGAGCCACAGTGTGACGTCCCCCCAGGCCTCCCCTCCCCCAGGGCACAGGCACTAGGCTCTAGGGCTCTCTCACTCTCGCCCGAGGACCTCAGCCGGGGCACTGTGCCCTCCGAGGGACCCGTGGGCTATCAGGAGCCGGGGTGGGTGCTGCTCGCATCTTGTGGTGGAAGCCGGGGGCCGCGGAACATCCTCAAAGAGGACTCATTTGGCTGAGATGCCTCAGCGCACAGGCCCAGGAGCCTGGGACCCTCACATGAGAAAACTCAGCCTTTCCCTGTCCTTCCCTCTGTTCTGTGTGGCGGTCCTAGGTTCAAAGATCCCGGCTATGGTGACACAGAAGTCCCTCTCTGGGGCCAGGGTGGCCAGCGAGGTCCCTGGGTCTCTCCTGTGAGCCTTGTGGCAGCGACAGCCTGGGCCATCCCGCAGCCTTCCAGGTAGCCCCCGGTTTCCGAGGCCAGCCTGAGAGGCCGAGGAAGGGTCTGGCTGAAGAGCTGCTCCAGCTTCAGAACCAGGAGCCCAGCAGCCGCGGTGCACTAGTGAAGGCCCCGGGGCCACTTCCCCAGGCTGGCCCAGGGCAGCAGCAGAGCAGAGGAGCCGGGAGGCAGGACTGGGGACCAGGGTCGGGTACCAGGGACCCAGGAGAGCCGGCAAGAGCTAAGGATGGGGCAGAGGAACGTGCAGCCGGGGTAAGAGTCTGGTGGCCCTGGGACCCTGCATCCACCACTGAAGCTTCACATAGGGAATGATCACTCGATGGCAATGGCGCCCACAGAGCCGGCACCACTCAAGGCACCTCCTATGAATTTAGCCCCATGGCACCCCAGAGCTGTGAGTGACTCTGTGCCCCTTTTACAGAGGCAGAGGCAGAGGCGAGCGCTGGATCCACCACTCACTCGGGATGGCCCCGGCTGCAGGCCTACGCTGCCCAGCGTCAGCCCTTTTAATTTCAATTCAATCCAAAAAAAAAATAAAACTTATAAAATAACATTAAGTCAAATCAAAGATCACGTTCCTCAATCTCCATGTTTGAAAATGCCATGTGACTAGTGCTCCCATATGGGACAACGGACACAGGGCACTTCCACCAGTGTAGGCAGCTCTACTGGACAGCAGGGCCCCAAATGAAGTGACAAGCACAGAGCACGGCGGAGACACCACGTCTGAAGGGTGAAGAGCATCCCATGCAGCGGGAAGAGCAAGTGCAAAGGCCCCGGGGCACATCCTGTCATCCCCACTCCAGAGAAAAAAGTAAAGGTACAGGGGGTGTCGAGTGACTGCCCGAGGTCACAGAGCTGGCAACTAGCAGGCACATTCAAACTCAGCCAGTCCCTGGTTCTAGGGTTGACACCCTCTGCCCTCACCGCAGTGCTTCCCAACAACCGCCCACTCCATCCTGTGACAAACCTCCAGGGTAGGTACCGCTATTAGCCCACTTGATAGAGAAGGAAAGTGAGGCTCAGAGAGGCGAAGGTGCCAGCCCCAGGCCACACATCTGAGAAGAGGCAGAAGTGAAGTGGGGACTTACTTGATCACCGGGGTGTGGAGGCTGTGGAGACGGCAGTACAGCCTCACACCCTGAAAGAAGAGAGAGGGGAGTTGGGATCAGGCCACACGGTTCGGGGCCCCGAGGCTGCTGGAGAGTGCAGAGATGGCCCTCAGAACAGAGCAGGGGCTGTCCCGTGGCGCATGCCTGTGATCCTAGGGGACTGGGAGGCTGAGGCACGAAGAGCTTGGGTTCAAAGCCGGCCTCAGCAACTTAGAGAGGCCCTGTCTCAAGACACAGGGGGTTGGGATGTGGCTCGGAGGTCAATGGTTACGGCCCCGGGGTTCAACACCCAGTGCCAGAAACACAACACAACAAGACATCAAGGTCGGGGTGGGGTTGGCAGGGGAAGTGGAGGGGAAGACAGGCCGCTGGACAGAGAGAGGCCTGCTGTGCATGACCTCTGCTGGATCAGGGTCATGGTTCAGGTGTCAGCTCAGGGTGGAGGGTGGCAACCCTGGACATGATGCCAGGTCATGGGTCAGGGTGGAGAGCACCTGCCTTGGACATGATGTCCTCCAGCTCGCTCCGGGCCTTGTATGTGCCATCGTCATAGCGGAAACGGTACATCACCTGCTCGTTCTTGAACTGGTGCTTGTCAGAAACTGGAGGGAACCAGGGGCGGCCAGTGAGGCTGGGCACCGCCCCCCCCCCGGCTCCCCACCCGTGCCCAGTGGGCTGGCTGGCTGGCCCCACTTCCCCAGTGCGCAGACGAGGAACGCAGGTCCCCTGCAGTGCAGGGCCACCGGAGACCTCCAGCAGGCCAGGCACCTGTGGAGGAGGGGCCCAGACCACCTGTCTGGCTCAGCCTGTGGGGGGCCCAGGGGTCTCAGCCACACAGCCTCCAAGTCACCCTGGATGCTGTGATCCCTGCAAATCCTGCTAGGCCCAACCTCCGAACCCCAAGCTCTCGGCCAGGCCCCCCAGCCCCACAGCTGCCCCCGCTGGGCTCCTGCTCCCACCTGGGACCCAGCACCTCTGCCCAGCAGCAGAGGAAGCGTGAGGTGCGGCCCTGAGCCGCCGGTTCTCTGCAGGACTCAGCAAGGGCCTCGCCCTCATGCATGCGAGAGCCACCGCCCTGTGGGCCAGGACGTCCTTGTCCCCCGACGGCCCGCTCAGAGGCAGCCTTGCTGCCTCCCTGCCTGCGCTGAACAAGCCACCCTGGCTCGGGCTGCCCCCACCGGGAACCGCAACGCCCCTCACCTTTGGGTACTGGCCTGGGCTCCCTTCCCAGAGACCCCCAGACCCCACTTGGAGATGAGCCACCGCGACAGGTCACCTCCCGCCCTGCTCTCGCTCCTTGGGCACCCACACCTCCTGGACACAGACCTTTACTTCTGGGTTTTATCCTCCCCCAGTGGCAAGGCCAGCTCCCAGGGGACAGGCGGCTGCACTGCCTGCCCACCCCGTGTGGCCAGCACGCCCAGCCTGGCGCTTGGTAACTGCTTGTGGAACACTGAAGCTTGGGCTGTGACCCTCCCCTCTGAAAGGTGGGGGGGACATCCCCTGCCACCACCTCTCCCAGGTGTCCCTGTCTGCTCCTGTCCCGGGGGAAGGCCGGGAAGCAGCCGTGTGAGGACATCCGGGGGCAGGGCGGGCGGGGAAGCGGGCAGCTGCCCAGGAGGGCCCGGCTCGCGGCCGCGCAGTCTGTCTGGTCTGACGCCCGCCCACCGCGGCCGGCCACGCACCGTGGTGGATGATGCCGTTCTCCAGCAGAGCCTGGCCCAGGTTGACCCCTTCCTCCGTCTTGCTGATCTCGCCGATCTCCAGGAGCCAGGCCACAAACTCACTGTGGGAACAGGAGACAGGGCTGGGGGGCTGGAGGGCTGGAGGGCCAGGGCTGGGGGGCTGAAGGGCTGGGGGCCTGGGGGGCTGGAGAGCTGGGGGGCTGGAAAGCTGGGGGGCTAGGGGGCTGGAGGGCTGGGGCTAGCAGGCCGGGATGGGGGGCCGGGGCTGGTGGCCAGGGCTGGAGGGCCAGAGCTGCGGGGCCGGGGCTGCAGGGCTGGGGCTGGGGGCTGCAGGTCCGGGTCCGGCCATGGGACCCTGAAGCTAGTCAGAACCTCCCACGGAAAGCGAGGCTGGGGAGCCCAGCCTGGCCACCAGTGGAGGCCTGCCCATCTCCCAATCCATGGAAGAGGGACACATGGCCAGGCCCTGGGTCTGCCTCAGGCTCAAAGGATGGAGCAGTGGACGGATGGGTGGACCAATGAATGGACAGACAGACAAGTGATGGACAGGTGACTGGCAGGCAAGTAGATGGGCCGGTAAAGGAAAGGAAGGTGAGAGGATCTTCCCTTCCTGAAAGGTGCCAGACTCTTCCTGCCCCAGGGCCTTTGCACTGCCTGTTCCCTCTGCCTGGAAATGCCCTTCCCCAGCTCTTCACGTGGCCTTCTTTTCATCCTTCAGGTCTCAGCACAAACATCACCTCCTTGAAGGAGGCGCGTTGTCTGGCAACACAGCCCACTCAGTGGCCCTGTTCTTCCTCCATAGCACTTATCACTGTCTGAATTTATCTCATTTGCGGATTTATCCCTTTCTCAGCCACCTCCTACAGCCAGAACGTAATCTCCCTGTGAACCGAGTGCTACCTACTGTGTCCCAGCCTGGGAGAGGCCTCACGCACAACAGGACGCACTAATCATCCACTAAACAAATAAAGGAAGCAACCATCAAGCAAGGAGGACTGTTCTGGGTCAGCAGGAAGGCCGGGGAGACAGTATGTCGGGGGGCAGAGGAGACGGGCGGCTCTCGAGCCCAGCACACCCGGTGGGGAGAGGCCAGCCAGGCCAGGGTCCCGCTCCCGGGAGATCTTCCTGGGCTCAGCGCAGAATTCAGCCCTCGTGAGACAGCAGGAAGGGGACCTGTTCTGTGCTCAGTGACAGCAGGTGGCAGCCAGCCAGGGCCCCACGCTCCCTGCTCACTGAAGCCTGCTGTCCCGTGGGGAAACTATTTTTAGCCTCCCGGGGCTTGGCAGGGGAAGCCCTTCGGTGTGTAGGCAGCGGTGTGCCAGGCAGTCAGAAAGCCCTGCTGGAGGCGGGAAGGAGACCAGCGCGGGGAAGGAGAGCGCTCACTCTCACGAGTCCCACAGCCCAGCACCCAGACCCGCTGCCAGCAGCTGCAGGAGGGAGCGGATGTCTGCGTGCCCACTCTCGGAAGCCGGGACCCAGCGTCCAGCTGCCCACCAGCTGTCCGGCTGGGGGCCATCTCTAGCACTGGCCAGCAGCCCTGAACCAGGAAGGAGGGACAGGAAGTGGCCCTCAGCAGCTGCGGGTGTGGGAGAAGACAGTCACAGGACAACAACGTGGACCCATGAGCTCCCAAGCTGGACCTTGCCACCTTCTGGGGATCAGGAAGGTTCACGGCGTTCTGGACAAATTTGGGCGACTTTCTATCCCTGTCTGGGCCTCGCAGGGTCCACCTGGCAAGGGGTTCACTCAGGAACCTTCTGGGTTTGGTGGGGGTACCTTGTGGTCATAAGGAACCTCGGCCTGGACCCAGCTGCACAACCAGCCGAGCTCTCCCTGCGGGGGGCCTGCGCTCTCCCGCCCACCGCCTCCAGCCAGCAGCCAGTGCCCAGGAGCATGGCCCCAGGGAAGGCGTGGGACACCATGAGCCAGCACAGGGCAGGACTCAGAGTGTGAGAAGCCAGTTGGGAAGGCAGACAGTGCAGCGTGAAGGGCAGCCAGGTCCAGGTTCCAGAAAGATGTGACCTAGAGCAGGCTGCTGTCCCTGGACGGGAAAAGCCCCCCTGGAGTGGCCAGAGGTGCTGCAGATCAGGGCTGGGGTCTGCTGATCAGGGCGAGTCAGCCCCCGGCCTCCTCCCGACCCACTAAACACTCACTTAGCCTACACCAGGCCCAGGCCCAGCGGAGCCAGGCCACCAAGCCAAGTCCCCTCAGGGGGCCCTTTGTCTTGCCTGCTGCCTGCTGGGCCTGGGCTCTCACCATGGTGGAGGTGTCCACAGCACACCTGACAAATGGATCCTCCTCCTCCTCACAACTCACCCCCACACCTGGGCACACAGGAGGCCCAGGCAGGGAGGCCTGGGCAGGGAGGCTGCCCCCTCCAGGTCAGTAAGGAGGTCCACCTCCAGCAGATGTCAGTAACTCAGCTGCCTCTAACCACCACGGACTGTGGAACCAAGGCTCCCTCCTTCCAGGAAGCCTTCGCTGACCGCCCTGCTGACCACACCTTGTCCCACGTGGTCCCCTGAGCTCTGGCAGCCCCCAAGAGCGCCCTCCTCTGGCCTCTGTGATGAGGTGCATCCTCACCCCAGGCCCTGCTGCGCCTCCGAAGTGCCTTCTCGGCACCTAGAATAAAATTAGAGCCCTGACCCAGGCGCTGCTGACCCAGCCCCTCTGGTTCCCGTGGCAACCCTGGTCTCCCACCCTGGGGCCACCTGCGGCCTCCTGCCTCCCTGCTGGCCTCCCTCCACCCTCAGGACTCCCACCTGCTGTTCCCTCGGCTGCTCCGGGTCTTCTGGCGGGTGTTGGTCACTCGGACCTTGTTGAAACAGCACCCCGAGAGGCCCGTGCACCCCCTGAACCAGCCCCACTCCCTCTCCCTCCCTGCCTTGCAGCTCCTGGCAGAGTCCAGAAAGACCCCTTCACTTCATCCGTCCTGCGGCCTGCGTCTGGCTACTCTCTAGACAGGTGTCTCCCTGAGGGCAGGCACTCCCAGGGTTCTGTCCCCAGCTGGCCCAGGGGAGGGGTTGGGTCAATAGGAGCAAAGGATGGTTGAATCTGATGGTTTCAACTAACCTGAGGGTGGCGGAAGGCGTGGGCCCCCTGGGGGCCTCCGCAGTGACACACAGGTTTTGCACCTAGGTCACTTTTATGTACAGCCACCTCACAGGTGTCACCTGCCTCCTCCAGCAACCCTGAGGGCCATTTTATTCTCTTTGATCACAGATTGAAATTCAGCAAGGTTAAGAGGCTTGTCCAATGTCACGCAGCGACAGAGTGAGGGAAACGAGACCTGAGCCCAGCCCTTGAAGACCGAAAAGCCAAACCAGACACGTTTTGGATTCACAGATAAAAATGAGCAAACACGCAGAGCAGGAGATGGGCAGAGCACGCCAAGTCACCAGCCCACGTGCTGGGCCTTCTCCTCGCCCTTAAAGTGGGGACAGCAGCAGTGACCCGCCTCTGTCAGTGCCGGGCAGCAGAGGCAGAGCTGGACAAACTGTCTCTGTGGCCACTGACTCCGTCCACAGGAGGGGACCAGCTCATGCAGAGCTCGGGAGCTGGCCCCATGGGAAAGAGGCCTCAGCCGGGCAGGTGCAGAGGGCGCTGCGCGGGAGGCAGGTTTCTTAGAAGGTCTCCCTCGGGGCTTGTGGCCTCCTGGGCCCCATGGCTAAAAAGCAGGCTGTGAACCTGGCCCTGGTTCAAAGGGGCAGGAGGAGCGATCCCCTGATCCTTCCTGAGGAGGAGCTCCTCTGACACTCTGGGCTTGGCAGGAGGCCGGAAGCAGCCCCTCCCAGAAAGGGGCCAGCGTCCTTTCAGCCAGGAGTAGAGATTAGCTGGTGGAGAGCAGCCAGGCCCCTCCGCTGCCTCCCAGGCCCCAACTCTCCTCTCCACAGACACCCCAGGGAGAGCAGAACCCCAGCTGCTGACCTGGACCCCAAGCTCGGCCCTGGGCCCCACCCCCTCCAGGCTGGGCCCCACCCCTCCAGGCTGGGCCCAAGTGGACACCAACTGTCTGCAGGCATTTTAACCTTAGCACAGCTAAAACCAGGCTCGCTCGGCCCGACTTTCTCCCACTTCCCATCTCCTCTTCCCCCGGCTGCGGGTACCCACCACCTTGCCCCTTCCTCCCACATGCAGGGTTCCCATGAGACGTCCCTCCCCATGTCCAGGTTCATGTCCAGCCCAGGTCGACACCCACTTCTACCAGAAGCTTCCAAAAGTGAAGAGTGGGCTGAGCTCCACCCGCCTCCCACCCTCCTCCCCTTCTGCTCGGCCACCCCAGGCGCCAGCCGGGGTGGGAGGCGGGAGCGCAGCAGCGGGCAGCCACTCCACAGCATGCATGCGCTGCCAGCCATGGCGTGACAAGGACCTCACAGTGGGTTGAAAACCCGCCTGGGACCCCAGCCTCGTGACTCTGAGGTGGCTCCACAGGAACAGGGGCCCTGGGTGGCTCTGCCCAGGAAGGCGCGGGGAGGGGTGTGGGAGTCGGCCGGGGCGCACTCACTTGCCCAGGAAGCACTTGGGCACGGTGCTCAGCTTCCGGCGCCGGTCCTTGATGAGGTTCACCTTCTTGCTCATCATGAGGTGGTACAGCTTCTCCCCCTTCTCCGCGATCATGACGTAGGCGTCGCGCTCCATACCCAGCTTCAGGCCTGCTCGGGGACAGAGCGGAGCAGCCGCAGCTCCTGAAAACTGCCTCACCAGCCCAACCAGCCCCACCGCGACCACCCAGGCAGCCATGAGCAATTCCGCTCCAGACACTGCCATGCAGTCCTCACAGGCACCGCCTCGCACGGCAGGGTCCGGCCCTCACCCTGGGAGCCAGCCCCACAGCTACGTTCCCCCAGCCCCGGGTGCGGTTCCAACCGCAGAGGCTGGCAGAGAGCCCGGAGCCCCCTGCACTCCAACCTGGGCTGCCAGCTGGCCGACCCTCCAAACGGACCTTCCTCTCTGTACACCGTCCAGTCTGGACAGCAGCAGGGGCAAGCAACAACGGCAGACACCTTCACAGTGGGACGACACGCAGTGGGTCCCTCACAAGAACCTGGAACCATGACAGGATCCAGGACCGTCCCCAGGTCACACTGAGGCCCAAGGAAGTCAGGTTCTCAGTCCGACGGCCCAACAAGAAAGGGCGGAACCAGGATTTTGATCCAGGAAGTGGGCTCCAGACCTGGCTCCTGACCACAGCACCAGCCTGCGCACCAGCCCAATTCCAATGACCAGAGCCCCTTGGGCCCCACCTGACCCATGACCATGGTCACCCAGTGCCGGCCACAGCACCCCCCCAGGCCTGCCATAGCCACCCTGGTCAGTTTCAGAGGTCACATCCTTGCCCAACAAGGGCCAAGCCCCGTAGTTCACTGGGTCTTTAATGTTTTGATGCAAACTCAACGTTGGAAATACCTCCCGAGGGTGCAGGAGTCTCCTGGAGAAGAGGTGCCCACAGCAGTGGCCGTGCTGCCCCCCCCCAGAGGCGACAGTGACCAGTGCCTGGCTGCAGGTGGAGGGCAGTGGAGCCTGAACCTGGCGCCATGCGGAACGCAGACCCAATGGCCTTCCTTGCCCATCGACTAACACTGGGGAGTGGGACGCAGGGGTCAGGGTTGGGCCAGTCAGACTCTGAGCCGGGGCAAGTGGAGGGCCCCCGGCTGCTCCTGGGTCCCGGGGAAGACCAGCTGGGAATAGAGTCAAGGGACAGCTGTCCACCACGCAGGAAACAGGAGGGGACAGAGGCCGGCCCCTGCTCTGCACACCTGGCAGTGGGGGGTCTGGGGCCACGCGTCGGACTCCCCAGGTCCTCAAGTGCCAGGTCTCACGCAGCAGGGTCACAGCCCTGCCCAGGAACGTCTGCCTTCCACAGATGAGGACACGGGGGCCCTTCCCAGCCCGGGGGCCTCTGCCCATAGCCCAGTGCCCCCCAGTTCAGAGCACACACCCCACACCCCATCACTGCCAGCCCTGGGGTCCCTTTTGTGACCTGACCTGCCTCGGAGTCCCTGTGCCCAGGGGGTTCCCGACCATGCTCAAGGGGAAGCCCCGAAGGGCCTCTCCCAGACCCTCAGCCAGCGGACACCAACAAGAAGCACAGGCCCAGTGAGCGGCAGGGGGGGTGGCCTGGGGGGACGGGGCAGCCCCATCACCTCCACCCCAGGCACCAAGTCCCTGCACAGTCCCGTGGCTCCCGCCAGCTCCTCGTCTCGGAGCTCGGAGCTTTCTGGAGAGAACCCTCGGCCCCTCGTCGGCCACCCTGGCCTGCAGAGCCCTGCGCGGCCCAGGCACCCGGAGCCCAGAGCCGCCAGGAGGGCCCCGCACTCACTCTCGCGCTGCTCCCGCTCGTCCAGCCACTTCTGCTTCTCCTCGGCCGTCTTGGCCATGCACACGAACCACTTGTTCTTGGCGGTGTTGTGGATCTTCCAGCCATTGGTGACCGTGTAGCCGTTGCTGTGGTAGTCGGCTGGCAGGGACAGGTGGCAGGGGTGGGTCATGTGACTCCGGACGTCCCACCAAGGCCAGGTGGGGACCGCCCTTCGCTCCAGCACGGAGGGGCAGGGCCAGCAGCAGGGGCAGGACCCAGAGCTGGACATTCACTGTTGGAACCACCCCTTCCTGGCTGCTCTCTGGGGGAAAGGAAGACCTTCCTCAAAGACCCCTCAGGTCCTCAATGACACGGGGCCTCGTGTAGGCGCGCAGACGGAGTGGCAGGGGACACCTGTCAGGAGTCCAGGGGGCCTCCCAGCCTTTCCCTGTGCCACTCGGGCACTAGTACAGCCCCAAGGCCAAGGGCAGGGCCTTGAGGTGAACCAGGACACTCCTGCAGGGGACACCACCCAGCCACGGAGGGCAACGTGTGCCAAGAGCCGTGGCAGGGGCAGCGGGGACCCACCACAGGCAGTGGCACAACCTGTAGCTAGACAGCTGTGGCACTGCACGCGACTGAGTGTGTCCAGAGCCTCTTCAACAGGCACATCCACTTAGTGAGCTCGAGAGCACAGGGATTTTACTTAAAATGCTCAGTAAGGGAGACGCAGTGGGGGAAATATGTTTAACAGCAAAGAAACGGTCATCACAGAGTCCAGCTGAGGCCCCTCCTGGGCCGGCAGCGCCCCACAGAAGGACGAAGGACAGGGCGCTGCCTTCTCTCAGGTGGACGCCTCACGCCCCGGGGGCTCACTCGGGTACCTGCCCACCAGGCACTGTCTGTAGGCAGGTTACACATCACAGTAAAAGGAGTCGTCTGGGAAGGCGGGACGGGACGGGCTGAGCGGCAGGCCTACCTGTCCCGTCTTCCACGTTCTCCACCTCCATGACCTCGGTGTTGATTCGGCCCCTGAAGATGTACAGGGAGCCATTCATGGATTTGGTCCTCTTGGTGGACTTCTTGCTCCCAGTGACCCTGAAAAAGTTGGGAAATCAGCGTCCCCTGAGGGAGACAGCAACACAGAAGGACACGCAGGACAGAGCTGGGTCAGGCTAGGATGGTCAGCCGGTGGGCGGTGGCTTAAGCCAGCCGTCTCTCTCCATCACAGTTTTCTCATCAGAGAAGCAGGCCTAGAGCCTTGCTGACCTCTAAGGACCACTTCCCAGATAATAGGAGACGACGTGAGAGGCCAGCGAGAAGCGACAGAAACCCCATCTCCTTGACCAGCAAGTGGGAAGAGGCCCACGGGGCTCCCAACAAGCACTTCCTGAAAAAAGGCCAGAATGGAGGAGAGCTTGGGGTCGGTGATCATCTACCCGCACGCCCGCCCACCCACCCACCATCCCCCATCCACCCATCCACTCTCCCACCCATCCACCCACCTATCAGTTCATCCACCCACCCATCCATCCATCCACCAGTCCATCCATCCCCCATCCACCCTCCCACTCATCTAACCACCTATCAGTTCATCCATCCACCCATCCATCCACCCACCCTCCCATCTATCCACCCACCTACCTATCCATCCATCCACCCATCTACCTACCCGCCAGTCCATCCATCCATCCACCCACCCACCCACCCACCTACCTACCTGTTAGTCCGTCCATCCACCCACCCATCCGTCCATTGGCCCACCCATCTTACCCACCCACCATCTACCTAGCAGTCCGTCCGCCCACCCACAACTCATTCATTCACTTGGGTGAATTCCGCTGCTCAGGGGCTCAATCCTGATGCAACCTGGCAGTTGGTGTCCCTCCAAACTCCTGTGCTGAGCCCTGACCACTGAAGCTTGGTGTTAGGAGGTGGGGCTGTTGGGTGGTCTCAGGATGGAGGCCGGGCTCTCATGACTGGGATCAGTGACTGTAAAAGAGGCCTCACCCCTTGGTAGGACAGCTGTCTCGGCCGTCCACCCTCCGAGGACACAAGAAGGCACCATGTGGGTGGCAGACGGCAAGTCCTGTGGGGCAGACCTGGTGCTCTGCACGAGCCTCCCCAGCCCTGACCTGTTTCTGTCTCTGCCTCCAGTGTGCACCCACCACCCGCTGGCCACTCACACCCCCACCCAGCACTCCGATCAGACAAGGTCGGAGCCAGAAGAGAAGGACGGTTGGTGAGCAGGTGTGGAGGGAGGGGGCTCAGAGCCAGGCTGGGGCTCCGGGGTGCTTCCTTCCCGCCCTCAGGCTCAGACAGACACACGGCTCCTGGGTCTGAGCCTGCTGCTCTCAGGGCAGGAAACCCCTAGGTCCTCAGGCCACGAGCTGCAGGCCTGGCCCTCAGGGGTTCCTGAGGATGGCTGGTATGTGTGGCAGGTGTGTGAGGTGGGTGTGTGTGGTGGGTGTGTGTGGCGGGTGTGTGTGGCAGGTGTGTGTGGCGGGTGTGTGGCGGGTGTGTGGCGGGTGTGTGTGGTGGGTGTGTGTGGCGGGTGTGAGGTGTGTGTGTGAGGTGGGTGTGTGTGGTGGGTGTGTGAGATGGGTGTGTGTAAACAGGTGTGTGTGGCAGGTGTGTGTGAGGTGTGTGTGTGGTGGGTGTGTGAGGTGGGTGTGTGTGGTGGGTGTGTGAGATGGGTGTGTGTAGATGGGTGTGTGTAAACAGGTGTGTGTGGCAGGTGTGTGTGAGGTGTGTGTGTGTGAGGTGTGTGTGTGTGGTGGGTGTGTGAGGTGTGTGTGTGTGGTGGGTGTGTGAGGCGGGTGTGTGAGGCGGGTGTGTGTGGCGGGTGTGTGTGGCGGGTGTGTGAGATGGGTGTGTGTAAACAGGTGTGTGTGGCAGGTGGGTGTGTGTGGTGGGTGTGTGAGATGAGTGTGTGTAAACAGGTGTGTGTGGCAGGTGTGTGTGAGATGTGTGTGTGTGTGATGGGTGTGTGAGGTGGGTGTGTGTGGCAGGTGTGAGGTGTGTGTGTGGTGGGTGTGTGAGGTGGGTGTGTGTGGTGGGTGTGTGTGTGTGTGTGGTAGGTATGTGTGAGGTGTGTGTGTGTGAGGTGGGTGTGTGTGGTGGGTGTGTGTGGTGGGTGTGTGAGGTGGGTGTGGGTGGCAGGTGTGTGAGGCGGGTGTGTGTGGTGGGTGTGTGTGGTGGGTGTGTGAGATGGGTGTGTGTAAACAGGTGTGTGGCAGGTGTGTGTGAGGTGTGTGTGTGTGTGGTGGGTGTGTGAGGTGGGTGTGTGTGGCAGGTGTGAGGTGGGTGGGTGTGTGTGTGAGGTGGGTGTGTGAGGTGGGGGTGTGTGAGGTGGGTGTGTGTGGCAGGTGTGTGTGAGGTGGGTGTGTGAGGTGGGTGTGTGTGGCAGGTGTGTGTGAGGTGGGTGTGTGAGGTGGGTGTGTGCACACGCACCCAAATGGGACGCCCTCGGGGTCTACGTCTCTGTAGAGAACCTGCTATAGGTGTCAGTGTCACCTACAGGGATGTGCACACCCAAGAGAGGACACACATTCCACTCCACGCCCCCGCCACGGGCCACGCACACCGTGTACACCTGCACTGTGCACGTGTTGCTCACCAACCCTGTGAAACGAGGCCAGCGGCGGACAGTGATGGACTGCGACACACTAAGCAGGCAGCTGGCACGGAGCCGTGAGCCCTCTGGGCCGTAGTTGGCCCTGGGCAACTCGCAGGGTGGGCTTTTAAAAGCCTCCTGCTTTTTTGGGGTGCTGGGTGCTGGGGATTGAACCCAGGGGTACTGACCACTGAGCTCCAGCCCAGCCCTCCCGAGCTGCTCAGGGCCTCGCTGAGTTTCTGAGGACGGTCTGAACATGCCACCGTCCCCTCTGCCCCGCCCTCGGAGCGCCCTGCTCTTCCTGGAGCCCAGCGGGAGGGGACGCACAGCACAGTGTTTGTGAGGGGTGGTGTGCATGCTCGGGGCTGGGGTAGCGGGTGGGTAGAGGGAGGGTAGCGGGTGCAGGGTGAGGTGTGCCAGGCCGGTGGAGGAGGGTGGGTGGCTGGAGGTCTGCGGGCGGCTGGATGGAGCGGGTGGGAAACGGCTGCTTCAGGCGCTTCCTGTGGCCACACCAGGGGGGCTGGGACTCCCCTCACCACTGCCCAATCCCCAGGCCCCCGGGCTCCACTCTCTACTCCCGATCAGAGGCGGGCTCGCTGCCTGGTGCCAGGCTCTCAGCAGGCAGGTGTGCACAGCCCTCCAACCTGGAGAAGCAGCCAGGTGCCTGCTGACTTTGGTCCCTGCGGGGACTCACGGGACGCTGCCTGTCTGGGACGTGGGTGGGGGAGGTCTCCGACACAGTGCTCTGAGCTCCTTCAGAATCAGAGGCTCAACCAGGCCCAGGGAGCACACCTGTAATCCCAGTGGCTCCGGAGGCTGAGGCAGGAGAATCACAAGTTTAAGGCCAGCCTCTGCAACTTAAGGCCCCAAGCAACTCAGCGAGACGCTGTCTCTAAATAAAATATAAAAACTGAGGGGTGCTGAGGGTGACCTGCACCCCAAGTTTTCAAATCGACTTACTGTTTTATGTATACGTATGTATATATGTGCACATGTATATGTACGTGTATATATATATAGTTACAACTAAATATCACATTATATTTGTGGCTACGTCAGGTTAAATAAAGGCACTATTTAAATTCATTTTATAATAGCGTATATGGCGCTCAGTATGGATTTAGAACAAACCCCTCAAGTCATGGAAGAAGTCCAAGACATCACCTCAGGGAAGCAGCAGGTTGGCCCTGCCCCGCCTCCTGGCCCACGGGGGCAGCCAAGGCACCAGCCTCCCCAGCAAGTCACCTGGACTTCCGCTTGCAGTAGACCAGGAGGTTGTCGAACAGGAAGAAGGCCCTTTCCTGGATGTTACCCGCAGAGATTTTCAACAAAGTCCCCTGCAGGAGGAGCTGGGTGCAGATGTCCGTGAGGTTGGAGCCCTGGGAGAGGAAGGGCAGGCAGAGGATGAGCAGGCCAATTCAGGAAAGCAGCGGGCACAGACTTCCCTTCCCACCTCCCTGAGCCCCAAAAGAGCCTACTGCATCCCACAGCAGACGGACACCAGCACACGGTGGTGGGGGCTTCCACCTGCGGGCGAGCAGCACAGCCGGGAGGGGCTGGGAGACTGAGGGAGCTCAGTGCTCAAGGGGCCCACTGGGGCGCTGGGCTGGGCGCCTGCTCACCGACAGCTCGTCCTGTCTCCCCACAGGAGTGCCACCTGCATAAGCATATGCCACTGTATGCCCAGCACCCACAACTCCCCAGTACACAGTAGGTGCTCAGTAAGGGCTTGCAGAGCAGATGAACACGGCACGGACACCACCGGGCCCAGCGTGGTGTGGGCAGTCACTCTAGCCACAGCTGTGCGTGGGGACGGGCATGGACGCTGGACCCTGCCAGCCCTCCCTGCTGAGTGACCGGAGCGTGAAGCTTCCTGCACATCGGGAGGCCCAGGTGGCGTGGCTGGGGACGGCGGGGGGACAGTAACAGTACCGTCCCTGTAACATTGGGAGCATGCAGTAGGTGCTCAATACTGGAGCAGTTCTCACTGAGGTCAAGTGCTTCCTAACTGGACCCAGAAGCAGTGACCACACAAGGGCCCGAGCCCCCGAGGGTGGATTTTCAGGGGGAGGAAGGGCTTGAGGCTTTCTCTCCTGTCTCCTCAGGTTCCCGTGATGCTTCTGGAAATCACCTTGCCCTGGCTTCCAAGGAGCCCGCCCAATGTCCCTGCACTGGGGCCCACTGAGAAAGTGGCCAGGAGACTCTTGATCTTTCAGAAAGACCGTCACTTCCCCCCTTTTTGACATCAGTGTTCGGTAAGTGAGGTGTGCTGCTCTTTTTACCTTGGCTGTCAGGAAGCTCAAAGCCCAAACAGACAGCATCTTACATGAAACAACTCTATTTGTTCTTGAAAGTGGCCATGTGACCCACTCTTGGCCAATGAGATGAAAGGAAAATTTTTTTCTGTGTCTTTTGAAAAATACTTTCTCCCACGGGGGCCTCTCGCTGCCCAGGCCAGGCCACCTCCTCCAGCTTTGAACCCACAACCTTCACGGAGCCACACGGGAAAGACCAGGGCGCTCTCAGAGCTCGGGCTATGACACCACGAGGCCGAGGCGGAATCCTCAGAAAGGTGCGCTGATGGCTAACCTGAGCAGCGGCAGGTCAGCGGCAGGGAGCAGAGCAGAGGGAGGCATCGTGGGCAGGGAGGGCGGAGGGTCAGTCACTGAAGGGCCAGAGAGCCGAATGCAGGAGACCCGCAGGACACCAGCAGTCCCCCCCCCCACCCCACCCCCCGCAGGGTGTGAAGCAATCAGAGCCCCGCCTGTCCGTGTGGCACACACAGGGACGCTGCCCAGGCGCGTCTGGACACCCGGCAGGGCCACCTGCAAAGCTGTCCCAGGCCTGGGGTGCCCACTGCCACCCCGACTCCAGGAGCTGGGACCTGGGCCCTCGGCTGGCGCCGCCCCAGCAGCCTTGGCCGCGTGGTCACACAAAGAGCAGCGGTGGCCTCCACCCTCCAGAGCTCAAGCAGCTGGGTCAGATCTCAGCCGAACCCCAAACCACACCCCAAACCCAAGCTGCAAGGGAGTCTGGGAAAGGGGCTCTGTCCTCCACCCTCCCCGGCAGAAGACCCGCCGGAGGGCAGGGCCATGCAGGTGCCAGGGCGGAACCTGCTGCCCCGAACACGGCCGACCCTCGCCATGCCGCAGCGCCCGGCTGCCCCAGCGCAGGAAGGAACACTAGGGCCCTCACACAGCAAGAGCCACCGGCCGGGGACCCCAGGGCCTGCAGAGCCAGAAGGCCTCGCCCAGAGCCTGACCCGCGCCTGACCCCCACTCGACTGGGCTGACCAGCACCCCCAGTCCCCCACAGCCTCCGGGAACTTCCCATCACTCGAGGGAGTCCGGGTGGAGGTCCTGGGAACCGCGGGACAGCACCACCGAGCACCGCCACATGGCAGCTGAAGACGAGGCTCTGGAGTCACCAGCAGGAAGTGGCCAGCCAGAGCTCTGTCCTGCAGTGGATCCTGGCTCCAGGCCCACAGGTAAGTGGGGAGCTGGGGGCTGCGAAGGATCAGAGGCTCAGCAGCTGCTGCCATGGGACACTCACACCCAGCGTCACCAGTTTTTCAAGAGAAACTTCTGATCTGAATTACTTGGATTTAATTGGGGAAAAGCTAAGCAGTTTTCTTATAAACATTATATTAGAGAAGCAGAACACGGGGCCCAGCCTGCCCGGGCTCCAGTTCACCCTGCAACTGTGCCCACCCGGCCCCTCCAGGCAGGACCCCGCCACCGCACGCACCTCCCAGCCCTCGATGTGGGACTGCAGCTGCTCCAGGGCTTCCAGCTTCTCCATCTGCCGCTTGGTCTCGTTGATGTTGGAGCAAACGGTCTTCATGGCCTGCAGGGCGCTCTGCACCGCCGGGTGGTCGGGGTGCTTGCCTGGGGTCCTCTTGGCCAGCTCCTGGGCAGGGCAGAGGCAGGAGGGAGACGTCAGTGGGGGCCTAGCGGGGCCGGTGTGACCTGGGCTGGGAACGTCACTCGTGCACTCCTATAAAGGCCACCCAAGCACCTCCTCGATGGCAGGCAGAGAGCTAGGTTCTGGAGATGAACCTCCTCGCCTGGTGGACAGCACGTCCTAGTGGAGCAGAGTCACGGACAGAACCAGCTCCAAGCAGGGACACACACAAGACCAAGCAGACCAGGGTTTGGGGCAGGTGACTTCAAACAGGGAGGTCGGGGAGACCCTCAAGGAGCTCACATCCAAGCAGCCACGGGCTGAAGTGAGGGGGACCTGTAATAATATGAGGGAGGAGTGTCAGGGCAGAGGGACCAGCACGTGCAAGGGACCTGGGGCAGGGGCACGAGTGGTATAAAACAAGCACAGCGAGGAGCCAGTGCCTCTGGAGGAGGAAAGACAGACGCAGAGACAGGAGAAGGGCAGGTCACGGAGGTGGCCACGGATCCTGCCCCAGCCCCAGTTTTCTTAGTGAAATGGGCATAAAACATGTCTTGGGGCTGGGGATGCAGCTCGGTGGCGCAGGGTTTGCCCAGCATGCACGAGGCCCTGGGTTCCATCCCCAGCACCGCAAGACACCCCTGGCCTAGGGGACTCAAGATGGGCGTGTGAGGCTCACCCCAGCCACCCGCCCCTTCTGTCAGTTCAGCCCCCACCTCAGGCACAGGCTGGGACGCGCGGGACGCTAGGCCAGCCTTGATCACAGGCGGGCACTGCTGGGCATGGTGGGGGACTCAGGGGCAGGGACGTGCCAGGCCTCAGATACGGGGCAAGAGCTTCAGGCCCCTCCTCCGGGCCAGCCCGCCCGCCCGCCTCTGGACAGCACCAGCACAGGAAGTTCCCTTCAGCAAGTGCCCAGACGCGTGCCCAGCCTGTCCGCCTCCCCGCTCTCTCGGGTCAGGTCTGCCCTGCTCCTGGGGGAGCCCCTGGGAGCTGGGGCCAGCCACGGCCCTCCTGAGCCTCAGCTTCCCCATCGCACACCAGCAACAAGGACGCTGGCGATGACGGTGGCGAAGGCTTCGCTCGGGGCTCGAGGCAGGTCCTGCTGTGACCTCCCCGAGCAGCCGCAGAGCGCAGGCCCAGCGAGAAGACAGGGCCTCCGAGGAGAAAGATGGGGGGTGTGGACTGGGACTGGGACATCGGCAGAGGCGAACCAGACACTACGGAAAGCACCGTACGCATACAGCAAGTGCTCAACACATGCAGCTCTCAGCTCTCCTGGTGTCTGTGAGGAGACCTGCACCATGAGCCCCTGTCGCCCCGCAGGGCTCCTGCGGAACACGCACTGCAAAGCCCCGGCCACTTGCCGCCCCCGGGCCGCCCAGAAATGAGCCCTGCTTCCCTGAGGACCAGCTCCTTCCCCAGGCCCAGACGCCTGTGCCCAGGACCCCGGGGTCCACTGAGCTCCTGCCCAGGCCCAGGGCTGTGTCTGCGGGAGGGGAGGCGGAGGCACCCACAGGGGAGCACACAAACTCCTGCCCCCAGCCGACCCTCACGTCGACCCCGCCAGGTGGGGTCAGCTGTCCAAGGTCACACAGCAGATCATGAGTCCAACCAGTCTGGCCCCAGAGTTGGCATTTTGAGTCCCTGTGCTGCTTATGACCTTTTAAACGTTTCCTAGAAATGCCTTCCTCTCAAATCAACGCCTGCCTCACGGCACGGAGGCAACTAGCACCTATTGACATGAGTAATGATCATTTATGTGGTTGGTGAGAGTGGGGGGGCTGCAGAACGCGGGGGGGGGGGATGTGCCGGGGGGTACGGGGGGGGCATGCAGGGGTGCAGGGGAGGGGGGAGGGACGTGCGGGGGTGCAGAGTGCAGGGGAAGGGGGAGGGATGTGCCGGGGGTACGGGGGGGGGGAGGAGCGTGCCGGGGGTACAAGGGGGAGAGACGTGTGGGAGTGCATGGGGGGAGGGACGTGGGGGGGCGCAGAGGAGGGACGTGTCGGGGCGCAGGGCCTCTGAGGACAGGCCTGGCAGCGGAGCTGGACTCTGCGGGAAAGCGCTCGGAAGGGGAGGACTTGAAGCGGAGGCCACGAGGCCGCAGCGCAGGGAATGAGGGAGGTGGACGATGCAGTCGGACGAGCCTCGGAGGCCAGGGGCACCCAGTTCCGTCCAGGAGCATGGGAGGTGACAGGGCTACAGGGCTGTGAATGAGGCCACACCATCCACCTGTCCCCTTCAGGGACCCTCTGGTGGCTGAGAGAACACAGGTGCAGAGTGCACAGAGGGCAGGAGACGGTTGGCGGCCACGGCAGGTGTCCAGCAAGAGACAGAGGTGGCCTGGGAGGGAGCCCCTCTGCCCAAGGCCCTGTCGAGCACATAGCCCGCTGCAGGTACGTCCACGATCAGGCACACCAGAAGGCCAGGACCTGGTGGTCATCACCTGTCACCTGTCCACGTCCCCAAAGCCACCCCATCACACGTCTGCAGATGAGCAGCTCTGAGCGTCTGGACCTGAGGCCCAAGAGGCCGGCCAGCTCCGGGTGAGTGGGGGTGGGCTGCAGGACGGTGGCAGCCACTGCCACCACACCCATCCCAGACCCCAGAAGGGGACGCTGCAGTGACCCTCCGCCGATGGGCCCCCTCCAGGGGCCAACACTGGCTGTTAGTAAAAATGAGAAAAACGCCACTTCCCCTTTTTGTCTGGCTGCCCCCGCCTCTGCTCCTGCCCCAGTCAGCACTGGGCTGGGGGAGAAACCAAGCAAGATGTGGCCAGGCCCGAGGGTGGCCAGAGCTGTGGGGGACGCTGGCTGTGTGGCCTCCATTCGCAGGGGAGCATATCCGTGCCTCGGCTTTGCACGTGCCACTTCCTCCCCTACAGTCCTCCCTTTCCAAGCTCGTAAGAGGCACACGGTGCCGTAGATGGACAGGCCTGGAGAACTGGGATCCAGAACAAGACCTCACAAGACCTTACGTGTGGAGTCGGTTAGAGAGAACCGTCTTCCAACAAACAGTGCCAGGACCACTAGACACCAGGGCCAGCAGGTCACCCAACAGCCTACTCAAACGCAGCCCAAGCCTCAGCACAGGAGCTGGAAGTAGAGTCTGTTAGGAAAACGCAGGAGTAGATGTTTGTGACCTCAGGTTAGGCAAAGTGTCCTCAGACAGGACGTCAAATACAACTAAAAAAGTGTCACCCTAGACTTCATCAAAATTAAAGACTTGAGTGTTTCCAAGGGTATTGTCAAGAAAGCGGGAAGACAACCTCTAGGGGGCAAGAGAATGATGCACATTACGAACCTGAGATGGACTGGTGTCTAGCATATGTAAAGAGCATTTGCAACTGAACAAAAAAAAACACAAATAATGCTACTTAAAAACGGGCAACAGGTTTGAACAAGCTTTTCTCCACAGTAGACGTGCAAACGGACACCGAGCAGATGAAAAGGAGCCCAGGGTCACTCATCCCTGGAGAAATGCAAAACGAAGCCACGTGAGATCCCCTTTCACACCCATAGAACAGACACAACCAGGAGAGGAACAGTGACAGGGCAGCAAACAGGCCTCTGACCCTGCTGGGGGACGAAAGGGCAGCGGCTTCCAAGTTCTTTTATTGATTATTTACGTGATTTGGGGGACAGCGGCTCACTGTGTTGCCCAGGCTGGTCTCAAACTCGTGGGCTTATGTCTCCCACCGCGTCAAGGCCACAGGACCATCGGGACAGGGCCTCCAGCTCCAGGACAAACTGTCCTGGCGGACGGGCAGCCAACCCGGCCCTGGGAGCTCGGCCACCTGCTGAGCCAGGCTCAGGGGCAGGGGAACCAAAGGGCCCAGAGGAAGCGTGACCAGCCAGGGGCTGGGGGGCGTGTCCCTGCTGCTCCTGCCCAGGCCTCCTGCAGGCGGGGTCCTGGTGAGGCCGAAGCCGGCTCTTGTCCTGGGGACTCAGGAGGCCACCTGAAAAAGCCGTCCAAGGAAACAGCCCAGGGAGGCCGAAAGCTGGCCTGGCAGCCTCAAGAGCCGCGGGAGCAGCTTGCTGGCCGCTGGCTGGCCGCAGGCTGCCCGGGTCTTCGCTCCCTGCCACTCTGTATGCTTCATTCTGTTTTTTTATTTTTTTCCTCCGTTTCGCCCCCAGTGCTGAACCAGGGCGGCTCTATCACTGAACCACGTCCCCTTTGCTTTGAGACAGGGCCTCACTCAGCTGCTGAGGCTGGCCTCAAACTTGGGATCCTCCTGCCTCAGCCTCCGAGTCTCGGGGATCACAGGCCTGCGCTACTGGGCCCAGCATTTCCTCTCCTGCTTGAGTCAGCAAGTTGACATTTGGTTTTCAAAGTCTATATTTTTCAAGGTCATAAAACAATTAAGTTTTCAGCCGCTGGCAGCAGAAGCACAGGACAGACCCGTGAAAACGAAGCTGGGTTTGTCCCTGGAAGATGTGACAATGGCCACTATTCCCTGTGACTTGAGGCTGGTGGGGGCCCAAAAGGGGACTCAGGGGTGGGAAAGACACACTGTCCCCTCCACAGAGAGGGGTATCACCCGGGGTCTGGACCATTTGGAGTAACACCTGGGGACGCCAAGGCCATCTCCGGGAGGCCCGGCTGCCTCTGGTCCCTAACCCCCTGCTCTGCCCAGGGTCCACCCTCCAGCTCAGGAAGGCTGACACTCTCCAGGACTCACAGTCTGGGTCCCCTCCTGCCATCCCCAGGACAGCAGGGCACAGATGCTGAGGCGCTGGTGCCCCTCCACACACCGCGTAAGAAAAATGAAAAACGGAAAAGAAGCGAGAGCCGTCGGGGCCAGGAAGACCCAGAACCGCAGCGGCCGGCCCCGAAGCTGACTGGCTCCTGGGCAGGGGACACGCACGCGTTTCTGATGTGACTCCTGTGGCCCGGGCCGCGGGTCCAAGACGCTGCAGCCTTGGGGGCTGGTGGCCAGGGGGACAGAGGAGAAGCCACCTGTGAGTCCTAAGGACGCCTCCTCCCACCTGGAGAGCAGGAGGCAGGAGAGGCCCGGGCTGGAGCAGGCCCCTGCTGGGTAGTGTTACGTGCCACGGGCAGCAGCTCCAGGTGCCCCAGCTCTCCACCGAGCTCAGGCCCTGGTGGCCCTGGGCGGCCTCTACCTGCCCCTCAGCTGGTGGTGCCAAGGGGACGCTGCCCTCGGGCGGCCACAGCCCTCGCCCTCCACACCTGGTCACTGCCGGCAGGGGCAGGTGTGGCCCTGGCCTGAAGCTCCAGGGACCCCAGCTGCAGCGCTCAGGGCTCTGCTCCAGCTGCCCAGGGAGCCCCGGGACACTCCGTCACGGTCATGGCCTGCTCCCGTCCCCGCGGGTGGAGCCAGGTCTCAGGAGGAATCGGGGACACTGCACGGGGGACGGTGGCTGGGGTGACTGAGATCCGGTTCAGTGGGAGAAACAGGAACGAGCCGCTCAGCCAGGACCAGACGGGGCCAAAGTGGGGGGCAAGGAAGAGGCCCTCAGGGCCACGAGGGTGGGGACGAGCCCCCGCACGGCACGCCAGCCGGGGCTCACTGTCGGAGCCTGCAAGGTCTGGACTCGCGGTGGTCAGAGCACAGACGGTCACGGTGGGAAAACCCGAGTCCAGAGAAGCCACGCAGCTGCAGGGACCAGGCAGACGACCCTGGGACGGGGCCGTCACCCTCAGTACCTAGCAGTGAGTCACTTGCTCTCCATGGCCGCCCACAGCTCAGGCGCTGAGGACATCAGCACGTCGCAGAGGCAGCCCAGAGGCCAGGTGGAGGCCGGGCACTGGTCGGGAGGACAGGAACCAGGGCACAAGGCCGCAGAAGAGATCTCCAGTCCTGCCCCCTCAGCTGGACACGATGACACAGGCCTGCAGGAGGCGGTGGGCCTCCCAGCGTCGGTGTCAGAGGGAAAGTCCAGAGAGGACCTCGAGCCAGACCACAGCACGCACTCCGCAAGGCAGTTCAGAGACACCCGGCGGGACAGGCAGAGCACAGGAAGTGACCTCCTCAGGTGCTGCAGCCTGTCCCCAGCACCCACCCTCCAGTCCCCCAGGCAGCCAGCTCAGGTCCCCAGGCAGGTCGCAACACCTCCCTAGGATTCCCACGCCCTGGGGGACAAAGACCCAGAGTGGCCCCAGGCCCTGTGCAACCGCCCATGACAGAGCCACTCCCTCCCTGTCCACCCGCCCCAGGAAGGTCCCTGCCCTACACCCAGGCGCATCCTGCCCAGGGCGGCACTCGGCTGGCCCTTCTGCCCAGAGGACGCTTCCCGGCCACTCGGAGCCCTGACCTGCAGGGTGGGGCCCAAGCACAGTGGCCACACTGCACGCCCGAGGTCACCCTGGCTCCGCCCTCTGCTGTCCACCCCCGGAGGGGTCAGGCCCCACAGCAGGCTCGGGCTGTCCTTGACTGCACTTCCAGGACCCAGGACAGCGCCTGGCACGGAACAGCTGCTCCATAGACGGCAGGAGCCACTAAAGGACGTCCCAGGACCCAGCGCTGAGAACCTGCGCTGAGAGAGGGGACACCGGTGAGGTCCCAGGGCACCACCATCCCACGAGACCATGGCGTCCATGTGGCCATCACGACCGGACGTCGCCATTGTCCCGGAGGCTGGCTGCTGAGAGGCCCGGGTGCCGCAGCTCTCCCAGGAGCGGCCAGGGGGACAGAGATCAGCAAGCGCATCCTCCCTGGTGGCTCAGCCCGGCTGGCCCCCCTCCGCCTGTCCCTCCCCTGCACAAGGTCCCTCGTGTCCCCCGCAGTCCTGCAGAGCACCGTGACGTGTGCACACCGAGAACTGAGGCCGTCCCTTCCCACCGCACCCCAAGGGTGCCGACCTGGTCTAGGCCACATCCTGCAGCCGGGGGGACCGAGGACAGCCAACGTCAGCTCAGCACCAGGCACAGGAGATGCGGACACACCAGGGACTGGGCAGGGACCAGCCTCCCGGCGCAAGCCCAGCACAAGCTGCCCCGCCCCCCGTGTGCCCTGCGCAGCCCTGCTGACGAGCGGCCACTCGGGCTGGCGGGCCTCAGGCGCGTCCACACGGCAGTCCAGTTCCTGACGTGGAAGCAGCCGGCAACCCTGGGTGGCATTTCCACACTCGCTCCGTGAGCTGCCGGGCCTCTCCTGGGCGCCAAGCACCGCTCCAGGCACTGGGGAGGGGGCTGCCCGACCTCCCTCAGGAACCGACACCCCAGGAGGGACAAGAACACCACCCAGGCACCGAGGGTCCCAGGACAGAAGCCAAGTGGAGCAGGCGAGGTGCCGAGCACTCGTCTGCAGCTCAGTGGACAAGGAAGGCGTCCCTGAGGTGGGGACATCTGAGCAGCAGAGGCCTGAGGAAGACTAGGGAGCTGGGAAACAGCAAGTGCAAAGGGCCTGGGGCAGACAGCTGCTGCTGTGCTCAGAGAACTTGCAGGAGGCAGGTGTGGGTGAGCAGAGCAAGGGAGGGCGGGGCAGACGCCGCCAAGAGGAGCCCGGCCTTGCAGGTTGGACAGTGAGGAAACTCAAATTTAGCAGGAGAGGCCGTCAATCCCCTAAGGGGAGAAAGTGACGGGCAGGAGGAAGAGCCGGGGCACGGGGCACGGGCAGAGGCGTGGGCTGCAGTCAGCAGCACTGAGACTGAGGCACCCACATCGCACATGCGACGTTCCCGCTCCTACAGCCAGGAAGCACAAGGACCCTGGCGGCGATTCAGCCGTGGGTGGACAGGGTGTGCGCCCGTGTCATGGCACGACGGGCCTGGACTGTGCCGTACAGGTTGAGGCAGCCAGCCGCGGGGGACAGACAGTGCGGTGCCACCCAGAAGCACCCAGAGCAGCTCCCTTCACAGCGGAGCAGGAGGAGGTCACTGTCCACCAAGAAGGGGGAACGGGGAGCGGCCGCCCACAGGCCTGGGGTTTTCTGGGTGATGGGAATGTTCTAAGCTCCTTCTGGGGACAGTGACACACCCTGAGTGGGAAGACAAGGCCACCTAGGAGAGGTCAGGGAGGCGAGGAGCCAGCAGAGGGGCACAGCACGGGGGTGGGGCACGGCACGGGGGGCACAGCAGGGCAGAGGCAGCAGCGCCCCCTCACAGGCCGAGCCCGTGGCCACCCACTCGCTCCTGCTACACCAGGCCCAGCACTGGAGGCTGCGAGCAGGGCGCCCTGTCCTGTCTGTGACGGTGACTCCGGGGCTGTGCCTGCCACCCCTGCACAGCAGGAGCCCAGCAAGAGCCAGTGCCTTTGGGGAACAAGGGGCTTGGTGCCGGCCAGTACCCAGGGCCATCTGTGCCCAGAGGCGTCACCAGGCCTGAGTCACTTCCTAGAAACGCTGATGGGAACCCTCGGGGCCTGGGAATGCCGGCGCCTCCTGGGCTGGCCGAGGGGCCTCTGTAGAAGGTTCCGGCTGTTCTTGGGCGACGCTCAGGCACTGCAGGGCTGCTCCCGAGGAGGCCGCCTCGCTCCTCTCCCTCCCCACCGGCTCCTCGGCCCTGCGTCCACACCACCCAGGCTCCAGGGCCCACAGGACAGCTGCGGTGTGGTGCCCGGGAGGGGACAGGCGGTCCAGCTCAGCTGCTCAGGTTCATGGGACGTGTGACAGGGAGGAGAGGCGGTCTGCTGACGCACACCTCCTGCTGTGGGTGCCAGGGACCAGGACACTGCGCAGTTCTGAGAGGCGGGGGGCGTCGCGTGTCGCCACAGGGGACTGTCCTGCTGCCCTGCTGGACAGGCATCCAGCACGCCTGTCCCCACCCCATAAAAAGCTGGAGGCGGAGGGCCAGCAGAAACCAAACAGTGAACACCCCTCGGTGGCCCTGGGTGGCAGCTGGTGGCCACAGGTCATCCGTTCCAGGATTTGATGCCAGGAAAGCAGCAGACGAGCCACAGAGCCATGAAACACAGGGCCACCTGTCCCCCGGGCCCTGATAGGGAATTGAGCTCTGCACCCCGACACCCAGGACCCTGGCCACCAATGGCCCCAACAGGCCTGTGCCTGAGGTGGGCGGGGTCTAAAGGAGCCCGTCCATGGCCTCCCCGGCTCCCGCCATGAGGCCGCGACAGCAGCTCGCTCCCACCCACCTCATCCCCAAAACGGGGCTCGCCACACGGTCCACCTCGCGGGCTGCGCCCACCTGGACCATCACAACAACCTGGAAGCCCTGTTGACGGAACCCTGGGTGACCACGAGACACTGAGGCACAGGCCACGGTGTGGCCTCTCCAGGTCACAGGGTCACGGCAGGGCTGGAACCGCACCCAGAGGCCTCTGCCTGCGAAGCCCGGCTCTGGCCCAGGGGCAGCCCAGTGTCTCTGTGAGGACCGGGTGTCGACCCTCAGGCTCCGCTGGCCACAGCTGGCTTCTGTTCTTTGTCCTGTTTATGACCCTTTAAAAATGTGACGCCACGCTTCGCTCATGGCCAGCAACCCAGGCCCAGCGGCTGGCTCTGGGGGCCGCGGGCTGCCCATCACGCCCTGTAGCATGGCCACCAAGTGTGTCTGGAGAAGCAGCAGCTCTGCGGGCCGTGCTGGTCCCCGCGCCACCAATACCCAGGTGCCACCGGAGCTTCTGAGCCGCGGCAGGTCACTGCCTGCAGGACCCAGGCTGGACCAGTTGCTGGGCAGGGCAGGACACACAGGCCATGGACGGTGGTTGGCTGCCAACCCAGCCCCTGTGCCTCCTCATTCCCTGCTTCCCAGGAACAGAGCGTGGTGAAGGGCCCTTGTGCCCAGTCCTGGGCTGGGCGCCACCTCTCCTCCCTCTGGGAAGCCGTGGCTGGAAGGGCGCGGCTCACCTTGAGCAGCAGCGGGTACTTGCAGATCCGCTGGATGGGAGACAGCAGGTAGCCCTCCAGGGGGATGTCCGTGGTCTTCCGGCCTCCCAGCAGCATACAGCTCTGCAAAGGAACAGAGACCCTCGTTAACTCACCAAGGGCAGCACAGGACCGGGTGCCCTCACGTCCCCAAGGAATCGCAAAGCAGTGCCGAGAAAGAAAATTCATGACCCCAGGAGAGGTGAGGCCACACGGGGGTGGTGGACCATGGGCCCCGTCCTGCTGCCCCTGGCTGGAAGTCTCGTAGAACACATCCACTGACGCCTCCTCTGGCCGCTTCCCAACGTGGAGGCAGAGGCCAGCGGCTGCAGAAGAGACCAAACCGTTGGGAGACCTGAGACGTCACTACTGGCCCTCTGCAGAGAAGCCAGCTGAGTCCTGGTGAAGGGAGACTTCACCACACACGTAGCAGGGGACAGCGGACAGGGGACAGGGGCCCAGACCGGCCAAATGGCCTCGTTCCAAAGAGCAAGAACTGAGAGGCGCCCTGGCTGGCCCCCAGCTGGAAGGTAGGGACACTTGCCTCTCTGTGGACGTCGGGCCGCCAGGGATTCACACGGCCCAGAAGCACACCTCACACGGCCACGTGGTGACCCCAGAAGCGCACCCCACAGGGCCACGTGGTGACCCCAGGAGTGCACCCCACAGGGCCACGCGGGGAGCCCCAGAAGTGCACCCTGGGCAGCAGAGGAAGAGCAGAGGCTGCGTGCACCAGGATCCCCTCCCCACAGCTAGGGACGTGGGCACTGCTGGCCAGGACGGGGCCTCCCGGGAGCCCAGCAGGCCCAGGGCTCCGGCCCTGCCCACTGAGCCCCTGCACACTGAGACTTGCTCTTCCCGTGTCGCAGCTCGGAGCTCTGGAGTTTGGGAGGTTCAGCCTGTCATACAGGTCACCCCATCAGTCACCCCAGAACCAGCGGGCCACAGAGGTGGCACGGAGCAGGCAGCCGACGAGGGCCCTGGGCTTGGAACCTCGATGCTGCTTCCCAGCCCCCACCTGGACTCCCGGGCCAGGACCCCCTCCTCCTGGGTCCCCCTGTAGGCCACCATTCCACCCGGCCATCATCACCCTCTAGGGACTGTCCTCTCCTGGTGGGGAGGGGGCTCCAACCTCAGGCCATTTTTTGGGTGGTGGGAGCCTGAGTTATTAATGTCTACAGTGGACGGTCTCGGGTCCCCAAGGCTCATGCCATGCACAGTGGACACACGTGGACAGGCTGCCAGCACTCCTCCCCGAGCGGCTCAGCCCTCCTCTTCCGCACCTCCCCACAGACTGGCAGAGGACAGATCCTGGGATGGGGTCCCCCATCATCCTCCACCCGTCCGTTCATGGGTGCTGAGCCTGGGCACCCACCCAAGCGCAGGGAACTGCCCAGCAAACAAATGCCCGCGTACAGTCAAGGGAAGATAAGGTCAGAGAACGGCTGCCGTGTGCCCACCACATGGCGGCCACTGTGCCTGGCTTCACGCACAGGGAGCCTAGGGACCAGTGGCACTGGGGAAGCCTGGCACAGACATGGGGCCCAGGCACCCGCGCTGCCCCACCTCCCTGCAGCACCCGCGGTGTCTCCTCCTTGGAGGGGCGGCTCTGCCACCCAGGTCCCTGGTGGCTGAGCCGCTCTGCTCCCGCCACCGTGTCTGCCCCAGCACAGACGGGGACCCGGGCCGCGGCGGGGAGGTGCCAGGCCCACGCTGCCCACACTCAGGCCTTTGTCCTCTGAGCCAGCGCTGGCCACCAGCTGCCCTGGTGACGTCAGTTCCAGGCAGGGGGCAGGGAGCCCGGGCAGGGGCTCTTTCCAACAGACCAGGGCTGGCTGCAGAAGGCCGGTCTCCGTCCAGGACCAAGGCGTCCTCACAGGACCATCCGGCCACAGCCACCCCCACTCTCCAGAATGACCTGGCTCCCCTGAGGTCCCAGAGAGGTCCAGGTGAGGGGGCCACTTCGAGGCCACCCTGGCCCCTCCTTCCCCTCCACACACCACCCGACCCGGCCTCGAATGCCACTGCACACCGCACACTCGGACTGGCTTCCACTCCACCTCTGGTTCTGGCCGCCTGCCCGACGCCCTGCCTGGACAGCCACGGGACAGCCACAGGACAGCCACAGGACAGCCACAGCCCTTTTCTTTTCCTTTTTTTGGCACTGGCACTGGACCCAGGGGCGCTTTGTCACTGGGCTACCCCCCGGCCCCCCTTTGCACTTTGAGACAGGGTCTCGCTAAGTTGCTGAGGCTGGCCTCAAACTCTCCCTCCTGCCTCCTCCTAAGTTGCTGGAGTCAGAGGCATGGCCATCTCACCTGGCCTGTCACAGCACCTGAACCTGACCCACCCACAGTGGAGTGTGCACCCCCTGGGCAGGGCCGGCCCCGCCCCGCAGCCCACCTAGCCGCCTCCTCCAGGCCCCAGAGCCAGCACAGGCCTTCACACTGTGGGGACCCAACTGCTGTCCCCACGGCCCTGTTCTCAGCCACTGCCTCCGGCTCCAGCAGCCCTCAGTGGTTTTGAGTGGTGATCCCCAAAATGCCATGTCCCCCCAGAACCTTAGGATGGGGCCTGATTTGGTAAATAGGATCTTGACAGATGTGATTACTATCACAGGGACTGAGGGGACCCTGAATCCATGACTCTGTCCTTATAGGGAGGAGGAGGGCACAGAGAAAAAGCCCCGAGAAGGCCCCATGCTCTCCCGCGGCCGCAGCTCACGGGCGGGAGTTGACGAAACAGCCAGAGCCCAAGCCGATTCGGGAGAGTCCTCAGGGAAAAACCGACCTTGGCTGAGAGGGACAGCCAGGTCACCCTGGGGCCCAGAGGGCAGACTGAGAGGAGCCTGAGGAACCTCTGCTGAAGGAGTGTCCCGACCGTGGGCTCCGTGGTGGCCCGTGGTGGCAGACAGGTGTGGTGTCCACCCCTGCAAGGACACTCACTATGCTGGAAGCAGCTCAGTAAAAAGGTTTCTCGGGGCTGGGCTGGGGCTAGGGACAGGGCACTGTCTAACATGTGAGGCCCTGGGTTCGACTCTCAACCCAGAATAGAGATAAATGAATAAAATAAAGGCCCATCAGCATCTACACACACACACACAAAGAAAGAAAACGAAGTTTTCAAAACTCTCAGGCTCTCCAAGGACCAAGTGGCTGCCGTTGCTGGTTCTCCCTCTCTGTCTCCTCCGGCTCTTGGCTCCACTGCCCCAGCCTTGCTGCTGTTCCTCGAGCACACGCCCACCTCAGGTCCTTGGCACCTGCAGCTGGTCTACCTGGAACGCCCGCCTCCAGGTCACCCTGCCCCTCACTTAACCCACGTCTCTGCTTAAACAGGAGCTGAGACAGTTTCTCCAAAGAGCAACCTAGACAGCAGCACGTCCCAACTCCCTCAAGACACCCCGCCACCCCCGCCTGCTTCATGCCCTCCAGAGAACTTTGTACCCCGTGACCTATCACCTGCACCCCCCGGTAGGTGGCCCTTGCCTGGCCCTGTTCACTGTGGCAGTCACAGGACTTAGAAAGACCCCTGGCATATCACAGGTGCCCAGTAAGAAGCTGATGAATGAACAAACTGTCACCAGTTAATGGACAAGAAAACTAATGCAGAGGACACTGACGTCCCTGCCTGCCACTCAGTGGGTGCCCGCACATCCTGAGCAGAGAGCCAGATTCTGTCGTCCCTGAGGCTTTGACACCTGACGACAGGCGCATGACAGCTCTTCTGCAGGTGGCCAAGAGCTGGAGACGGGTGAGGAAGAGACAGATGGCACGGCGCTGGCACCACGCGTCCTCCCCGGCCCGCAGGCCTAGCCCAGCTGCCGTTGGAAAGAGCATCTGGCCCACCAGGGACCGAGAGAGAGCAGGGACCAAGGGACAGCAGGGACCGAGGGGGGCTCCTTCCTCAGCCTGGCCTCCTGGCACCCTCCTGCCTCGCAGGCCCCAAGTGGCCGGGGGAATGCTCGGGGGCGGGAGGCTGAGCCGGGAGCTCCTGGCCTGGGCAGTGGGGCGGGGCAAGGCGGTGCTGCCCCAAGTGGACAGGTGGGGCAGAAAGGTGGCCCCTGCGTCCTGTGCTGCAGGGAGGGCCCAGCTCTGCAGTCAGCACCGAGTGTTTTATGAACCCAAGTGCACACATGGGCTGTGGCGGGCACAGGGCAGGAGGGGGACACGTCAGCTCGCGCAGGCCACGTGCCTGGGACAGAAGGAAACAGCCACCACCTGCCCCCCAGACACTGTCCGGGCCCAGGCCAGGCCAGACCCCTCGCCCCAGGGGCGAATGTTCTGAACCAGAATCCTGGAGATGCTCTAGGGAGGCTGCGCCCGGGGACTCTGTGATGACGCGGCCCGCTCCCTGGGGGCCCGGTGCACAGTCCCCACAACGCTCCAGGTCTGAACTCGCTGCAGCTGATCAAAACCAGCTCGGGGGCTGGGTGGGGCTCAGGGGCAGAGCGCTTGCCTGGCAGGTGTGAGGCCCTGGGTTCGATTCTCAGCACCAAAAAATATGAATAAAATAAAGGTCCATTGACAACTGAAAAATAAAATGAAATAAACAGCACAGGAGGGCATCACTGAAGGGAGAGAGGACTTAGAGGCGAAAGACCTGGACTGGACCTCTGATGAGCTAAGTCACCTTTCAAGTATGAACTTTAGAAAGTCCCTTAGTATTGTGGGGTCACAGAAGTCCCCATGAAGACAACGCAGAGAAGAGTGGAGTCTGTGTCTTGAGCACATCCTGGCGATGAGATCTGAGCACCTGGGCTCAGCTGTACCTGAAGCCCCTCAGGTCTTGACCTTCTTAGAAAACCGCACAGGTGAACTCGTTATTTTTCTTGTCACTTTGCTTAGCCAATTTTATTTAAATTTTCTTTCAATTATAAGCAAATAACCCTAATATGATACCAAGGATACTAGTAATATTATTCTACGACATCATTACCATTATTAACTATGACTGCCGCAGTTTTTATTGGGAACTGGCAGAGCTGACCGCCTGCGGCCTGATTTTGCAAATGAAGTTTTACTGGAACGTGGTCAGGCTCTCCCCTTCCATGCTGTTTACGGCACCTCAGTATTCATGGCCACTGGGCATGAGCCAGGTCTCGATGCAACCTCTGGGATGGACAAGGCCTCCCACTGGCCATGAGAAGAGCCTCCCATGCCCGCCCCACCCAGGAGCCCCGCCGGGGACCAGGGACGGCGCCGGGGACAGCACGGGGCACACTCACCAGGAGGAAGGCGCGGGCGGCGGGGGCCTTGTTGAGCTCCACCAGCAGCCGCAGGGCCTTCTCGTGGTTGCTGCAGTACTCCTCGTAGACGCAGAACTTGTCCTTCTGCAAGGCAAGGACACGGCCTGAGGGCACAGGCCAGGAGGGAGGCGCCCGGGTGTGCCTCGCTGGCCAGGAGCCTACAGGTCAGCACTGCGGGGACGAGAGCCACGCGGGACCCCAGGGGATGCGGCTCCCGCCAGCCCCAGTCCTGCACCCAGCAGTCCCTCCGGAAGGCTCAGCCCCGGGGTCGGGAACAGACAGAGCGCGGGCCTGGCCCCGGGAGTGAACTCGGGTAGGCCACCTGGCCCTGCGCCTCAGTCTCCCCAACAGGAAGGGGCACTGACCAGGGCAGGGAGGCATCACTCTGGGGGAGCTCGGTGATCTCCAGACGCCCCTGGGCCGCCCTGGATTCTGTCCAGCACAGAGGGCCCCTGGTCACCAGGTCTGTGCCCCTGCGTCTGGTTTCCAGAACTGGGAGGGGCAGAGGCCTCTGTAAGCAGGAAGCCCTCCACTGAACTCTCCAGTCCCTGAGGCTCTGGGACCTGCCAGGCCCCAAAGCAGGATGTCCTGAGGCAGAGCCCGGGGCTGGGGTGGGCGAGAGACCTCAAGACGCTCAGGGAGGAGGAGGCGCCTACAGCCCGTCCAGGTTCCAGACAGGCCCCAGGCATCCTCCCCGGGGAGGACCGGGCACCAGGACACCAAGCAGGAGGGTGGGCTTCGAAACCGACACGCAGAGCCCCGCACAGCACCCGCACAGAGGCATCCTGGGTGACAAGGCCACGGGCACCCCCAGGCTCTCAGGACGGCCATGCTGCTCTCCCTCCCTCCACGACAGCCTCACGTGGACCCGGGGACACACGGGAAAGCCAAGGGCAGGCCTCTGGCCCCGGGGTCTCCAAGCTCCGGACACAGCAGAACCAGGACGCAGCTGCCCTGACCCCCATGCCAGCTCCAGCTCCAGCCCCCAGCATGAGGTAGGGACGGGAGCCGAGGCCAACACCCAGGGGACGTGGGCAGGCCACAAACCCAGACTGGGCACTGCAGCAGGGCACTGTGAACCCCCCGCACACCCCCTAGGAAAAGCAGCTCCCCCTCCATGGCACGGTGTCCCATAAGAGGACAAAGCAGAGCCCGGCCCTCAGCCGCTGCAGGACTGGACAACACACGTAAAATGAGCAGGGGGTCACGGGCACACGGGAACACTCCACAAGCACAGCCACAAATGGACAAACAGGTCGTCAGTGAGACACCACACAGACAACACCACCGTCATGCACAGGCACAGACACGGGCACGCAGCGCACACCCAGGGACCGTCGATGACCTGAGGCCAAAGGCTCTGTCACACCCTCACAGCGGTGCAGAGACCCACCGAGCCACAGAGCCACCACCTCGCCCGGCCTCCACCGCCTCGCCCGGTCTGCACAGCCCCCAAGCCCTGCAATAACACGGGCAGGAAGAGGGCCGGCACCCGCAGTGCCCAAGCTGACCATCCCTGTTTCCTTCCATTGGCCTCAAATGAGCCTCAAGGCAGGAGAATCCCGAGTTGGAGGTCAGCCTTGGCAACTCAGCAAGACTCAAAAAAGCAAAAAATGGGCCGGGGGCAGTGGCCTGCGCCTGTCATCCCAGCAGCTCAGGAGGCTGGGGCAGGAGGATCACGAGTTCAAAGCCAGCCTCAGCAATTTAGCGAGGCCCTGAGCAACTCAGTGAGACCCTGTCTCTAATAAAACACAAAACAGGGCTGGGGACGTGGCTCAGTGGCCGAGTGCCACCAATTTCAATCCCTGGTACCAAAAAAAAAAAGCAAAAAGGGCTGGGGTGGGTCATCCTGCATGTCAGCGTCACCAGTGTTACTTCAGGAAATTCATCATCCCCCAGTGAACCGATGCGGGGCAGGGCGGGGCAGTGGGCGGGCAGATTCTGATGGCTAACTTGGCACTTTCTGAGAGGCAGAGTTCGGAGGAAGTGGCTGGGCAGATGCGAGGCCTGGGGAGGCCGGGGAAGAAGCGGGCAGATGGAGGCTGCGGGCCTGGACCACATGCTGATATCTCAGCCGTGCACCATCCATCTCCCCCAGGCCTGGAGGCCGCGAGCCCCCCAGGGGCAGGCCTACACCTGCTGTGGCCCCTGCTGAGCAGCAGTGGAGACCCATGAGCCGGGCAGAGAGCAGGCATCACGGTGTTTGATGAGTGAAAACAGGAAAGAAGGAGGAACTGAGAAAGGCCTGTGGCTCCCAAACCAGCTCCACCTTCTGCCCAGACTGGCCCACCTCCTCCAGGCATGAGAGGTGAGCATGTGACCAGGCCTAGCCGGTCAGAGCTGCCTGTCCTGGCAACAGCAGCCATGTGGCTAGGCTGGGCCAGTGGACACCCTGGCCAGAACCAGGGCCCCTGGTGCAACTACTGGAAAGAGAAGCTCTGACTGAACTGTTGCCGCTAAGGTGACAAGCGGCAGCCCAGAGCCACCAAGGACCACCTTGGACACCACGGGAGGCATGCACCTGCCCTCACCACTGCCCTCCTCCACACATGGATGGAGAGAAAGGAGGTCCTGAAAATGTCATGTGGGCTTCTGGATGCAGCTATGCCTGAAGCCAGAACACCTCCTTGAACACTCTATTGATGTTTGCCAAAAGAAGTTCCTGTCTAGAGCTATCCGAGTTGGTGTACTCGGTCTAAATGAAGACAGTCCTGATTTGGGTACATCTTCAAAGAGAGGAGAAGTGAAACACACAGACCCGAGATCCAAGTTCAGTAAAGTGACAGTCTGCCCGTCTACCTCCACTGACCACAATGGGGCCAGGCCAGCAAGCAGGGACAAGTCTGTTTATTCTCACATGTCCCCCGGTGGGCAGTGCTGGCTGGAACGTTGCTGGTGGACTCTGGAGCCCAGGGAGCCGAGGGACCGTGTGCAGCACCCGATCGTGACGGCTGCCACAGCTGCTCCGAGAGCCGCGAGCGCCTGGCACCATCCCTCAGCCCGCGGAGAGGGCAGGGCAGGCCCAAGCTGAAAAGCTGGCTGCAGCTGACCACGACAGCCCCTTGAAAGCCTGCCGGTCCAGCACCCCGTGTCCTTCCACGGAGCCTGACCAGGTGCCCCCGGGCCCGGGGCCCTGCAGATCTGGAAGTGCTGCTTGGGACTCTGTTCCGCTCTCTCCCAGGGCCCCAGTGGGCTCCAGGTGACACACAGTCCCGTGCCCAGGTGTGGTGGTGGGTCTGGGGTGTAAAGGCGACATGGACCACCTCCAGTTGGGAACAGCCAGGGGAGGGGAGCTGTCCCCCAGGGAGGGCACGAGGATGGCAGCTGTGGTTGCTGCTGCCCACAGTGTTCAGGGGGTGACCATCTGCTCCAAGCCACTCAAGTCTGAGGCTCGAGGAGGGAGGAGCAGGCTGTGGACCCCCACAGGAGGAGAGGCAGGGTCATGGGGCAGGGTCACGGGGGCGGGGTCACTCTGCAGGTCTCCTTGGCCTGCCACGCCCCATCCAGGGGGAGGCCGCTTCCTCCTGAGCTGGAGACGCCCAGTGGAGTCCTGCCATGGGGACAAGACCGGGCTCCCTGCCTCGGCCACAAAGCCCTGGGGGACCTGACCCCAGGACGCCCCACTCCAGCCCTCAGGCTCCCAGCTGCAGGCCCTCCCTCCCCGCCCCCACTCAGGCCTCTGCCCTCCCTCGCTCCTCTCAGTCTGGAACACGCCCCCCTCAGGAAGGCCCTCCCTCCAGCCAGAGCGCAGGACGCGCAGCCGCACCTGACTGCAGGGGCTCACTGACTGAGGTGCACCGCGCACTGACCAGCGGACGCGTGGAGGCGTGTTCCTTGGTGCCCTGAACGTCCCCGTGGCCTCGGGGACCTGCGTTTGAGTTTGCAAAGTCTAGCAAGCCCGACCCCAGCCTCCGGATTCAAGGTGGGGTCAGCCTCTCCTGGCCACATTTGCATGGCCACCTGAATGACCTGGTAATGCACCCTCAGCTCTCGGCCCGTGAGCCTCCTGCAGCCAAGAACAAGTCCGTCTCATCCAGGTCAGACACCCAGAATGGGCACGGTGCCCGGTGGCCGGCAGGTGCCTGCTGTGCGTCTCAGGAGACGTGGAAAACCGACTGCAGAGCCAGGATGCCTCAGCCCTAACCCAGCCCTGAGGCTCCGCGGCTCTGGAACCTGGCCTGTGCCCTCTCCCCCTGGGCCTCGGTTTCTTCACCTAGAAACAGGTCATTACAGCACCTGCCCTTAAGGGCTGTTGGGAAGTTTTAATGAGCTAATGTACCAACTACTCAGCACAGCACCCAGCACAAAGAAAGGGCTGCTCAGTGCTCATCCGTGATGGACTCAGGAGTTAGTGGCCAGGCTGGCGGGTAAGGAGGTGAGGGCATCTCCCCACCCCCTGGCCAGGGCTGGCACCGGGCGGGTCTGGGAGCCGGCCCCCTCTTCTCTGGACAGCCCGTCTGGAGCTCTGTTCCAGCCCGAGCCGTGCCCTCCCCACCCCGAGGCTCGCCTTGCAGAGGGGGCCGGGGGCCTGGGGCACAGCCCCCCTGTGGAGGCTGCTGTGCTGTTCCAGGCAGCCCTCACCCTTGAGGGCAGAGGCACGTCCCCCCCCCCAGAGTGGGGTGGTGGCAGACAAGTCCCCTCCAGGCCACAGACAGCCATGGGCATGAGGCTGACGCCTGTCCCTCGCCCGGTCACGTGGGGAGCCCGCAACCTTGATGCACCTGGGCACAACCTGAGGCCTCATCCCAGGGCCTCCGGATCCGCTGAGGCCGTGGGAGCCGGAGCAGCCTCACCCCGGGCAGGAGACGAGCCCCGCACGCACCTGCGGAGCCGCCCCCATTCCTGCTAAAGTCAGCTACTCCGCTCTCAGCCGGGCCACCATGTCACGGCCAAGCCCAATGCCACCTCCTCCAATGCCCTCCCCCAGCTGCCACTCACGGGACACGGGCTCAGGGCTGGCCAGCTCCCAGGGCTTCACCTCAAGTGACTCCTCCCTGCCCCCCCAGCCTGGGCAGCAGGACCCTCGCTCCCTGTGCTGGACAGTGGGAGACAAAGGTCTCAGGGTGCGGTGACACCGCGGTCCCTGGCTGGTCAGCACTGAAGGGACGTGAGCCTCGGCTGCTGGCCCCAGAGGGATGAACCCTCATGCTTTCCCCAGAAGGTGACCCAGCCCTGCACGCCACGCCCCACAGCACACAGAACAGGAGGTATGGAGAGCTGAGCCTGCGGCTGCCCAGCCCCACAGTGCCCAGGAGGACAGCCCAGCCTCTCTGACCTGCGGCCCAAGCAGCACTAGGCACCTGGTGCCCTTCTGGCCAGTGGGTGGCCAAGCCTGGTTCAAACCCAGTGTGTCTGGGCCAATCTGTGCTCTCGGCCGCTGGCTGCCTCTGTTGGCCACTCTGTGGCAGAGGGGCTCTCAGCCAGCTGGCTATGGGACCTCAGGGCACAGCCACTCAGCAAGAGGCCACATCCCTCAGGAAGTAGAGAGGGGCCACCCGCTGCCCACTGTGCCTGGGAGGAGCAGCCCACCACGGCCCGCCTCCCAGACAGGCCTGCAGGGGCACCGGCCAGGGGTGCTGGGCAGGGTCCGCACTAGGCAGGTACTCACGAATCTGAGGAACACGTTTCCGAGCTCATGCTGGGACTGCGGCTCCGGGTGCAGGCAGCACTCCAGGGCGGCCAGGAAGTCCTTGTGCACCTCCAGGATGTCCTCGATGTTGGAGAAGAGGATCTGCAAGCAAGCAGAGGCCCCCGCGTCAGCAGGGCCCAGAGAAAGCCACGCGCCCGAGGAGACAGCGCTCCGGGCACCAGAGCCTGCAGGGAGATGGGAGCTCTCCCGCTGGCCCGGCCGCCCCGAGAAGGTGGGCGCGAGCAGGCAGCCTGTGTGCATGGGCAGAGACCGGCCCAGAGCTAAGGTCGTCATGGTCATCACGGTCATGTCACGGTCACGTCATGTCAGCCAGCTCACCCCCAGCCTGCGGGTGAGGGACCAGCACCCCAGTGCCATGTGCCAGCAAGCCCCAGGGGCAAGGGTGCCACCCTGGCCCGTCACACCCACTTGCCAGTGCGCGCCAGCCCCAGGACTGAGCGGCACGTGTCCACACCAACACAGGGAGGAAACGCGGTCTGGGGGTCTGGAACCTGCCATGCAGACACCCCACATGGGGCCACCTGCTCCCTCACCTCCACCCAGAGGGTGAAATGCAACCTGACCCAGTAATTCCACACTGTAAAATGTAGCCTCTCAGTCATTTCCAGCTAGAGGACTTTTGCCCCCAGGAGACATACATCTGGCACCTCTGGGGATGTTTTGGGCTGTCACAAACTGTGGGACAAAGAGGAGAGTGCTACTGGTGTTTGCAGTCACAGACCAGGCATGCCACTGTGGGGCACAGAACAGAGACGTTCAGGCACCAGTGTCCACAGTGCCCAGATGGGAGTCTGGGGGCTCAGCCAAGTGACTGTGCTGCAGCCTCACTGGCATTAACAAAAAAATTGGGAACAAATATCCACCTGTAGGAACCAGCTAATCACATTATAGTAAGATACATTCCACAGGCAGGAATACTATGCACTTGAAAAAAGAACCTGTGGATACACACACACACACAGAATCCCATCGTATCCTCATATAGATTTTAAGTGTGTGGCAGGGAGGGGAATCCAGGTGCCGAACAGGTTCCACTAGGGGCCTGTTTGTGTAAAACAGCACCAAAAATGGCCCCTCCTGTCTATGCTGGTGGGAACAGAGACTTTTTAGGTGGTGATATAAACTGGCAACTGTAGAGGTCTCCGGAAAGGACCAGGAAAGCTCTTTCTGATCTAAACTTCACAAATTCCATTTTCCTTCTGTTTATTGCACAAGTGTCTTTGTCAGTCTAAGTGCTGAGCAAGCAAGGTGCTCCCTCCGCTCAAACCCCAGTGTGGAAATGAGCACAGGCAGCAGTCTTGCTCCCTCCGGCATCTTCTGAGCACCTATTGTGTGCCGGGCTCAGAGACCCAGAGGATACTGCAGGGAGCAGAGGAGTCCCACCCCCATGGTGGGGGTGCCCGGGGCGCCCGTCACGGGAAGTGGCTGTGGCAGCCCCAGCCCGCAGTGCCGGGTCCCTCCAGCGCGTCCGCTCACGGGCTGACCCCACTCCTAAGGCCCTCGGTGACTGTAAGGAAGGGCTGGAGCGTGAACCCAAAGGAAATGAGAACGTCCACCCGAAAGCCGCCTGCACAGTCACGACAGCCAGCAACTGCAACAGTGCGCACACCCAACCTGGAGGAGGGCTGTGTGAAGTATTACAGAGCCATGAAAAATCACGGGCCCCACACAGACCAAGGGCAGCTCCCAGGCGACGTGAAGGCAAGACCCGGACCCGAAAGGACAGGCGACGCCAACCGATGGCGTCAGGAGCCAGTGTGCACTCTGAGAGGGAGGACTGTGTAGAGGGACAAGGATGCTCCTGCCTCCGCCTGGGCCGGTGGCACACAGCCCTGGGCCTTCACTGCAGGGCGGTTCGCCCTCACGGAGAGCAGGGTCGTGAAGTCACCACAGCATGCCACAGACAGACCCAACCCCCGCCGTGCTCAGCAGTGTGCCGAGGGAGCAGGCTAAAAAGGGGACCTGGAGAGGGACCCCAACACTCCCCCCAGCCGTCCCCGGGCCACCGTGAGCCTCAGCTCTCCTAGGCACAATGTGATCTCAGAGCCATCGAGGTCCCCGTCCAGTCGAGCAGGGACACCTGGAGGGGGCAGGCATCTTCCTTGGCCACGTGGCTGGGACCTCAGATGCCCACGGTCCCCTCAGACCAGGGCCTTACCGTCCCTGGGACTGCGTAGCAGCTTCCCAGAGAGCAAGGTCACATCAGAGCCAGGCCCGTGGGAGGCCCCGTGCCACACAGAAGGCCATTGATCTCCTCCTCGGCCTCCTGAGCCTCTGCCAAGACAGAGCTGCCTGACCACTCCCCGGCCCCTGACCCCGCTGCCCAGCCCGGGCGGGAGGCAGCTGCAGGAGCCGGGCTCCCAGGGCCCTTGGGAAAGGACTTTCTGCTGGTCGGAGCAGGCGCCAGACCCAGGCAGCTGGGAGACGGGGGCCGCGGGGCCAGGGAGGGTCCCGCACTGGAGCAGGACCGAGCCCGCCGCTCACGGCCCCTGGAGTCCTCCAGGGACATGGGAGAAGGGTGGGGAGCACCAAGCCAGGGCCAGCAGGTGACCTGCCCTCCCAGCATGGCCAGCAGCAGACCCTCCACGGGGGGGCGGGGGGGGGGCAGCTCTGCGTCCCACCTTGACGTTCTCGTCCGTGAGCCCCTTCTCCACAGAGTCTGCCACATTCTGCCGGATGCGGTGCAGGAAGGCCTGTGGAGACAATGACAGTCAGCGCCCGGGAGGGACAGGCTGACCCCCCAGGGCCCACGAGGCAATGGTCCAGGGACAGGGAAACTAACTCTGCTGACACCCGAGCCAGGGACGCCCCCCCACCCTGCACCAGCTGCACCCTCCGTGGGGGCCTGAAGAGACCCAAGAGAATGACACGGGCCAGCTTCCCCCTCACTGCCACCCACAGTCCCTGGCGGGCGACAATTCACCTCTCCTAATGTCTCATCCTTTTTTTCCTAAGCAACTTAACCCTCAAACTTTAACACATTCGCTCAGAAGTCAGGAGTACAAACCCGAAAACAGGAAAAGGCTCTTTCCCAGCCGGCCCACCCCATGTCCCCACCGCCACCCAAGCGTCCTCCGCCACCGCCACCGCGTCCCCACCACCACCACCGCCACCTGCCTGCTGCCCCCACGTCCCACTCCCGCATCCTGCTCCTGCCACCCCCATGCGAATCTCAGCCAGGGTCTTCTCAGGGCCTCCAGAGTCTGCGAACCCCACGTGTACAGGTGCATATAGGGTGGGCCGGGTGCACGTGGGGGGTGGGCTGGGTGCACGTGGGGATGTGCCAGGTACACACGGGGCGGGCCAGGTGCATGCAGGATGGGCCAGGTGCACAGGGTGTACACACAGCAACTCTCGCATCTGCTCCTTCCACCCCCAGGAGAGAGAGCAGGGTGCACAGGACGGCGACGGGCAGGCACACCCACCCCTTGCCTGGAGCACCACCCCTCGCTGGAGCACCCTCCGTCCTCAGACAGGGCCCCTCGTCCTCCCGTGTGGGTGGACCACGGTCCTTCTGCAGCACTGTTCTGGGGCTCAGCACAGAGAAATCGCCTCCCTCCTCCGTGAGGCGCAATGTCTGATGATTAAAAGGAGGGACGGGGGACAAGCAGGCACAAGCCTAGCTGAGGGAGCTGCCACCTGTCCACTCCTAGAGGGAGCAGTCGGGAGGCAGAGGCTCAGGGCCACCGGTGTTCTGGTTGCTCTATTCTGTTTTGCTTTTCCTGGGGAGTGAGCCCACCCCCCGAGCCCTTTCTGGTTTTCGCTTTGAGACAGGGTCTCACGGGGTTGCTGAGGGTCTCTCTGCGTTGCCGAGGCTGGCCTCAAACCTGCGACCCTCCTGCCTTGGGCTCCTGAGCCTCTGGGACCCCAGGTGTGCGCCACAGTACCCGGCTGCCATCTGGATACTTATAGCTGAGCCTCCAGCTCGGGGTGTGCGGGAGAGCAGTCCATTCCTGGGGGATGGGATCTCAGGGGTGATGCAGACCAGGGAACCAGGCAGAGGGCTGCCGTGTGCCATTGAGAGGTGACCGTGGCCTGGCCCTGGGGGGGTGTGGGACAGAGCCAGCGGGGAGGGGCTGAAGGTGGGGAGGGAGGGGACGAGGTGGCCCCGAAGGAGAACAGGGCTGTCACCAGCGACCTGCGCCTGCTTGCCCCAGCTCAGCCCTGGGCCTGGGCCGGGTCAACCAGGCAACAGTCCCATGGAGACCCGGGGAGAGGGAGTCCAAGGACTTGTGCCACCCCAGGCCACCGTGAGCTGAGCAGGCCTGGCAGCTGGTCACAGCCCATGGGGCCCAGAGGGAACCACCCCTGCGAACAGGGGGCCATCTGTCACCGAGCCCAGTGGCAGGTTCACCGTGAGCGGGCCCATCCCACCACCCCGTGGACAGGGGCCCTACGGGTGCTAGGAAAGACGGCGGGGACAGGCTGCCACAGAGCTGGGTCGGGGAGGCAGCTGCAGGAGGCAGAAGGGAGGGGGCCTCCACATTCAGCGGTCGGATCCTTTCCCATCATGCAGGTGATGACCACGGGGCCACCGCAGGCCCAGCTACCACCCAGACTCAGGCTTGAGAGGACGAGCTGCGGGGTCCCACTCGCGATCTCTGCGTCTCCGTCCAGGCGCAACGCAGAGCGACCACACCCACCACACCCGTCTCAGGGCTGAAGTCCACCTTGGGCTGACACCCCGGGGTGTATGTCCCCAGCCTGGGCCCCCTCCAGTGGCTCTCCTCGGGTACCCCTCTGCCTCCGGGGTCCAGCCACACCCCGCCGTCCTCACCCCCTTCTTTAAGGTCCATTTCCAGTCCATGTGCAAACACCACCAGCCTCTCCCGACCTCACAGCCAGCCCCCCGCCCAGGCCACCGCATCCCCACCTGGACTAACACAATCACCTCTGCCCTGGTCCCCCTCACCTTCCCGAGAGTCTAGTCCACACACAGAGCCAGAGAGATCCTTCTAAATGCATAAACCAGATCTTGTCACCCACAGCTCAAAGCTTCCATGACTTCCACAGGAGGACATCCAAACCTTCCAGGGCCATAAGGCCCCCAAGCCCTCTGACCCCGCCTTCTAGCACTGCATCCTCCCATACTTCAGGAATCTTCAGCCAAACCTATTATTCCTGCCTCAGGACCTTTGCACATGTCTTACCTGCTAGCAGGCTGCTCTCAGCAATCCACCCTGAGCAGGCTCCTTCTTACCCATCAGGCCCTGCTCAAATGTCTCCTCCTCCAAGGGGCCCTCCTGCCTTCATGCTCTCATCACCTTCCCATTTGACAGCTGAGAAAACTGAGGGGAAGTATCTACACTCGCTCAGGGGCAGGCCAAGCTTAAGAAGGGAACATGGCTCCAACGGAAGAGGTCAGGTTGGAAACCCGCGGGTCTTCCTCCTCCTGCGTGTGACCTCAGGAACGTGTATGGCTCCTCTGAATCTTAGACTCCTCTTCCCAAGTGTGAGAGCCTGGTGACACCGCGGGGACTTTCACAGGTAACAGAACAGAGCTCCGGGGAGCGGGGGCCAGGGCCAGGAGGGGGCCGGGCACCAGCAGGCTGGGAGACCACAGGAAGCGGGATGTGCCTGGCGGGACAGGCCCCAACGCCTGCTGGCTGGCCTTCGAAAGGACAGCAAGGGAGGGGATGGACAGAGCTCCTAGAGGGTGTCTGGACAGGGCTGGACGCCCACAGGAAGCCAGGCCCCAGGCCCAGGGACAAAGCACCTGCCCAGTGCGCAGATGCAGATGTCCTGCAGGGCCAGGGAGTGGCTGGCCTAGATGGGCTTCCTGTCCCCATTTCTTCACAGGAGCTCAGCCACCACATTGTGCTGGGACAATGGGAGCTCAGGCCACCCACTGAGAAGCTTCAAAGAAGCCGCTGGTGGCACAAGGAGCAGCTCTGACCTGAAAGAATGGCAGGCCCCGCTGGCCAGCCCAGCCCCGCAGCCAAGGCACAGGGACCTTCCAGGCGGCACAAATGTCCTCTGAGCACTGGCGGGAGATGAAGTGGGGCCCTCACCCAGGGGTCCCCAGGGAGGCTCTGCCTGGACCCCTGCCCCTCTTCCCAGCGTCCTCTCCCGACATCGACGAGACAGAAGGGATAGAAACCCCGCGCCCACCGCCCGTCACTGCCCAGCGCTGGCAAACCCTAACTGGGCGTTTGCCCAGGGCCACTGACACAGGGGAAGGGGCGGCCCTCGGGTGCAGGAGCCGCCCGCCTCGTCCACCCGGGGACAGTGTACGCCAAGCCTGGCAGCGAGCACGCTGGACAGGCCCACCTGGCCCAGCTGCCCTCGATATCAGGCCCCCAGGAGAGGGGACAGCAGGCCCTGGGCAGAGGGGACCCTGTCCCCGGCAGGTGCTCCAGCTCCCCGCCCGGCCTGGGCACCGCACTCCAGGGCCCAGGGTGACACTCCAGGGCCTCTGAAGACAGTGCGGGCATCTTCTGCAGCTGCACCCTGCGTCCAGGCGTCCAGGCGGCGCCCGCCCCTGCCACCCCCAGGCGTCCCCCATGCACAGGGCGGTGAGGTGCTCGAGGAGGGCGAGAGCCACAGAGGGACCCCACCAGGCACAGCCCAGCGCCTCCTGCCGTTCCTGGGCCCCACTGTGTGCCAGGCCCCACTCGTGGCCCAGAGGGTCCAGCTGTCACACTGAAGCTGAGGCAAGGTCCCCGCCCTCTGGGAGCTTCCAGGATCCACTCCCCTGGGAGGGTGGCAGGTCTCCCGCCTTCCCCATCTTTGGGAAGAACCCAGGCTGCTGTCTGTCCAGGCCCAGCAGGGTGGCGCTCCGGTGGCCCCGGAAACTGCTGGGCAGCACGTTCCACCTGGCTGCTCCTTCCTGGGGCCCTCCCGGCAAACCACCGTCCCCACGTCAGCCCAGGAAGTGGTCCCTGGGGGAGCCACACACAACCGACCTCGGGCTCACCGCGTGGTACTTAAAACGGTGATGCCACCACTCTCACACGCTGAGGCTGTTTCTTATGTCCTCGCCGTCACAGGGCTTGATGGACGGGTCCCCTGGGCTCAGGTGCTAGAGTTCCCCCTCCTGGTGCAGGGCAGCTGCTCCCAGCATTCTGGACGCACAGTGGGCTCCCCTCAGGGACACGGGGCCTTCTGGGTCAGGGTGCCAGCTTCTCGAGGTGTGACACGCTGGCTAATGATTAGGGACACCATCATCTCGACTAGTTAGTGCCAAATGGCCCTGTCCAGCCGGCAGTGGGAGGGTTCCAGCAGCACCCTTGGAGAGCGCCACAGTATCAGCCGTTCACGCAGCCCACGTCCAACAGGACCCGCCAAGGCCACCGTAAACCCACTTCACCCCCCGCGGGTTGGTCTCATCTGAGTCCCAGGGCGTGAGCCACTGGGAGGGCTCTTGCCAGAAGCCAGCAGGGCAGCACCTGGACCCAGGACTGTCCGACTCCTGCTGCCGTGGGAGGAGGGCACCCGGGAGCTGCTCAGTGGACGCTGACCCCGGGTCTCCGTGGTCCCCAGAGCCTGGGATGGAGCGGGAAGACCTGGCAGCATTGACTGGTGGTGCCTGCCAGGCTGGGGACACCGGAGCCCCAGCCCCAATGGCTGCCTCACCTGAGCCCAACGTGAGCTGGTGACCCACAGGATCACACCAGGACCCCAGCCAGATGCCTCGCTGGCCCCACCCGGGGCAAGGACTCAGCCTGGGGTGGCTCTGCCAGTCCCAGCATCACAGTGGGGAGGACATGCTCCGAGCATCTGGTGGGCTGAGGCCAGGGCTGCCGCTCAGAAGCAGCCCCAGAGCACAGGATGGCCCTGGGGGACACCAGCCCAGACCCAGGGGCCCAGGCAGAGGGGAAGCCCTGCTCAGAAGAGGTGCCAGTCACTGCCCGCCGCAGTCCCAGCGCCCTGTGCTCACGGCTCCAGCCGAGGGCCTCCTCGCAGAAGCGCCCTGCACTTGACATAGCCCGTAGCCCGTCCCCCGTCCCAGCCACAGCACGCACTCTCTCTGCCCATCAGATTGAGAGGCCTCCCCGTGGGCCCCATAAAGGAGAGTCCGGCCACCACCCCACACTGGCCCTCCCCTGACCCCTCCACAGCCGACATGGCTGCTGGCACAGACTCAATGACGTGCCAGCGTGCCCCCCTGGCACAGGGCGGCATGGGACTGGCACAGAGCTGGTGCTCAGGAAAGGTGGGTTTGCTGAGGAAGGGAGGCTGGAGGAGGCCTCAGGAGTTGGCAGCCGGGATGGGGGCACCACCAGAGCACACCCAGCACCCTCGATGCCATCAGTGTGCCTGACGTGCTTGGCCTTCGCCAGGCGCCAGGGACTTCTCTGAGTGGTGTGGTTTCTGCTAAGAGAAGGCCTCACTGTGATCCTCCTGCCTCAGCCTCCCGAACAGCTGGGACCACGGGTGCAGGCCAGGGACCAGCTGCTCCCTGCAGCCTTTCATCCTGAGTCAGCTCCTGGAAAGAGGCGCGCACACGACCTGCCCATTTTACAGAGCAGGGCACTGAGGCTCTGCCCAGGAAGGACACAGAGCCACTGAGAGGCCGAGTGGGTCTTGAATCTAGGCAGCAAGTCCCAGCCCCACCCTGATGGGCAAGTCGCTGGGCCACGGACCACAGTGGCCTAGAAACAGGCAGCAGCTGCCTGGTGGGGTGCCCCAGGGAGCAGCCATCTGTCTGGACCCCCTGGCCACAGCCCTGGGAGGATAGATCTCTCCCTGGAGGTTTTCTTAAGACAGGAAGAGGCCTTGGAGTCACTCTGAGACCGACACTGGCAACCTGATCTGCCAGGAACACCGCCTGTTGCCCCCAAGGACACCCCAGTCTCAGCTGGGGTGACCTCACTAGACATATGGCGAAACCTGAGAGGACCAGGGGACAGGCTGGGAGTGGCCCTAGCCTGTGGCAAGGACAAAGGCAGGCAGGGATGCATCCCAAGGACCCCAGCCCCAATGTGTGCCTAGTGGCCAGGGTCCAGGCCAGCGGACCTGGAGCAGCATGCACACACCACAGCCAGCCACGGCCACCCGGGACGGGCATCCCACGGGCAGCACCAGGACGGCTTCCCGGCTGCGAGGACACCAAGGGCTGGGAGCTGGCGGGAGGCGCTCCAGGGTGCAGGGCCCCAGGTCAGAGGGGCGGCTGAGGGACCCGCACCCCAGGGCACAGAGCCTCTCTCCTGGGATGTGTCTGTGGGTTCTCCGCAAACACCCGAATCTCCCCAACTCCCGTGGAGGCCTCACACTCCCTTTTCCAGGGCTAGGAGGCCCCAGGAGTCCTCGTCTGTGTGGTGCGAGAGTCACCAAGCCAACACCCCACCACCCAGCCTTGCCCCACCCTGGGGTACTGTGTCCTCTTAGGAAGCAGGATGTGAGCCTGACTGGGGCCACAGGGTTCAAATCCTGCCCCTACCATCCACGGCTGTGTGACCCAGACAAGGAGTACCACCTCTCTGTGCCTCAGCTGTGGGCGTGACAGACAATCCAAGTATTGCGGCCCCGGTGAGGCCGGAATGAGATACCGCGGGCGAAACATGGACCCAGCTCTAGGGCCAACTCTGCTGCAGCTTGTCTCCCGGGACGTGGGGGCCAGGTGAGCGCGCAGACACTCCCACACAGGGCAGAACTCTGACGGGGCCTAGAACATGGTGGGTCCACAGGAAAGTCAGCGACTGTCACGTCCACGGTCCCTACATGGGACAGGCCTGCTGAGCCCGGCCAGTGTAGCCCCAGTACCAGTGCTGCCCGGAAAACGCTCTCCTGGGGCCCCGCACCACCCGGAGGGCAGGGGAGGGGCGCAGGCCCTGTGGACCGCAGCGGGCCACCTGCACACCAGGAGGGCCATGTGCCTCACCCCCCACGCCCACTCCCAACCACGTGACCTCAAAGGAGCTGGCCTCGCTGGGCCAACTTCCTCTTCTGCTGAGGTTTGAGCAAGACGGCGCAGGCAAGGCCTCTGCCAGGCTTCCAGGCTTCCGGGGGACGCCAGGGGCTGGGCGGGGAGCGCCCTGGGCCGCCAAGGAGACACTGTTGTTCAGGGTCATCTTCGGGGTGAGAAGGGCCTCTCCAGGGTCAGGGATGGTCAGGAAAAGCCCGGCGGAGAAGCGGGCATTTGAGCAGACAGGATGGAAGTGACCCAGCAGTTCCGCGGGTATCTGGGGACATGGCCAGTGCAAAGGCCCTGGGCAAGGCCCACCCTTCCTGGCCAGTCCTCCACAGCTCGCCTGTCCCTGCCCACTGCTCTCCACTGCGAAGCCCTGAGGGACCTGGGTTCAGTTACCACACGGTTATCCATCAAGCCCACCCAGTGTCACCTCCAGAGAGGCTTGTCCGCCTAGGTCACTGTGGTGTCCCAGAACCTGAGATTAAGCCCTCCATAAACGTGTTTGAGTAACTGATGAGCCATCTGCAGGGACCCCCTCTACCCCAGCCCCTTCTAGGCCCAGGCCCGCCCCATCCCCACCCCAGAGGAAGGTGGCGCAAAGCCCCAGCTGCCACAACCTGCTGGGGAGGTGTGACACCACAGAGGCAGGGGACATGCCCAGGAGGCCCCAGGGGAACTGGGTGCTCCTCCCCACAGGCCTGCACCCCAGGGCTGGGCCCTGCAGCCTGCTCTGCACCCACCGCACCGCCACAGGCTCTGGCCTGCCCAGCGCGCCCTGCAGGGGGTCTGCCAAGGCTCCAGCCAGGGCAGAATTTCAGACCCCAACTCCTGGCTGCTTCTGAGAAAAGTGGCCCAGGGCTACAGGCGGCTGGAGGCAGGGTGTCTCCTGATCTCCGGCCCAGCGGGCTTCACCTGCTCCATTCAGGGTCACCTGCTCCATTCAGGGCCTCTGGCGGGAGGCCAGACAGGGGCCCCAGGGAGCCAAGTCCTCCGCCCAGGGCAGACATCACTGATGGAGCGCAGATGTTACTCCTGCGCTCTGTCAGCGGCACCACCACCTGGGCTCACATACTCGCCCGACCTCTGCCCTCCCGGGGACCCCTCAGTTTCCTCTTCTTGTCACTCCTAAAGAACAGGCTCGTCAGGGTGGGTAGGCAGGGGACCTCCACCAGGGTGCCTTGAGCCTCTGCTGAGGGCGGCCCTCTGTCCCCCTGGCTTCCCCCATGGAGATACCCACAGCCCCCTCCCTCTGGCTCTGATGGCCAAAATGCCTCCAGGCATTGCCCAATGTCCCCGCAGCTGAGAGCCACTGCATTGTGGCTCCGTCAGGAAAGTGACCAGAGCCAAGTATTTGGGGTCTCAGGGTGGCCCCAACTACTTTCTCTAGGAAATGAGGACTCAGAAAGGCACCAACTGCTGATGGGTTTGGAGGCTCTTAAGGGGTGACAGGCGCGTTCTCAGGTTGGTGACTGTGATAACCCCAAGACCTCAGCCCTGCTCTCAGTGTCCCTGCGCCACCAGGCCTGCAGGTGGGGCCTGGAGCAAAGGCCTGAAGTGACAAAGGAGACCAGTCACTGGCCCCAGGATGCAGGGCGGGGAGGATGGCTGGGGCCCTGGGGTCCCCTGCAGTCTGACAGGACAATGGCTGGAATGTGGTGTCCCCTCTGGGGGCTGACATTTGACAGCTGAAGACAATGACTTTCAAGAGGTTTTGTTTCCTGTCCAGAGTTTTTTTTAATCTCCCCAAACAAACAATCATCCTTCCCAGTCCCGTCCCAGTCCCCCTCGGCCTGCAGAGGGTCCTGTTTGCAGAGCCAGAAAAACAATGCACAAAAGTGAGAGAATGCAAAAATACAGGAGGGCCTGGGTGGCAGGACAGGGGCGGGAGGGCCTGGGTGGCAGGACAGGGCGGGAGGGCCTGGGTGGCCTGCAGATGCAGTCTCCTGGGGTTGTTCTCCCAGTGCCTGGGCAGGTCCAGGAGGGAACAGGCCGATGGCAGGCCCAACCCAGGAGTCCCAGGAGCAGAGTGCCACCCTGGCTCAGCTGCAGCTGGGCCTTCAATTTAGGGAGCGTCTGTAATGTCCCCACTGCTTCCCACGCACTGCCTCATCCCAGGGAGCCCTGCCCTCTTTACAGAAAAGAAGACACAGGTTCTCAGTGGACACCGTGAGTGCACACATGTGGGATCTGGGCCAACAGAGTCCAGGTGCTGACCTTCTGCCACTCTGGCCCAGTCTTGTGCTCTGGGCTTCCCTGACCTCCTACTCACTTCCGACTCGTGGTGGGGCCACATCATTAAGTCATCTCCCCACAAAGCCAAAAAGGCAAGTACCTTTGTCCCCAGAGTCCAGCCCAGGCCTGGTCCTCTGGGCCCAGGAGAAGGAGACCTGGCAGGAAAGTGGCAGAGTCAGTGACACCTCAGGCTCTCGAGAGGTCCAGGGCGCCTTGACCACAGCCGTAGGCTGAGTGAAGGGCCAAGGACGCCCCACAGATGCCCACACGCTGGTCCAAGACACCTCTCAGGTGTCCCCTTACAGCAAGAGGGACTGTGCAAACAGTGACAGTGGTGAAGTGGGAGGTTCTCCTGCATTACCCAGGTGGGCCCAAGGTCATGGCAAGGACCCTTGTGAATCAGTGGAGGGGGCCAGAGAGCAAGGGTCAGAGTGCGTGGAAGGTGCAGGCTGCTGGCTGGAGCACGGGCAGCCCCGAGTCCAGGAGCGCGGTGCTGCAGTCTGGCTGGGCACAATTCAGAGCCACTTGTCAAGCAGGAACGAACTTTAGTTTTAGGACACGCGCAGCCGCACCACACAGCTCTTCAGGAATCCCCTCAGAGCCCAACTGCCACCACGGCTTCCCACAAGCCTCTCAACCCCCCCACTCCTCCTGCTCTTAAGGCCGATTGGCTGGGTCGAGTGGGCAGAGCCAAAAGAGTCCCCCAATGAGCAGCTCCGTGGTCTGAAAGGGCGGGGAAACAGCCCAATGAGCATCACCGCAGAGGAGCCAATCAGCTGGCAGCTGGAAGTTTGCTGGGGCCACTGTGAGCCAATCAGCTGGAAGTTTGCTGGGGCCCCTTGGGCTGTGGCTCTCAACAGCGCGGCCTCCAGGAGCTGCAAGGGCAGGGTGTCCCCTGGAGACTTGGGCCCGGCCCCCTCGGCAACTGGATTCGGATCCCTGAGTCTCAACTCAGACTTGTTTTTGACTCCAGAGCTATAAGGTGACCCATCTGTATGGTTCAAGGACACCGAGTGGGCAGCGACTTGTCACAGCCACCATGGGAAGGCCAGGCACTGTCCAGACAGCAAGGAGCCTCCATCCCCTCCAGGTCACCACGGCAGACGCCTCCCAGCCCCGCGGGGTCACGGCCAGGCCTCACCTGCACCTGCAAGGGCAGACGGCCCACTCACAGGTGGATGGCCAGGGGGGCAGCCACGGAGGATGGATGGTCAGGGAGGATGGATGGTCAGGGAGGAGGGCCAGGGTGAATGGCCAGAGAGGACAGCCAGGGTGGATGGTCAGAGTGGGCAGCCAGGGTTGTCAGGGCGGGCGGCCAGGGTGGATGATGGTCAGGGTAGACAGGGCGTGGAGAAACAGGGAGGACAGTGAGGGTGGACAGCCAGGGTGGATGGTCAGGGTGGATGGATGGTCAGGGTGGAGGATCAGGGGGTGCACTGTCAGGATGGATGGTCAGTGGGTAGACAATCAGGGTGCACGGCCAGAGTGGATGGCCAGGGAGGATGGCCAGGGAGGATGGCCAGGTGGTGGTCAGGGAGGACGGCCCGAGTGGGCGGCGGAGCACTAGTCATTACCGCAATGATGTGGCCACACGAAGCGCCCTGTGCTGCCGGTCAGCTCGTTCCCTGAGCCTGGCAGGTAGGAAAATCCTAGTGAGTGGGGACAGCATGGGACAGAAGCTCAGACGGAGTGAGGACACAGAGCCTGGGACCAGCCAAAGGCTTGCCGCATGCCAATGCCAGGGTACCAAGGAGGGGACTGCTCGGGTCCCCAACCCACAGACAGGGAAGCGTCCCTGAGGGCAGAGTCACATGCTCAAGTCACCTCTGCAGGGAGGGAGGATGGAGCCCAGAGGCAAGACTGTGGCAAGACCACATGTCCCCCTGGGCTCGAAGATGGGGAAACTAGCTGCAGGGAGGACCGCAGGCCAGACACCGGACACTCCAGACACCAGTACCAAGGCGCGTGGGGTCACCCATGGCCTCACTACGGCCCACGCGCAGCCCCCACTGCCCTGAAAGAACCTGAACACCAGCAGGACCAACTCGGGAAGGAGGGACAGATGGACGGATGAACGGAGGAACTCCACAGCTCCCACACCCTTCTCCCGCCCCAACAGCTCTAACTTGACCTTGACTCGATGGGCCCACCACGGCCGTCCCCACACTGTCACCTCAGCGCTCAGTCAGGAATTTGCTCCTCTCAGTCACCTCATCCCAGCCACAGCCCCAGAGCTCAGCACCATGGAGCCCCTGTTCCTACCCTCAAATGAGCAGGTGACAGGAGAGGAGGGGCCAGAGGGGACAGGAGGGGAGGGGATGGAGGGGATGGAGGGGAGGGGAAGGGACGAAAGGGACAGGAGGGGAGAGGATGGAGGACAGGAGGGGAGAGGATGGAGGACAGGAGAGGAGGGGAAGGAGGGGACGGGAGGGGAGGGGAGCAGGAACAGGGACCATGGAACAGGGCCTCTGGAGGATCACAGGGACCCCCGGCCGTGTCGCACAGCAGCTGGGCGTCTGGGGAGCCCTGGGCCTCCATTTCCCTGGCTGTCCACCGCTCAGAGCTTTCCACCCTGGTCCCAAACACAGCCCTGGGACCCTGGAAGCCACTCCATGCCCCATCCTCTGTCCCTCTCTGCATAACGGAGGAGGGGAGCCCCAGGAAGCAGCCCTCCAGGCTTCGTGACCAGGGAGGCCCCCCACACTCCCACCCCCGGCCCAGACCGCACTGCGTCACCCTGATGGCAAGAGTCCTCTCCCAGGACCACCCGCCTGCTCGAGGTCCCTGAAAGCTGTCTGCTACGGGAACGTCATGGCCCTCATAAGTGCCAGCTGCCCGCGGCCCCCCTCGGCTGTCTGTCTGGCTGCCGTCTGTGGTGGAGGGGTTCAGGCCAGAGCGCATGGGCCATCCACACCCTGTCCGGGTAAAAACTGAGATTCTTAAAATCACAAATGCCCATTGCTGGGAGAACGGATGAACGGATTCTGGAGTCCCCCAGAGAGGCTGGGGACACAGGTGGCATTGCACCACCTCACCGGAGGAGGAGGGCGAGGCGGTGGGGCAGAAGGTGGGATTCCACCACCACCAGGTTCCAGAATCCCAAGGCTGCCCTCGGAGGACTGGGGCCCACAGTGGCTGTGCAGAGCCTCACCTGGGCAACGCATGGGCAAGGTTCACAGGCTGTCCCCTAGAGTAGCTCCCCTGAAGTACAGAACTGCACCAGAAAAAGCATCAAAAAGCACTTTTTTCGATAAAGCTATGACCTAAAAGGGACTGTCCCCTCCCCATGGCTCATCCACCTACCAGGCAGGATCAGCTCCGCTGAGGCCTGTGGCCAGCGTGGCCCTCGGCCTGGGCTCACCCCCCCCCAACCCTTCCTGCCTCACACCCGGGAGACCTGGCTCCTGGGCCCTGTTGCCAAGACACAGCTGCCCCCCCACCCCCAGGTGGAAGCGAGGCCAAGGACAGCGTCAGCTCTGGCTCTGAAGCAAACAGGGAAGGTCGGGTTGGCAAGGGGGGCAGCCCAGGGCCCCTCCAGGCTGACGGTGCCCCACCCACCACAGGCACGAGGACTTCTCAGGCTTCACTCTGCAGCTGCCCATGGGCAAGGCCAGGAGTCCCAGTGCAGCCAGGTGGGGACAGGCCCGGGACACCAAGAGCAAAGTCACTGCATGTCACCTCCCTACTTAAAACCCCAGCAGCGGCTGCCACTGTCGGCAAAAGCCACACTGGCCACCGCAGCCTGGGAAGCTCTGCCTGGCCTCACCTCCCACCTGAGTCCCCCCTCCCCCCCTCCCACACCGGCCCCTGGATGGCCTGGGACACCCCACAGCTTCTGCCACACAGCCCTGTCCCCCTGCCCATTCCCAGGCCGCACGCTCAGGTCTTGCCCAGGCACCAGCTCCTCAGTGAGGCCCTGAGGAGGGGTCCTCCTGGCTACTTTTTTTTTGTCCAAAGTGCAAATCACCCGCCAACCTCATAATTTTTCCTTCCTGGACGTCTTTACTACCTGTCTCCATTATAAACCCGACGAGGGAGGGGACCGCCTGTCTCCTGCTGCATCCTCAACACAGCAGGTACTCAGCGCATCAGGAGGCGGCCCAGGACGGCCAGCCCCAGGTCCATCACGGGACCCGCCTTCTCATACAGCTGTCTGCGTCACTTCCACTTCTGCTGTGACCGTGTGTTATCTTTACAATTTAGAAAACCCAGTGACGAGGTGGTCCTAAAAGCCACGTATGGCCCACCCCAGGTCAACAGGTCTGATGACCAAGAAGTGGCCCTGAGAATCAGTCGGGGAGATTCTCAGAAACCCTCTGCCCGGGAGGTGCACCAGGGAGGGATGATTGTCTCCGGAGGCCAGGCACAGGACTCGAGGACACCCAGAACTCGGGCTGGAGCGGGCGGCCAGGGGCAGCTGCTCGGAGAGAGGATGGAAGGACCCCAGGTGGTCGTGACCAAACAGCAGAGAGGGCCAAAGGAAGGAGTCGGGCGGCCCCAGCAGCAAGCCCCAAGCCTCACGCTCCTCGGGTCACCATGCGCAACCTCTGCCCGGGACCAGCGGGGCACCTGGTGAGGCACCGGCCCCTGCCCTCCCTCAGAGGCCTGGCTGGGCGGCGGGAAAGCCCGAGTGCGCATTTTCAGGTGCTGTCCATGTTGGTGGCCATCGGGGCCCTGGTCTAGGAGATGGCGGTGATCCTGACCTGGCTGGGTATGTGAACTGCCCGTAACCACGAAAATTAACACGATGACCACAAAAAAACCCGAAAACACGCCCCGTAGCGCCACTATGCGCGTTCTGCATGTCCTGCACAGCTGCAGGGACAGCCGCGTGGAACTTGGAGTGTCACCCTCTGCTGGCCCGCAGTGGCTGAGGAAGAGGGCGGGTGCACACATCTCCCCACTGCCCCATCTCAGGACCCTGGGGACGTTCCCAGCTTCAGACCCTCACTCGCAGGCTCCCGTGAACACCCTGGGACACCAGGGGCCTGGGGTTCCCCCGACACCCCGCCCCGTGCTCGGGAATTTTTTTAGACTCATTTTGAGAAATGGGGTCCTGGGGGTGTCCAGAGGGCCAGTGGTGCTCTCCAGTGGGCTGGCACCAACTCACTGCCCTGAAATGATGCCACAGGTGACAGGTCTGTGCCTTCAGGTGGCACAGCTCCAGGGTACAGAGGAGGAGGCTGAGGTGGCAGCAAACTGCCCCAAGGCTGGTGCTGCCCAGGAGCTGCCCTGCAGCACTGTTGGAAGCGCTTTGTGGGCAAGAACAGCGGCAGGCCTCAGCGCTCAGCCAGGCTGCTCCGTCACCACCGCCACCTGCACCCGGCTGCCCTATGAAGATGACCCTTCCAACCACCCGCTGACAGGACTGGTCCCAGGAGGCAGGGCCAAGCTTCCTAGCGGCCCAGGCACAGCCAGGCAGGAGGCTCGCACCCAACATGGGAAGGGGGTCATCAGCCCACACCTACAGCAGGAGCAGTGCCTGGCAATGAGACCTGCTTGCCACTGTGACTTCAGTGACACGCACCTCGGCCACACAGACCCTTCCTGCAGGAGGGATCCCCCAGCCTGGGGGCCCCGGGTCAAGACCTCAGAAGTGCAGCAGGCAGAGGTGACAGTCTCCAGGCACACGGGCAACAGTGCCCAGGACACACCCAGGGTCCCAAATATCGCCCCACCACCAGCCGCAGGACACGGACCAGCTCAGAGCCAACGTCCAGCTTCCCCCCGCCCGGAACTTCCCACCACATCAAGCTGGGGAGGAAGCCAGCGACCAGCAGGAGGAAGGTGACAGCTCAGAAATCACGTCGCCACGTCGTGTCTGCAGCCGAAAGAGGAAGGGGCAGCGCTCGGAGCAGCCGTCTGGAGAAGTCACTCGGGCTACCCAGTGGCCACAGGAAAGTCGCCAACCGCACCAACCTCAGCTTCACTCATCTGTGAGAGGGGCAAGGTGGCAGGTGCCCAGGGCCACCATGAAGATGGGGACAGAAGTCAGAAGGCGCTCACTAGCCCAGGCCCAAGAGGCAGCGGGCGCTCAGCAAACCCCCTGACGACACCAAGTTCAAGTCCATCATCCTGGCTCTGGCTACCACGTCCTATCAGAGCCTCCTTCAGCTAAGCTGGTCCTGCCCAATGGCCTGCAAGTGCCACATACCCACCCACTAAGCACACAATGCACCCACAGTGTGTCCGCAGAGGCAAGAACCTTCCCTGGGCAGAGCCTTCGTGCGCCTTCTCCCCACATGCACTCATGGCATGATGGCCAAGACCTGGTGAAGGGGCATAAGCCAAGTGGACAGGGGGGACACTGTTCCAGGCAGAGGGAACAGCACATGCAAAGGCTCAGAGGCAAGAGCAGATGAGCAGCAAGGACAGGGCTGAGTCAGAGGGAGCCAGAGGGCAGCAGAGGGAATGAAGCCGGGAGCCAAGCAGGAGCCCCAGGGCAGTCCTGTGGGGCACCTGAGGCCTTCGCTTGCCCCTGAGCAAGGTGGAAACCACAGGCTCCAGGTGGGGGATAAGATGTGACTTGGTTCTAACAGACGCTCTGGCATGTGGAGGGTGGACCCCGGGGCCTGGGCGGGGTGGAAAAGTGGGCGGACACTCAACTGCCCTGGGGCCGAGCCCAGGGGACCTGCAGACAGATGGGGGGGGGGGGGATGCGACTCCTGGGTTCTGCCTGCGACACTGGCGGACAAGAGTCACTTTTACTGAGACAGGAAAGGCTTTAGTTTGGGTGACAGAGTAGAGTGAGCGTTTAATCTGGGACATTCTGAGTCTCTGCCCTCACGCCAGCCATCGGCGAGGAAGACAGACCATCAGTCAGCATGTCCTTCCGCTGTGACCAAGCAGGCGCTAAGAAGGTCTGGGCAAGGAACCCAGGAGGGGCATTCAGGGCAGGCTGCCTGGCCAGGCCCCAGGAGCAGAGCCCGGCTGGGGAGGGGCGAGAGCGGCTGCCTCTCCTGCTCCCCGCCCCCCCCCTTGCACCCACAGCCCAAGCCCGAGAATGGAGGCAGCCTGGCTCCGAGGCCTGAGCTCTGGGGTGGCACAGAGCTGGGTTCAGAGCCCAGAGCTGCCCCTCCTTGTGAGCTGGTCTTCCCACGACAGAGGCTGCTTAGACGGCTTGGGGTGAGCGGAGCCTGCACACCCGGGAGCGGTGCCCACCGCCTCCCCAGCCCCAGGGAGAAGCTGCCCTGTGGGAAAGCTGAGCAGGGCTCCGACCACAGGCCAGACCCGGCCTCCAGGGCCCGCTCCTAGCCACCCTGCCCAGGGTATAGCAGCCTGCGGGGACTTTCCATAGGTCCAAACCAGGAACTGAGCGGACGTGCGCAGCCTCAGGGCTGCACCGAGGGTGTTTTTCCACAGGGAGGCGAGCGCAGTGCTGTGGCTGTTCAGAGTGGCCACTGCCCGCTGCCAAGAGAAGCCGAGCTGCGAGTACCCAGAGCCTCCCGCGGCCCCATGCAGGCCCTGCCCACCCGCCAGGGCGTCCTCGGTGGCTGCTAGGGCCAGGCCCTGGTCTAGGCCCTGGGAAAACAACTGGAAGGAGGCGGCCACTCTCTAGAGGCCAGGCAATGGTGGGGACAGCAGTTAACGAAACCTGTGGCTAAGGGTCCTGAAGAAAATCCAGCAGGACAGGCAGGCGGGGGGGGGGTGCTGTTGTGAAGCAGTGGCCTCTGCAGGAAAGGCCTCCAATGAGGGACAACCGAGGTCCAGGGAGGAGATGAGCCGCGGGCAGCAGAGCCAGCCAGCCAGGCAGGGGGAGCCGTGCACAGTGAGGACACGGCTGGGGCGGAGCAAGGACTGGACGAGGCGGCGGGAGTGGGGACAGGCGTGGGACTCTGCAGGCCAGGTGGCAGGAAGGGGGTGGGAAGGGCCCGAGGAAGCAGGGCTGGGCAGCTGCTGGGGGGGGGGTGCAGCCCTGTCCCCAGGGCAGTCCTGAGGACACTACCCAGGACCCGGCCTCCCTTCTGCCCCCCGCCGAGCCTTATTTGTGCCCATATGTAAAATGGAGATGAAAGTCCCGCCCAGCCTCCAGGAAGGGGGAATGAGGAGGAATCCGGGAGTGCGGCCAGAGGCTGGGCCATCCCGGACCCCAGGGCCATCCGCTCCGCAACCTCCCAGGTCCCACGGTCACAACAGACGCCGCAGCCCCCAGGGACCCAGTCCCTCTGGCAGCCCCAAACAGGCTCTTGGGAGCTAAGGTGTCCCAGGGGGTGGTTCCTGGCAACCAGATGCCTGCCTAGCAACAGTGTGATGGGATGGCAGCTGGGCTCCACGGCAACCCGACGCTGGGGCCCAAGGCCGAGCACACTTTGGGGGTGGGCTCCCAGGCGCCTCTCTGAGCTGCATGACTCACTGGCTCGGAACACCTAGCAGGCTCCTGCATCCAGGGCCCAGCTTGCAGGGCCACAGGCCAGGCCCAGCCAGCACCAGCCCAGGTGGGCACTGCGCTCTGCTGACCCCTAACTCTCCGCTCTGGAAGGAGGCAATGGCGGCCTGGAAGGGACATGAGAGGGCAGTGTCCACACATGAACCTCGCCGAGCACCAGCAGAGGCAAGCCGGGGAGCGCGCTTTCGCACCTGATCCTCCCACGGTCCCCGAGTGGTGGCCTTATTAGTGCAGGACACTAGGATTTTTAAATAAAATACCCAGATGTAAACATCTAGACCCGCACAGCGTGAGCACATGGTAAACTGGCAGGGGTGTATTTCCAGGGGCTTCCAGCAGCAACGGGAGCACCAGGCGTCCAGATCTTGGTTTCTAAATGCCATCCCCCAATAGCGAGGACCAGGGCTCCCCGGGGGACTGGCGGGTTCTCAGGCTGGAGCACGGAAAACACAACTGAGCCTGGAACATTGCAAAGAGTGGCCAGAGGACAGAGAAGGAAGAAGGAGACACCAGGGGGACAGGTCAGAAAGGGCCAGCAGGAAGGACTCCCTCAGGGCCAGCGGGGGGACAACCTGAACTATAAGATAAATAGCCATCCGGCTGAGGCACCCCGCCGGCAGCAGTGTGCAGACCGCGGAGGGCCCAGCCGAGGGCTGTGTCCAGTAAGAGGGGGGTGTCCAGTAAGGGGTGGGGAGGGCAGCCAGGATGGCAGGGGTCTCCCAGCAGACGGGGGGCCCAGGGCGACTCCACTGAGCCACCCAGGGTGGAGGGAGGGAGGAAGAGCAGGGAGGGCCAGGCTCAGGGCAGAAGTGACGACGCGGGCCTGGCCCTGCTCAGTTTGAGAGGTCACTAGATATCCAGGTGGCAAGGCAAGGTGGCGTGGCCATGAGTGCGAAGTCCAGAGGAGGATGTGCCAGATGTGCTCGCGAGATGGTGGAGAACTACAGAGGTCCCTCCCCTGCACAGCAAAGTCAGGGTCAGGAGGTGGCAGAGAACAGGCCCAGCTACTGAGTCAGGCAAGGGACAGCAGGGAGCCCCTAGTCCCAGCAGCAGGACTTCCAGAGGTGCATCTGAACACCCCACCCCTCACCAAGTCCCCTCAAAACAGGCCAGCCACCTGTAATGTCACCTGGAGGATCCCCACACAGCCTGCCTGTGAGCATCTCCCCAATAGTGCACTCATGATCCCCCAAGACCCAACGCTGAATACCACCCGAGCCACCAAAGATCAAAATCCTAAAGTCAAACTCAGAAGCTAAGCCCACAAACGGGAAAGCCCCAGGGGAGAATGGCTAGCGTGTACCGGGAGGGAGTGGGGCTGCGGACGGGGTCACCTGCAGGCAGGGTAGCTGCCCCAACCCCGTCACCACCCCATCCACATGACACCTTCTACACCAGAGGCCCAGCAGCTGCAGAACTCCCCGAGGGTGGGCTCACTCAGGGCTGCAGGGCTTCTGGTGAGGGTCCGAGTGTGGAAGGAGACAGGCTCCACAGAGCTTCCCAGACCTACCACAGACGCCCTACAGATGTCCCACTGGGGCTAGTGCATGGCACCTTAAAAGCCGTCTGCACCATTTTTTATCAAATATAAGCAATTCGTGCCCCAGCTGGCTTTGCAAGTTCTAGAACTTACAGCTCACTTTTGCATTAATGACTTAAGAAAGCAAAGCACTTCACAAATGCTTGTCTGGAGACGTGGTGGGCTGTGTAGACGAGAATGGATCTCACCTGAACCCCCAAACCATAAAGACAGATCTAGAATTCAGTGTGACCAAGGTTCCAAAAGTGGATTTCAAGGCATTATCAATAAAGTGGGCTTTTATCATTTTTCCATTCTGCCCAGACGCGTGGACTGGCCACAGCAGGCCCAGTTCAGACCCGTGTCTCTGCCTGCCTTCCAGCTCCTTCCAGCTGATGAAATTCCAGGAGCTTTAAGGGGTTAAACCACACTTTCCTGAGGAAGCCGGGGTGTTGGTGACAGGCAGGAGATGACCACGTGCAGTTAGGGCCCCGGGGCAGTGGTGCCACCCTCAGCCCCCAGGAGCCTCAGGGTGGTCCCAGGGGACAGCACTGAACGCTGAGCCGTTCCGGGTCCCACAGCTATGCTGCTTACACCCAGCACCCCGACCCCTTCCCCGGAACCAGCTACCCCTCCTTCTCCTCCCAGGAAGCCTTTCTTCCAGTTGGGGGCTGGGGCTTTCAGGACTCCAACATCACAGGTTGTAATTTCTAAGGATGATCGTTTTCTTTCACATTCTTATTGGTGCATCATGGTCACACCCAAGGATGGGACGTGTCCTTACCTATGCGCACATGCACACCATGTAAGGTCATGTGGCCAATGTCACTCCCCAGCTGTCCCCTCCCTCCCTTCTGCTCACTCCCTTTCCTCCTCTGACCTCTCTCGGACCTTCAGGAGACACCCCCCACCTTTCTTCTCCTTTTTCCTCTCTAGTTTCCACACAGGAGAGAAAACACACGACCTTTGACCTTCTGAGTTTGGGTCATTTTGCTTAATATAGTGTTCCCAAGTTCCATCCATTTTCCTGCAAATGCCACAATTTCATTTTCTTGGTGGCTGAATCGAACTCCAGGGCGTAAGTGCCACACTTTCTTTATCCATTCATCCACTGAGGACCTGGGCTGACCCCGGTGGGGCTGTTGTGAGTTGTGCAGCTGTGAGCGTGGGCATGTGTGTCCCCAAAGTGAGAGGACTGCAATTCTTCAGGTTCAAGACTGAGGAGTGGAGCGGCGGAGCCGTGTGGTGGCTCTGGGCCTGGTCTCTAGGCGCCTCTGGGCTCCTCCCCATGGTGGCTGTGCTAGTTCAGAGTCCCCCCAACAGTGTGCGAGGGCCCCTCTTCCCCCAGAGCCTCTCGGGCGTTTGTCATCGTCCATCCTCTTGGTAATGCCACTCTGCCTGGGGTGAGAGGCATCCGAGTGTAGTTCTGGATACTTTATTCCCTCGTGTGGTGCTGGGGCAAAAAGACCGGCCTCATAGGCGCACTGCCAGCGCTCCACCCCCGCGCTGCAGCCCGCCCCAGGGGAGCTGTGATTTGAGTTTCCTTCATTTCAGATATTTGTGGGCCACTTGTATTGATTCTTTTAAGAAGTGTCTGTTGAATTCATATGCCCACTGTTAGCTGGTTATTTGGTTTGGGTGTTGAGTTTTCCGATTTCTTTATGTATCCCGAGATTGTATCCCCTTTGCTGAGCAGAAGCTTTTTAACTTGCTGCCACCCTTGTCAACTCCTGGTCTGATCCCCAGCCAGGGTCCTCCTGGGCGTCTCGGCCGTGCCTCTGGTGGGCGCTGACCTGCCTGCGGTCCTAGGAGCTGCGGTTCCTGTGAACACCCAGGTCTTTGGTCTGTTGGGAGGTGACTTGGGTGCAGGGTGAGAGAAAGGCTTGGGCCCCCCCTTCCACCCGGGGACCCCAGCTTCCCAGCGCTGTCTGTGGAAGAGCCGTCTTGTCTCCAACCTATGTTCTGGCTCCGGGAGGATGGCAGGCTGCAGGCGTGCAGCTGTCCCTGTGCCTTCTTCTCGGGTTTGCGTCCATGGGGCACTCTTTCTGCTGAGCGCTGTGGACGACTGGAGGTCAGGCACTCGGGGCCTCCTGTGTTGCTTTTTTGGCTCAGCCCGGCTTTGGCTCTTCTGGGTCCTTTATTAGGAGGATGACTGCAGAGATTCTTATCTTTAGGGATTTTGACTTTGGGGATGCCAACACTTGGGACCTTGGCATTCGGGGGTGTTTCTGAGTGGCGGCCGAGGCCGTGGAGGAGGCCTGGTGCTCCCCCAGGCAGTCCCAACAGAGGAGAAATGGACAGCAAACAGCTGCAGTGAAACTGCGAGTCCTTCAAAGGACGCTGACTTCGTGACATCAATGAAAGTGATGGGGACAGGTGAGGCTGAGCCCAGGAAGCCCTGGTGGTCGGACCGCTGGCAAGGAAGGAGAAGCTGGGTCAGAGGAGCCGGCCAGGAAGTCCCCAGGAGGTGCTGCGACCACCGAAGAGCAGGCCACGAAAGCCCAAACGACTTCACCGCCACATTGCAGAGCAGCCCTGGTGGTGATCGCGCCACACACGGCCATCAGCTTTATCAGAAGCGCCCCAACGGAAACTGTCAACTCTAGAGACTCACCAGCGCTGCGAGGACGGCCCAGATACGGCTGACAAACGAGGAACTTCCACCTATCCTTAGGATTCTGGTTTTCTTCTTCAAGGCAGAGGCCTCATGTGGCCTGTCCCTTGTCCCCAACGCTGCCAGGCCTATCTTCAATGGCTGCTCAGGGCGGGACAAGTTCTGGGGCTAGCCATCTGGAGGGGGAGGCTGTCCTGGCCCAGCACACCGCTGGGCCCACCTGGGCCAAGGGCGGCCCTCCCCTGGAGGACCCCTTCACTAAGGGCAAAAAGCTGCTCTGCCCTGGGCAGTGGCCCTTCCCCAGGCCACGGGGACTCAGCCCAGCTGGCGGCCTCCTTGGGCACGGGCTCCCCACCTCCCCAAGGCCCCCGCCCCCTCCGGAGCACGCGTATCAAGCCATCAGCAGAAAACACTCGTGAACGCGCCCAAAACCTGTCCCTGGGTACGCAGGAGCCCCCAGCCTGGGAGGCAGTGCAGGTGCAGAAATGGGGAGCGCAGAGCCCCCAGGAGGGCAGGAGGGGGGGTGCGGCGGGAAGCTAAAGCTGGGGAGGTGGGAGGTGCCACTGAGCGGAGAAGCAGGTGACAGACCTGCTGCTTGGAGCCAAGGTAGATCCAGAGGAGGACAGGGGCAGGCGGGGGAGGCCAGGCACTCGGGAAAGCCCTCGGACAGAGGCGTGGGCCCTACCAGGTACCAGGTAAGTGCTGGACCTCTGGGGACAAGGAGACATTGACAGAGGAGAGGAGTCTGCAGGGAGGGGGGGTCGAGGACAGGGAGGAGAGGTGGGCAGGTGGAAAGAGGCGGAAGACAGCAGGGGACGGAGGGAGGGGAGGAGACGGATGGCCAGAGGCCACACTCTGGCCACTGACCCCTGGCCTTCCGGCCCCACTCCCTTCAACCTTCCGCGAAGCTCTCAGAAGCCCGTAGCACAGGACACTGTGCCCTTCTGGGGCCCCATTCCCTGGGCCTCCCTGGTGGCCAGAGATGCCCAGCCAAGGCTGCCAGGGAGCTGGGGAGGCCACTCCCGGCCCCTCCTCCGTCACCATGGTGATGGTGCCCCTCTGCCCCGCCCCCCCGGGACAGCGGGACATTCTTTCTTTTCTCTTCACCCTGGAAACTGACCCTGACGCTGAGTCTGCTTCCCGGGACCCAGGGCCACGAGTCACTTGTGAATGTGTCAGTGTCACCATCATGTAAGGACGGTCCTAAACGCCCAGGGGTTTTGTTCAAAGGCATCATAAACGGCCCTTTATTTTAAAAGTTTTTTTAAAAGGGGGGGGGAGGGCTGATTCAAACATCGCACTCACAGGGTGTGAGGGGGCCCGGCCAGAGCTCGCGCCGCCCCTCGGCCCCCCTCAGCCCCCCTCAGCCCGCTCCTCTTCCTGCTGCGCCCAGGCGGGAACCTGCCCTGCCCCAGGAGGAGGAGAAAATCATCACCAGATCCGGGAGACCACAGCCCAGGGAACCCTGAGAAGTCTGGCTGCAAAATGTTTTAAAAAGAAAAAAAAAGGCCTAACAGGGACACCCGGTGACACAGTTTTAAAGTCCAATTTTGAAAAATGATCAAAACACTCTTTTCTCCAAACATGACGAATGACGAGTGGCCACCAGATGCTGGGGTCAGGAAATACGGCTGTGGCTGGTTTTATTCTCTTTGTTTTCAAGAAATCTAAAAATTAGGGATGTCACAAACGCCCAGGCAAAGAAAAAGCAGGAGACCGCCTGTGGTGAGTGACCTCCCTCGCAGACCGCCACAGGCCCACGGTGGACGCGCCCAGAACAGACACCCGCGCTGGCACGGGGCCAGGGAGGACGCACACCAGCCCGGAGGGACCTGGAGTTCACTGAGGTATCTAGGCCCGGGAAGTCCGCTGCAGGCCGGGAATGTCCACTGTTAGGACGGCATCCACTGCCCAGGGAACCAGCGGGCAGTGTCCCAGACCTCCTGCAGGACGCGGGGCAGAGGCCTGGGGATGTGATGTAACCTGGTGGAGCGGGTTCATCCGGGATGAGTCACGGAAGCAGCCGTCGAGTGGTCTTCGAAACGCTCAGCTGCAGGCCAGCGCGGACCCCCACCCGCCCGCAGGCCCTCACTCGGAAGCTCCTCTCCGAAGCCTGGCACTGGCTGAGATGGCAGCGCCTCACCTTCCCCACCAGCTTCCTCGCCCTGTTTGGGGATAAAGCACCTAATGCTGCCACCTGACCACTCAGGTCCTGGCACACAGAGCCCCTAGATCCTCGTGGGCCTGAAGCTGGAGTTCCGGCTCCAGAGTGTCTGTCACATTTCCCCTGCTCTTCCGTCAGTGGGATCTGGGTTTGCCGTCACTTCCAGGAAGTCCACCATCCGAGGGTTCAAGAAGACCCTGGCGTTAGGAACCTGGGAGTCCGGCTGCGCCCAGCCCTTCAAGTAACCTCTTCAGAGGGGAGCAAGTCCTCTCCAGTGTCACAGAAGAGGGCGAGTCACAGGAGGCCCAAAGGAAAAGACGGAGTGACCCCAGACAAGACGGCCTCAAGCACGGTGCCTCTCCAGAGGCTGAGGCAGGAGGATCACAACTCAAAGCCAGCCTCAGCGATTCCGTGAGACCTGCCTCTAAATAAAATAGACGAAGGGCTGCAGGTATGGCTCCATCCCGCAGTGCCTCTGGGATCAACCCCTGGCACCCCAAAAACTACAGAAAAGGGGGAGTGAGGAGGGCGTGGCCTGGGGCAGGGCTAGAGAGGCCCCGCCCACACTGTGTGCCCCGCCCTCGCACACCTGGCCGCAGCCTCTGGCCGCCAGCCTCTCCTGGCACAGCCACCCAGCCCAGGTCCAAATCCCTCAGGAACGGCCTCAAGCTCTCTCCTCCCTGCTACCTCCCCAGTCAGGGCCACCAACCTCTCCACCTGGCCCCCTGCCCCCTGTGCCCTGTGTTCCTCCCCTGCCCTCATCCCCCAACGGCTGCTTCCCAGGCACCCAGGAAAACCCCCACTTCCTCAGCCACCCTGTCCTGTTCAGTGGGGCTCCTGCCGCCTCCCTACTGGCCAGTCGTGTTGGGACCTGGCCCATCACTGACGTGGGGCTTGCGAGGCCCCAGTGAGGACGGGCCTTCTTGGGATCCTTCCCGTCATACTTTGGGGTCCCACCAACAGTGTGACTTGGGCAAGTGACTTGACCTCTGGGCCTCGGTGTCCCATCTCCCAAGCAGGGGTGACGGGCTCTCCCTGCAGGGTATGTGTGGCGCTGAGGCCAGTGTCTGTCATGAGCGCACGGGTGTGCCTATGCCGTGGAGCAGCGCGAAGGTGACTGCTGATGTCCACGTGCGGCCAGCCCCCGGGGAAGGCGGGTCCCCAGAGTTCGGAAGTGCCTGAAGCCTAGGTCCCCAGCATGTCCCCAGGAAGCCGCTCTGGGGACAGAGGGAGCAAGCTGGCAGCCCCAGGCCTGGCCTCAGACTTGTTTTGTTTGGCCCATGGACTGTGGGTTAAAAATGCGGCTGAGCTGCCCACCTGTGAACGTGGGGTGGTCCCACCCAGAAAGCCCGCGTTCCGGCTGCTAGAGGACACGGTGTAAAGGGCAGGAGATCTAGCAGCCTTGCACCAGAGGCACAGAGCTGGGAAGCAGCTGTCCTTTTACCAGGGACACTCGCTGGTGCTCCAGGACACCCAGGGCGTGGGGTCAAGGTCATGGACTCTGGACCCAGATGGACGGGCTGGCTCAGCTCTGAGCCGTCTGCTCACGTGCTCCTGCCCCTTGGCTCCTCATCTGTACAGCAGTGCCACAGGTCACAGGACACAGGCACCCTAGGTCTGTGCAAAACGTCACACACCAACCATCGCAGCTGCAGGACCACCCCAGCCCACTGTCCAGAGACCGCTGGACGACATCAAGTGTGGTCAACCCACACGCTGAAGTACGCTGCGGCCAGGGGAAGGAACGCTATCCTGACACCCGCCAGCACCTCGTGACCCTGCAAACACCGCGCTCAGTGGGAGAAGCTGACACAAGAGGCCCCGCCCTGCCCAGCTCCACTCACAGGACAGTCAATCAGATCCACGGACAGCAGGTGTGTGGCCTGCGGCGCAGAGTGGGGGTGACTGCCAGGGGTCCAGGGCTTGCTCCTAGGGTGATTAGTAGTGACAGTCACCCACTCTCATGGACACGGGAGAAGCTACTAGAGTGGACACAGGGACGGTGGATGTCACGTGTGTGAATTATGTCTCAATAAAAGTGTCACAACAAGAAGAGAGGCCCTGGGAGGCGGGTCCTGTGATGCCATCGTGGGGGTGAGAAGCTCGCGGCTGGAGCGTCGGTTCCCGCTGCCGAGCCCATGTTGGCAGCAGGGGCCAAGCGGGTGCCAAGGGTCACCTGGCTCCTCAGCTCTTGCCAGGCAGATCGCTCCTGTCTCTGAGCCCTGTCAAAGGCCACGCTGGAGTCACTCTTGACCTGGTCCCTCTGAGGTCCCCAAGGACCCTGAAGTCGGGAGCATCACAGGGGACCTTTGCTTCTTCGTGTCTATAGGGACAGCTGGGGACATCATAAATGAGGACTTGAACAGCCCACGGGGGGGACTGGCCCTCTCCCAGGGGGACGGGAAGAGACGTCGTGGGTCTCTGAGTCCAAGCCCTTGGCACAGTGGCTCAGATGTCAGTCACCTCCTCCCACAAGGGTCAGGCCAGCAGGCTGGTCCCTTTAGGGGAGGACACCTTGCTTACCAGGGGCGGATCACCTTGCTGGGCGAGAGTGTCCCCTGCACACCCAGGGGTCCCTCACGCACCAGCCCCCGGGGTAAGAGGGCCCCCCATGAGCACCCTCCCATTAGAGCCTCGCTGAGCCCGTGGGGCTGCAGAGGAGGGACAGGGCCTCAGGGGCGCCAGCTCTGAGCAGCCTACTCCCAGAAAAGGGCCAACCTGTGAGTGAAGGAACCAGGGGCCAGAGAGGGACAGGGAGGGCACAGGGAAGAGGAGACTGAGAGCAGAGGGGACAGCAAACCCAGGAGAGAGCGGGCCCGAGCTCGGCAGAGCTGCCCGGCCAGGAGGGGCCAGGAGGGGCCAGGAGGCGAGGGACCAGCCCGAGGTCCTTCCCATAGCAAGGGAGGCGCCAGCCCTGCCCAGGAGCCCAGGAGCCGGGCCTGGGGCTTCCCCCGCCAGGACAGGAGGAGGCCCGTGGTCAGGCCGGAGCTGGGCCCGGAAGTGCCAATCGTCCAGACAGGTTGTCATGGCCACGAAGACAAAGGGGGCACACAGAGGCCTGGAACAGAGTCCCCAAGAGGGCTCCGGCCGCCTGAGGTCCCTAAGAGGTCCCGGCTTCCCCCAGGACCTACCTAAGCAGGGGCTCCAGGGGCCGCAGGGAGAGCCACAGGTCAGAGTCCAGCACGGAGCAGGGAGACTCACAGACTGAGCCTTGACGGCCTCACCTGTCCGGGGGCCTGTCCTCAGCTTGTCCCCATGGCCCGGAGTCTGAATGACAGCGTACAGACCAGAGCTGGCGCCACTCCACCGGTCCCCAGTGCTCGCGGGGAGAAGGTGACCTCTCGTCTGCGCCAGACCAAGGCTTTCGTGAACCGCAGTCGAAGGGACCACCAGGAACACAGGGTGCAAAGGCCCCTAGATCCAACCCAGGTGACCCACTCTGCCAAGTGGCCACAAGTGTCCGCATTTCCCCAGTTTCTGAGTGCAGTCTGTCATGAGCCACACGGGGCCCTGAGTGGAGCCAGGGGACATCAGGGCCACCAGGATACAGGCATGACAGTGGGCCTGGAGGAAAGGTGCAGGGTCTCCACCCCCCTCACCACTTGCTGGCCAAGGCAGAACAGCCCCAGGCCTCAGTGTCCCGCCCACAATACGAGAGTAACCCCAGAAGGACTCCCGGGGCCTGGGGGGATTCCACGAGCTGACCACACAGGACACTCTCATCAGGCCCTCCCATGGGGACGATTACTGTGGACATGGTCACACGTCGGGTGGCACTGTTACTGACACACCTCCTCATACCCACTGACCCCCACCGGACATGTCCAGTGCATTCTCAGTGACTGGCCTGCAGTCTGTCCCTCCACCAGAAGGTCCTGCTTGTGAGGGCAGGGGCTGGTCTGGCCCATCCCCTGCTGAACACCAGCTCAGCCTAGACCCAGGCCTGGCACTTGGTGAGTGCCCATAAATGACAGGTGTGGGCTGGGACCCTGGCTTTACAACACCTTTGCTGTGTGACCTCAAGCAACTGACTCAATCTCCCTGAGCCTCATGGAACAAGAATCTGGGAAACCAGAATACAATGCCCTTGCAAGGTGCTTAGGCTTGGAGAAGCATGGGCCCTGCAGTGCAGCCCGACACAGACCAAGATCGCCAGCTGACGGCATCCTCCGGAGGCACGTTAGGTTGTCACAGACGTGGGTGGAAGGAGGGGTGCTGCTAGCCATCCTACAGGCACAGGATGGCCCACACAGAACCATCCAGCCCCCGGCGTCCACAGTGCTGAAGGGAGAGACCCTGATGGGAGGCCAGGCAAAGGTGAGGCTCCAGGAACAGAGGAGGGAGGCGCAGCCCCAGGGTGAGTCCCTGCAGCGCAGGAGAAGTCCCGGGAACCCCGGGGCTGCCCCAAACAAGGGAGACTACCCCAGACAGCCCTAGAGCCAGCAGAGCCACGCAGAACGCTGGGTGCCACCACAGTGCACCTGCAGGTCCCACCCGGAGCCGGCTGGGAGCCGGCGGCTGGACACCCGCCCCGGCCTGGGCCCAGGGCTTTCTAAAGCACAGAGACAGCCTCAGAAGCCAGCCATGACACAGCCACAGGTCACATGTCCATGGGCCAAGGGAAAAGTCCACGAGCACCCAGGGAAAGAGCCGGAAGACAGCGGGCAGACCAGTGAGCACCGGGGTGGGACGACCAGAAAGGGCTGCTCACTCCGGCCGGCTCTGCAGGGAAGAGGAGGGACACACACGCCCGGGCCCCGGAATCCCTTCCTAGTGTAACCTACAGGTACGCGGTGCTGTGGTCTGACACACCATCGCTTACACTGGCTGAGGCAGGCATGGCCTCCGTGTCCCCCAACGGGACTGGCACACACACCTCATCTGATGGAATTCTACACAGCGATCCTGGGGACCGTGACAGAGCAAGCGCCACGATGGGGACAACGAAGAGCACAAAACGTGTCTGTGTCAGCTGCTCTCTCTGCCAACGGACCTTTATTTCACTTACTTGTATGTGGTGCTGAGAACCGAACCCAGGCCTCCCATGAGCTGAGCCACAACCCCAGCCCCTGCACTCGGCTTCGCACAGCCAGAGGATGAAGACCACCCGAAGGGGCCCCAGGAGACGGGGGCCTGCGCTGCCCCTGGATGGACTCAGAGGCTGGCTTTCACTCGACTTACTGGAGACTTCCATACTGGAGAGTGAACCAGGGGCCCTTTACCACTGAGCTACAGCCTCAACCCTTTTGTATTTTTATTTTGAGACAGAATCTCACTAAGTTGCTGAGACTGACCCCAAATTGCGATCCTCCAGCCTCAGCCTCCCATGTGGCTGGGATTACAGCGAGAGCCAAGGCGTTACTATACAGTTTTAACTTTGTCCTGGGAAGAGGCACATTTTACATATGTACAACATACATACCACACACACGGACACACACACACACATACACACCGTCTCTGTACACACATTCAGCTGCATCACGGGCTGCAACATATGGCATATAAAACACGCAGGTGGTACATGTGTGGTCTCTGTAGTGTGTACACTATGGTTTTATACACGCACACATGTGTTTACATGCACTTGTGTCATTGCAATTTTTAATTAATTCAAAAGACACAAAAGATGAGAATGATATGATTCCAATTTACATAAAGTCCCAAAATAAGCCAAACTATTTGATGACAGACGTCAGAGCAAGTGGTTACTTTCGGGGACACTGTCAAGGAGGGGACGCCCTCTGGGTGCTGGCAACACTCCCTGCCTGGTCCAAGTGACAGCCACACAGACAGCACATCATGGATCCACCAGTCACTGCTCCTCGCGGCGCACTTGGCACCAAGACGTGACTAAAGGATCAAAATGAAAATGTCTACGGGGAAGAATAAAAAGGACGGTCGTGGGGGGCATTTCCAGAGACTCCCCAGACTCCACCACCCCCATTCCCAGAGGGAGCGCCCCGCTCCGTGCCCTGGGAGCAGGCCAGGCGCGGGGACCCCCCGGGTCCCCCCAGGAAGAAGCCACATGGGAATCAAGCTGGCCTTTGTGGATGGGGCCAGCAGAGCGGGACAAAGGGCCAAACGGCGGCCCTGCTGCCCAGCCCCCTGGACACTGAGGCCCATTCATGTTGGAGGCTGGCCCTTCCCCAGGCTCCCGCCTCCTCTCCAGAGCTGGGAACAATGTCCCCTTTGACCACTCTTGTCTCCCACTTCCGCATTTAATTGCAAGTTCATGGGTATTAAGTGGCCCCCACAGATGACCCAGCTGGCACCCCCTCCCCACCCCCAAAGAAGAGGCCCACAGCACTGCCTCTGTCCCTGGCCTGCGCCCTCTGCGGCTCGGTGACCCTCCCCGGGGAGAAAGGCCCGCCGCCCGCCCGTCCTCAGCCTCTGTTCTCGTCCAGAGAGCTCGGCGTGACCACCGCGCTGCTGCTGGCCTGGCTGGGGGCACCAGCCCGCGACGGCGGCCTCTGCTGACCTTCGTGGCCACCGCCCACTCCCTTCACACCTCACAGTGCAGAAACAGGCCTGCCGGCCACCCGGACCCACCCAGAGCCAACACGGAGCCTGGAGGTGGCTCAGCCTGATCCACGAGCTGCCCTGAGCTGCCCTGAGCTGCCCTGAGCTGGCCCTGCCCCCACTGGAGCGGATGGCCCAAGTCTCTGACCCTTAACCTCCTCTGCAGCGCCACAGCCCAAGGACAACTCCTGAGCTCATCTGTGGACCCTGAAGGGCTGAGAAGAGGTCCCACAGCAGTGTCCTTCCCAGCACTCACCTCTGACCTTGCTCATGGGGTCCCCACCTCCAGAAGGTCCCCAGGCCTGAGGCATCTGCAATGAACATTCCACCTCCTCCAGGAAGCCTTCCAGGTTACTTTGGCCCAGGTCCGGCTTCCCCTCCACTGAAGAGCCCGCCACCACCTCCCCGACCAGTTCAAGGCTGACCTGGCTCCAGCTCCAGCCTCAACCTGCCTCCTCCTCTGCAGGCCGCCTCCTGGGCCATCCTGTGCTGGACACTGAAGGAGCTTCCCCGAGCCCTGGAGCTCCATAGTCAGCCTCCTGGCTGGCACCCCAGGGCTCCGCATGGCCCTGCCTGAAGCTCTCAGGACAACCTGCGGCCTTAGAGGAGGTCCCTGCCACACTCCGTCACCTGCCCATTCCTGGCCCTCCACCCTCCTCTCCCTCCACGCATGCACCACCAGCTCCCTGCTCACAGATGCTGCCGAGTCCCCCAGCTCCCAGCCTCTGCACACACAAGCCAGCGTGCCTGTGTGGGGCGGGGGGTCTTGTCAACATCCACTACTGATGCAGCAGACCTGTGGGATCCCACACAGAGGCTCTCAGTCCTCAGAGCTGGGCTGGAGAGGAGCAAGGACCTCAAGGGCTTTGGCACATAGCAGCTGCTCAATAAAATTGATCCCCCGTTTATTAGGCTCTAACCAAATGAGGTGAAAGGGAACTGGGTGCCTGATCCTCCTACCGGGTCAAACTGGAAGCCGGTAAGACCTGACGGGTCTCAAACACAGGTAAAGATAACCCTGGGCTTTGAAGAGCCTCAGCTGCCGCTGCCTGGGCCTGCGCATCTTCTTCCATCTCATTCTCAGGCCTCCTCTGGGCGCTGGGCGGGGTGTGGGGGCTCGCTGCAGTCACCGAGTGGGCTGCTCCCCACTACAGGGACACACACAGGACCAAAAAAGACTGGACACCCACTCCGAGCCCTCAGCCACCAAGCACAGCGTCGCGCACCAGGAGTGGGGAGCGACTCCCACGAACCCCGAGCTCCCCCCTGGAGCCTGCACGCACCTAAGCACTCGCTGGCTCCCTCCAAGGCCACCCCCAAGAGGGCCAGTGAGGGGCCACCTGGGTCGGGACCCAAGAGGAGGGCTTCAGCTCTGCTCCAGCTGTGGCCTCCCCCTCTAATCTGCTGTGCCAGGGCGCAGACCGCCATAAGGGGGCCTCGGGGCTTTGATGTGGCAGAGCCGCCCACAGAGCAGCCTGACAAGGGCCTGGGGGAGGGAGGGGCACGCGGGACTGGGCTGCCCCAGGAAAACGGGGACAGAGGGACGGCACCCCTCCTAGGAGCTCGGCCAGCGCCCCAGCAACACGCAAGGGAAGGCCCGGCAGGGTCTGTCTGCCTCGGGGACACCCACAAGAGCCAGCCATGGTGGGGGCCGGCTGGCCACGGGCAGCAGGGCTGGTCACAGAAGACGCGGGGGCCAAGCGAGGAAAGCCCCGGCTTTGGGAAGCTCCGGGCCCTTGAGAAGGTCCCATCCTGGGGGCCAGGCCCGCAGCCAGGTCCTGACCACAGTATGACCGCACAGGCCAGTCTGTCGCCGCCCACCAGGTGGCCAGGTCCCCAGGCGAGCGCAGCCCTGCCGCCCTGCCGCCCAGCAGCCCCAGGAGGCTGAGGCCAGGCCTTCACCTCTGCAGGAACCGTCTCTGAGCGCAGAGGCCAGCTGCACCGAGTCTGGCTGTCCCCTCTCGACCCCCAGCCCCGGGCCAGGCCACCACAGTCCCCACCCGGACTGCTGAGGTGACCTCCTCCTGGTCTCTCCTCTCTGTACTCCACCCACCCAGGAAGGAGCCCAGGAGGGTGCCCTGTGTGGCCCGCTCTTGTTAGCTGTCCTCTCTCCATGTCCCCTCAGTGCCAGGTCCACAGAGGCAGGGAGCTGGCCTGTCCCGTTCAGAGCTGGTCCGCCAGCACCCAGCAGGATCTTAGTCAGCATTTGACAACAATGTGGGACAGCAGACACCAAGATCCCCAGAGCTTAGGGTATGTCCACTCCCTCTGTGACAGGGACCCTGGGAGGGGCAGTTCTGGGGGGTCGTGGGCCTGGCCCAGGCTGGGGAGGGCAGGCGAACTAGGGAGGGCCTCTGAGCAGCTGCTTGTGGGCCACCCAGCCCACACGCCTCCGGGGCTGTTAGAAACACAGCCTCAGGCCCGGCCCAGGCCTGCAGGTTCAGACTCTGCATCTGGCCGGCCCCAGGGGCTCCGTGGAGAGCGACCTGGGGTGTCCTGGACGAACCTCAGAGTAAGCAGGGGGTACAGGCGTGGCTGCTTCAGGCAGCCCTGGGACCAAAGGCTGGGACAACCCTGGGTCACATGGGGCCAGACAGAGAGGGATCATCCAGGGACCCAGCACCCCCCTCCCCCCCTCGAGAAGCCAGCAGGTGGCATGTGAGGTGGGGGAGGGGAGCAGGATCTGAACGCGGCAGATTCGCGCAGCAGACGCCCAAGAGCCGCACCATCTGGAGCCCCTTGGGGTGCAGGGAAGGGGGCAGCAAAGGCAGGAGGGCTGCAGGATACTGGGCGAGGGGTGAAGGAGTGCCTGTGACAGGCAGGACCCCTGCTCCAGCCACCGCCACTCACAGGGCCACACACCCAGAAAGTGTCTCTGACACATGAGGCAAACCCCTCTGCGCTTCCAAAGAGTTGAGCTCCTAGGCCAAGCCCCAAGTCCTCTTCAGCACGCGAGGTCATGAAGGAGCTGGCCCTGGCCCCATGTGCAGTGGTGGGCATGTGACCCAGCCCGGCCAATCAGAGCTCCCACCCACACCCCACAAGCAACACTTGCTTCAGGGATGGCCCCTGAGCCAGGCAAGAAGCAGCTAAACCCAGCCGTGCCTGAAGGTGCCGCTCCAGAGTCCACTGAGCCCACACAGCCATGGAGTCCGCCTTCCTTTTTTTTTTTTTTTAATTTTTGCTTAAACACTTTTTTTTTTCCTTTTTTGGGGAGGTACCAGGGATTGAACTTAGGGATTGAACTCGCCCACTGAGCCGCACCCCCAGCGCTATTTTGTATTTTATTTAAAGACAGGTCTCACTGAGTTGCTTAGCGCCTCAATGTTGCTGAGGCTGGCTTTGAACTTGCCATCCTCCTGCCTCAGCCTCCCGAGCCCCTGGGATCGCAGCGTGCCCACTGCACTGGCACATCAGCCTTTTCGAGGTGGGGTTTCTATGTGTGTGACACAAACACACAGTCCCGCACCTGTCCCTAGTGTCACTGCTCTTTGAGGATGCTCACCATTGCTCCATCCATCAAACAATGTCAGGAACAAGTGCCAAGGACACACCTATCTGCTGAGCACCCACGCGCACCAGGTGCTGCTCTGCGTGTGGGGTCACAGCAGGGAACAGAAGAGACCAAGGAGACCCCGTCGTCCCGGCCCCAGCTCTGCTGAGAGGAGAGCACTGAAGGTGGCGGAGAGGGGGGCCCTGGAGGGGTCACGTGGAGAGAGCCAGGCGTCTGCAGGACCCGAGAGGCCGTGAGGGCCGGGACACCTGCGAGTGTCCAGAGCAGCAAGATGGCCAGGGCCCCGGGGCAGGGCCACATCTGGAGGTGGGGTCGGAGGCCGTGGGGAGTGGGAGAGTCAGTACAGGGGCTCCCAGGGCCCATCAGGACCTCGGCAGTGACTGTGAGGGGGACCAGGGGCCCCGAGCAGCAAGGATCGCGCTGACTACCAGGGTGGAGCCGGGGACCTGGGACCGCAGCAGTCCCTGCGGGAGGCAATGGTGGCAGAGACCACTGTCACAGAGGTGGAGAGCCGTGGGGCGGGGAGTGGCCAGACTCTGGCCACTTGTCCAGGCTGCAGCGGGATCCCCTGGCGGGCTGCAGCAGGATGCGAAGGGTGGCTGGAAATGGCTTCAGAAGGCGGCTGGTGGCCGCCGGAGGCCTTAGCGGGAGGCAAGGGAAGGAGACAGAGGGGTGCCCTGGGACACCCAGGGCATGAGGTCCCGTTGCCAGCTAGAGACAGACACCTAAAGGTCAGGACAGAGGTTGGCCCAGGGACGGCACGGACAGTGAGAGAACAGGTGAACCCGACCACAGCTTGACAAGTGACGAAGGACGCTGGCCCCCGGCCACCAGCCTGCCTCTCCTGTGCTGGGGGGCTGAGGAGCAGCCGGCATCGGCCTGGGGGACAGGGACAGCCTGCTGAGGACAGTCCCTGTGGGGGAGGCAGGAAGGCAGGGCCTGCACCCACCCCACCTGCCACCCAGGTGAGAACCTGAGGCTCAGACAAAGGCGGTGATGCAAGGTGACACAAGGTGACACTGAGGCTGAGCTGGCAGAGGGGCAGAACCAGGCAGGGCATCAGACGCCACAGGCTCTGTGCCGGGGCAGCCCGTACCAGCACAAGTGGGGACCCCGTGCTGCCCATGCCCCAGGCTGCCAAGGCCCCGACGCTCGGACAGAGGGCAGAGAAGGCGTGCTGGCCGTGGCGTCCTGGTGACCGCAGGGGACATGTGCCAGCAGGCAGTCAGGAGGCCCCCTGCCCTCCCCTTTGGAACCTGGTGGCACCTGCTCCAGAGGGCACAGTGGGCCGACACTAGGGTTCAACTCCCAGCCCACCCGACAGAGCGGCCCTGGACGACCCAGCCCACCAGGTCCCCCTCGCCTGGCCAGCCCTCTCCGTGCGGAGCTCGCTACGAGCCCTGGGTGACCAGACGTGGGTCTCTCTTGCTCAGCGCTGCTGACTTCTGGGGCCAGATGCCCTCTGTAGGGCCACCCTATATCCGTGGCCCCACCCACAGGTGCCCAGGGCACCTTCCTCCCCATCAATGACCAAAACTGTCCCCAGACGTGGCCGCGCGTCTCCGGGCGGGCACAGCTGCCCTGGTTTGAGAACCCCTGCCCTATGCTCACCAGAACATCCACATGGCTCCAGAGGGCAAAGAGCTTGTCCTCTGTGGACTCTGAGGTGCTGCCCAGCCGCCCCACCCTGGTTCCCGAGGGCCAGTGGACATGGGCACGGCCTGGCACTCTAAAGGGTCTCTAAAAGGACACGCTCTCCGTTTGTTCTAAACTTCAGACTTGGTTTATTTTGTTAATAAAATAATTAAGCACTTATTAAGCACCCTGTGCACCATGGCTCCTCTCAGACGCGCAAAGACCCGAGCAGGGTGGACAGTTACTGCTGAAATCCCCATTCCCTGAGGACGCGGCACGCTGGGTGCTGAACGGCTCCTCCCAGGTGGCCGCCAGCCCTGGGCAGAGCAGGGCTGGGGTCACGGGCCAGGGCCTGGCACGCCTCAGGCCTTCAGGCTGGGACGGCCCCTGACGAGGGGCAGCAGGCACTTACTAGGCACACACCTGTGCCAGCCTAGGGGTCAGCAGCAGGGAGGCCCAGCCAGGGTGGACCCTAAGCCACGCACCAGGCGGAATATGGCAAGGGTGCAGGTGGCATGAGGACTGGAGGGAGGGAGGCGCACAGACACTGGGGACACACCAGATAAGGGGAGAGCGCACAGGAACCCACTCAGGGGAAGCCCTCGGTGGGCGGCAACAGAGCGGAGCCAGAGGGACAGTGCTCTCCCGACCAGCACGGCTGTCCTGGAGCAGAGCAGCCATGGCCAGGACAAAGTGCTGGTACTGAGAGACACCAAGGAGAGGGCAGCAGGGACCAGGGGCCAGGGCAGACTGACCAGCCACACCAGGGGGCAGTGGGATTCTCTAGGCCACTGACCCATGGGACAGACAGCTCAGAGGCCCAGGACCCTGCTGGTGTCCAGTGCCAGCCCCAGCACGGGAGTGCCCCTCCACGATGTGCCAGACCCAGCAGCCCCCAAACGTGTGCCAAGGGAGCAGGGCAGTACCCGTCCCCCATCACTCTAGTCCACCGTAATCTGAAAAATATTGAGCCACTTATGATTAACAGAGTGATGCAGAAGAGGACTCCAGGACGCAGCGGCATCCTCTCCGCACCCTCCCGCCTCGGCCTGAGGCCACCAGCACTGCACCCCAGCGGGTCCTACCGTCCCCGCCACACTCCTGCACACTGCCAGGGTTTGGACCTGGAATGGCCCCAAAGGCTCCTGTGCTGAAGGCTGGATCCCAGTCTGTGGACCACCAGGAGGGGGAACCCTCAGGAGGCGGGGCCTAGGGAGGAAGTCAGCTCCCTGGGGACCTGGCCTTGCAGGGGACATGGGCACCCCAGCTCCTCCTCTTTCTCAGCTTCCTGGCCACCAGTGATCAGGCGCCTGCTGCCCCAAGGTCCACGACCTGGGCCAACCATGGACTCAAACCACAGCAACCAGAATAAATCTTTCTTCCTCGAGGCTGACTTTCCCGGCCACCTTGTCACAGTGACCGAAACCTGACCCACCGAGACAGCCTTTTTTTTTTTTTTTGGTGTTATTTTCTTCTAAAAATTAGGATCAGACTCCATATTCAACTGCCCTCAGCCCTCCTTCTTCAACAGACCAGCATGCAGGGCCCCTCCTGTCTACCCAGAGAGGTCAAGCGCATTCCTTAACCCTGCCTGATAGCCCCACCAGTGGACGGTCGACAATCCGAACACTTCTCTGCTAATGACTATTACCATGGCTCCCACAGGTTGGCTGGTTGGTTCTCATTGTTATAAACAGAACTGGAATAAACATCGTTTTTAGTTGGTGGGGCTGGGGATTACACCCAGGAGCACCTGACCACGGAGCTACACCCCCAGCCCTTTTTATCTTTGAGAGAAGGTCTTGCTGAGTTGCTGCAGCTGGCCTTGAACTAGCCGTCCTCCTGCCTCGGCCTCCTGGGTCTCTAGATCAGAGGTGTGCCCCACTGCGCGCAGCTAAACACCTTCACAATTAGGTCTTCATGTACTTCTCCCTTTCTCTATGGGAGAGCCCCCAGGGAACTGGATCACAGGTCTGTGGTTTTGATTTCTGAAGAAGACGTTACCAAACTATTTTTCTCAAGACAGCAGTCGCCAACGCCCCGCGGCCATTCCCCAGCAGCCGGCTCTCGCCCCTGTGAGTGGCAGGCCACAGAAGGTGACGCTGGCCCATGTGGCTTCCCAGCAGCACTGCAGCCCTGCACAGTCCCCCGGCCACAAAATGCCACCAAGTCACGAGCAGGCGGGTCCAATGAGGACAGAGGGCTGGGGTGCGGCTGTCCACCATCAGGTCCTGGGCAGCACCGGGCACCTCCCAGCCTCCCTCCCGGCCTCCCTCTGGCCTCCTGAGCCAATGCCCACCTGCTCATCCCCACTCCTAAACACACTTCACACCCAGGCTCAACAAAGACGCCTCTGTCCCAGAGAGGAGCCCTGCGCAGGGCACCCTGGGTCCTGCCCCCTGGCCTCCATGTGGGGGAGGAGGCCGCGTGGGGAGGAGGGCACGCTGGCCCCCCAGCCCACCCTAGGGTGGGCCCCTGGCTCCCTCCACACCCCGAGCGCTCACACGGGGCCCACCCTGGGCACTTCCCCTCCACCCAGTGCTCAGCCCCACAGATGGGGAACTGAGGCTCCATGCACCCCAGGTCACCAGCTGGCGAGTCACGTGGGGACATGAGGCAGAGACACTTAACTGGCTTCGGACCCCTACAGAACTCTCGAGGACCCAGCCATCCTCTTCTTCCACCCAGGTAACAAGCACCTCCTCCCTCCGCCCCCACTGCCGCCTCCTCGCGGTTCTCCACGGCAGCCAGCCCCCACAGTACCTCCCCAACTTACCTCCTGCCACTCTCCCCTGGCTCACTGAGTCCCGCCATACTGCCTCCCTGCTCTTCCTGAAACATGTCCCTGCCTCAGGGCCTTGGCACCTGCTGTTTCCTGTGCTTGAGATGCTCTTCCCCACCCCACACAGAGACTGAGACCCTTCCCAGAGGCAGCACCAGAGGGCAAGAGCCTGGGTTCAGCTCAGGCTGTGTGGACTCAGAGAGGACAAAACCTTGGCTGAATCTCCATGAGAGAAGGGCACTGTGTGACTCTGGGGAGGTGGCCGAAGCTCTCTGACCTACTGTTTCCTCATCCATAAGCCAGACAACACCTTCCCCCCAGGTTCTGGGAGCCACGTGGCTTGGAAAGGGTCCACACTGAGCATGACACCTCAGACGGGCGGGACCCCAGCGAGGCCCTGAAGGTCAGAGGTGACCTGAGCCTCGGGGGAGGGCAAAGGCTTCCATCTGGGGGGAGGCCCCTGCGCAGAGGAGCAGAAACCCCCCACCTGCCCGCTCCCCCTTCTGACCCCCATGCCCAGGGGCGTCCCACAGGAACCCCACCCCACTGCCATGGGCACAGGCCCCTCGCCCAACCTGGCCAGAGCCTCGGTGCCCGGGTCAGAGAGGGCATGTGGCCCAGGGCAGCCCCACCCCGGGACGAGGGCCGGTCCCTTCACCAACACGACCCCCGCAGGCCTCGTCCTGGGCTTCCACCACTTTCAGCTGAGGATCCCAGACCAGAAGAGGGTCCAGGCAGAGTCAGTCCTGCCCTCCAGAGGAGGCCCGAGAGCATGCGGGCCTCACCCAGGGAGCCCTGCTTCCCCTGGGGTCTGCGCCTGACATCTTCCAATGGAGCCAGGGGCAGGATGTAGGACAGAGGGACACGGGAACGTCCCGTGTAGCCGCTGATGTTGCAGAAAAGGGAGCAATGGCCACAGGCCACAGGAAGTGGAAGCCGAGGCCACAGAAGCACCCCCTAGGGCAGGACCACCTCCGGCTCTCTAAGGCAGGACCACCCAAAGCCGAGGCCACCTCCGAGGCCAGGAGCCTGGGTGGCTTCAGAGGCCACACAGTGGAAGGCCTCTGCCTGGGCTGCGAGGCTCTCCTCCCCCTGCCTGTCTTCAAGCACAGGAGCCACCATCCTGCTTTTAGTTTTCCACGAAGCTGGGCGCCGTCCAAGCGGCTTGGGAGGCTGAGGCTGGAGGACTGCGATTTCCAAGCCAGCCTCAGCAAAGGGAGGCACTGAGCAACTCAGTGAGACCCTGTCTCTAAATAAAACACAACACAGAGGCAGGGATGGGGCTCAGTGGTCGAGTGCCCTGAGTTCAATGCCCAGTGACCCCAAAAAATGAAATTTAGAAGAAACCTGTCTCTGTCCTCTTAACCACACAGTTAAAAATTAAAACCAGCCGGACAAGCACAGTGATAGAGGGCAACACACGCTCTCGGGTCAGGGCCATCAGGGCGGGGGAGGCTGTGGCAAGCGGAGAGTCAGCCCTGCGCCCATCAGGGGGCTGCCCTGTGGCCCAGGCAGCTCCACCTGCAGGAGGGTGAGCTTGGCACAGACGCGTCTTCCGATTATTTCAGAAGCCAGAAATAAAGATTTTCGTATAAGATTTCTTGATTTTTCAATGTTGGCAACTATTTAAAAAAATAAACACTGTGGAAAACTCACAAAACCCACTTATGGGCCTGAGGACCCCTGGTTTGGACGCATGACTGACAGGGAGGGTCGTGCTGTGATCACATCTGGGTCCTCAGTGGCCAGCACAAGAGCTGGGCAGAGCAAGGCCCAAGAGATGACTCCGACCAGATCCTCACACGGGCACACACGTGCACACACACGGTGCACACGCAGTGCACACAGGTGTCAGTTCACATGGTCACTGAAATCAAAGAATCTGAAGGTGATGCTTCCCAGAACACAGGAAGCCTCACAGTGACAGGTGCCTCCAGCTCACCTGGAGACGCCCCGGCCTCCCGACCGGTCCTCCGAGGAGTCTCACTGTGGGTTAAAGCAGCTCTGGGCGGGAGCCAGGGAGCCCGCGTAGCCACAGCACCCTGGGCAGCCCCAGGCCACCCCTCGGCACAGTCTCGGGCCTCGGCTGCCCTTGCTGGGAGCACACATGGGCATAGGCCTCTCCCACCTGACCTCCAGCTCAGGGCTCCAGCGCCAGGACTGGCCTGGACAGAGGCACAGGTTGAGCCCGGCCTTCCCTCTGCTGAATCGAGGAAACACCTGAACGAAGATGCCTATGGCCTGGACTCTGCCAACCTGAAGTCACCTCTATGCCAAGGGACGTGGGTGGCCAACTAGCAGCGCTGGTCTCCTGGTGTCTCGGTCAGCAGGACACCAGCACGACCCGGAGCATGCTGTGCTGGCCGGCGCCGGCACTCGGAGCGCTCGCCCGGCCAGGCGCTGCCCTAGGAGCCGACGGTGCCCTCTGGCTAACTCCCCGCCAACCTCAGGGGCAGCCTCCACTCTGACAGGGGCAAGAGGCCGAGCAACTGACCACAGCCGGAAGTGCCACCATCTGAGCTGGACAGGGGACCCATGAAGCCACCAAGGGAGTGTGATGAACCGTTTGGCAGTGACACCCAGTGCACACCAGGGGCAAGTGAGGCCAGATGTGACCCCAAGCAAGCAGGGCGATCAGACCAGGTGACCACAGTGCAGAGGAAAGCGGAGGCACCGAGGAGTAGCACTTGGCCACTTAGTGCCCTGTCCTCCCAGCTCCAGGGCCCCAGTCTGTCTGCCCTGAACCCTGCTGCAGCCTGGCATCTAAAACAGGCACACAGTAGGTGCTCATCAAAGTGTGCAGAGGAAGAGACCAGGGAGGCAGGAACAGAGACGCCCCATTTCACAGCCAAAAAAACTGAGGTCGCAGAGTCATCTGCTAAAGGTCGCAGAGCTGTGACCCAGACCCACGTGAGCAGAGCCCATCTCTGGGGACTTTCCACTGAGCACCATCAAAATCACAAGGGCCATGCAGGGCTCAGGGGTACAGCGTTTGCCCAGCCTGTGTGAGGCCCGGGTCGGTCCCCACAGCAAAGTCACTAAAGGGAGGTCACTAAACACAGTGGGGGAGAGCGGATCTCAAGGGCACCTGGGGGAAATCTGTGCATCACTCAGGGCTGCTGTCACCTGGTAGCCAGGTGACAGTCCTGACCTCCCTCACCACGCTCTGGTTACCTGAGGGTGCTCGTGCTTGGGGGGGGGGGGCACACTCTGGGCTGGGGGCTTCCTGCCCGCCATCACTCCCCACGGAGCAAACAGAAATGAGGAGGTTTGTGTGCAGGGAACGGAGGGGCACAGGGAGGGAGGAGGGGGTCGAACATTCTCTGAAACAGTGACCTGAGTCGTCCATCACCCCAAACACAGCAGTTTGCGTCCAGACCCTGCTGTGTGCGCGTGCGTGGCACCTGTAGGCAGGGGGCAGATCACCCCTTCGCCCCGCTGGCTTCCAGAGCTGGGCGGACAGGGACGTGCCTGTGACAGGCACCTCCCCTCAGGCAGTACCACAGGAAAGGTCTTAGGGCCACCCGCCAGCGCCCAGGACCACACAGACTCCCCATCGTGGCCACACAGCATCTCTGCCTCCGCCCAGGAGGCACAGGAGGCTGAGCAGCCCAGCCTGCAGCTGCCCACCAGGTCCCGGCCAGGAAGGGCTCTGTCCCCCTGTGCCCCACTGATCCCTTGGGCCCCTGTGTCACCTCCCACCAAGGCTAACAGAGCGCCCGCCCCGCGCCAGGTGCTGGGGAGATGTCAGTGACCGCAGCGCACAGAGCTCGGCCTCGGGGACTCACACTCCAATGGGAGGCCCGGACACCAGCAAGCAAACAGGCAGGGACAGGGACCAGAAGCGAGCAGCGATGTGGGGAATGACCGGCTGCTGAGAGCTGGCCTGGCCGAGGGCTGAGGAGGGAGGGTCAACGTCCTCCCTGCAACAGGAACAGCAAATGCAAAGGCTGAGGCTGGACCAACGGAGTCCACTTCAAGAACAGAGAGGGGCCAGGCAGGGTGGGCACGGTGGGGATGCAGCTGACCTGGGTAAAGGGGCAGGATGACGCAGCACCTCCTGGCCAGGAGCCGAGTTCCACCCGCCCCACGGTCTCCTCCTCCTGCCTCCAGCAGAGTGGGAATGGGAGAGGAAGGGGACCGGTGTGTCGTAACCGTCCCCTACGTTGGGGACAGTAACCAGAACGTTGGATCTGAGCCCAACACTGCCAAGAACCACATCAGGCAGGTGTGAGTTAAACCATCTCGTCAGAAGGAGGGGCTGCCAGGGCTCTAGGGAGCAAGAACCGGCACCAATGTCCCTGCAAGAGACAGAAAGCCAAGTCCCCAGCCACAGTGATGTCAGGGGAGACAGGCCTCCAACATGGAGCATCGCTGAGGCTGAGGCAGGACCATGAGTTCAGAGCCAGCCTCACCAAAAGCCAGGCGCTGAGCAACGCAGGGAGACCCTGTCTCTAAATAAAACACAAAATAGGGCTGGGGTATGACTCAGTGGGTGAGTTCAATCCCCGGTACCAAAAAAAAAAAAATAGAGGTGCACCATCAAGGGAGGGGGGTGCATCATGGGAGAGGAGGGGTACACCATCAGGCAAGGGGGGTGTACCATGGGAGAGGAGGGGGTGTACCATCAGGGGAGGGGTGCACCTCGGGAGAGGAGGGGGTACACCTGGGGGAAGATGGGTACAACACGGTGGAGGGGTGCACCATCAGGGGAGGGGTGCACCATGGGAGAGGAGGGCTCGACCCACCAAGAGACGTACCACAGAGAACCATCTCTGGGGTGCTGGGTTGGAGCGGGACCTCGTGCGTGCTAAGCACTGCTCCACCACTGAGCTGCACCCCGGCCCCACAAAGATCATAAAACACAGCACTAAAACGTGCAGGTTAAAGACGGACAGCAGGAGATGCCACCACCCTTCCAGCGACAGCAGAAGAGGTGGACAGCAGGGCTGGGGGAGGCAGGGCCACCCTAGCCACCCTCGACCTGGACAACACACGGAGAGCCTGCCACCCGCCAGCGGACACGGGCTCATGGACCAAGGCTCCGTCCACTTCAGAGAGCTGGACACCCGCGGGGCCTCCTCTCCACACATGACAGACCACCACCCGCTAAGTCATCCGGAAAAGCCCCAGTGTTTGGAAACAGACCCACGTGGACAGGCTTCCTTGCTCCACAGTCCCCGCGTGGAGTCGGCGGACACCAGCGGGCAGCAGCCCCATGCCAGGTCCAGCCCAAACCCCGGGTGGAGGGGGATCAAGAGGGGCAGGAGCTCAGCTCATCCTGACCAACCAGTGGCAAACCACTCCAAGAGAAGCAGGGGTCCCGTGGGCCTCCTCAGAGAGGCCGGTCCTGCAAGGGAGGAGGCTGCTCCCCACCCTGCACCCCAGCCCACCTACTCAAAATGAACCCAGCTCACTCCACCCACCTGCAGGGGCAGCCATTCTGGGTGGGCCAGAGAGGAAACAAGCAAAACACCGTGGTCAGAACACAGCTTAGGATCGGGCAGTCCTGGATTCAAACCAGAGACCCTGAGATGCCCCCGAGACCCCTGCCCTCCTACCTACATGCCTGTGGGCTCCCTTTCCCCTTCATGTCACACTGTGCATGGGAGCTGAGGTGTGCTCAGCTAGTGACACGTAGCTGATAGACTGTGGGGCTAACAGAGCCCAAGGGTGTCTGCAGATGTAATCAAGGTCTCAGATCAGCTGACTCTGGGTGCGTCTGACTTAATCAGGTGCGGCCTTTAAAAGATAATTGGTGGGGGGCCCTGAGATGGAGCTCGGGGCTAGCATGCTTAACAAGCATGCACAAGGCCTGGGCTCAACCCCGGGACCAAAAGATAGAGAAACGATAACCAGTGGGGGAGGGGGAGACCAGGGTGGGAGGTGGTGCACCACGGGAGAGGAGGGGGTGCACCTGGGGGAAGACGGGTACAACATGGTGGAGGGGTGGCGGCCCCACCTCACCTCAGGCGAGTGGCAGCCTCCCCAGCAGGTGGGCTGAGCGCTGGGAGCAGCTCCAGCTCCAATGACAGCCCCCCGGGGCCCCGCGCCCACTGCCCCCAGGCTGCCACCTGTCCAGATGAACTTGGCTGCTTAGTTCAAGCCCCAGGAAGGAGCAGGTGACACGCTATGACCATTCCTGTGCAAAAAGAAGCAAAGCACCAAGAAGCTAAAGCAACCTGACAATAAGACCCCTGCCCATCACCAAGGCCAGACCCCATGCCAGGCACTGAGCCACGCCCCAACCCACTTTACAGTGAGGAAGTCAGGGCCCAGGGGGGCAGCTTCCAGCCCAGGGTCACACAGCAGACCCTCACTCTGACAGACTGGCCTGCACCCTCACACCTGAGCACCATGCCACATGGAAGAAAAGTCTCCTGCACCAAATCCTCTGGACCCCCACGCCTCTGGTTGTGTTGGAGAGCACCAGACTACCTTACCTTAGTGCTAGGTTCCCCAAAGTCCTCACAAAAACACCTCCAGTTACTCACTCAGACACCTTAGATAATAAAACACAAGCACATACACAGGGAAGTGGATTCTCCATTCGACAAACACTCAATGAGCATCCACTATGTGCCAGGCATCGTTCCTGATACCAGAGAGACAAAGCCAATGGAGAGTTAAGAGTCCCCATCCTTTGGAGCTGAGAAAGACAACGCATACAGAGTCAAGCAGAAGCCCCGCATGTCAGCCGCTGGGAAGCAGCACTCGGGTGGGAGACAGACGTGGCAAGGTGCTGTGCTGGGTGTCAGAGAGGACACGGTCAAGGGCACGCTGTTTAGCCACAAACCCACGGGAGGCCAAGGAGCGGGCCTGGGCTCCTGGGGGAGCAGGCCAGAGCGGGGAGAGGCCCCAGCGAGCAGACGCACACGTGGCGCACTTCTGAGCCAGGGCAGGAGTCACAGGAGACCTGGGATTCCACGGTGGAGGCCGTGACTGCCCGGCTCAAAACACAGAACGCACACTCCGAAGGGGCCAGGCCACAGCATGCAAGGCCACGGGGCCAGGCCACGGCGTGCAAACCGCTTCTCCGTTTTTAAAACTGTAAGGAAGAAAAAGTAACAAGAAGGGCGCAGGGAGAGGCCATGCGGGACGGGTTCTAACTGGAACAGACCCGGGGCACCGGGACAGCAGAGCAGCCCCCTGTGGTGGCCTGGGGCACTTCCAGACGGTGTCCCTGGGCACACGGCCCCACCTCTCGGCCCTCAGCCTTCCTGCCTGCAGAGTGGGTCTGCACAGCCCTCCCCGCCCCACGGGGGACAGGTGTTGCTGTGACAGCTGAGAGCAGGGTGGGGTCAGACAGCTTCTAATCAGGCAAATCCGCTTCCTGAGCAGAGAGCTGGGTGTCTCCCCGTCACAGGAAGCAGGGGCCACCCCACACCCACAGCGGCCTCTGGTTCACACCCTGCCCACCAACGGCCGAGCCCTGCCTGGGTGTGGCAAGCTCAGCGGCCTCCTCCAGGGACCCTTCCCCATGACCTGGTGACACAGGACCATGGAGAGGTGAGACCCAATAGGGGAGAGAACCAGCCCCAGGTCACACAGCAGGCTGGAGGAAAGCAGGGGGTCCCTCCCTCCTGGACAGTGTCCAAGCCTGCGGCAGAGGGGCTCTGAGACCTGAGAAGCCCCGTGCAGTCCTGGCTTCTAGGCCACAGGTGGACCTGCCACGGCCCTGTCGAGGACCCCCGTGGCCCCTCACACCCCGGAAAGGAAGCCAGGCTGCTCCCGGCGCGAGGCCCCGAGCCACTCTGCCAGCTGCACCCAGCTCACCGCCCCGTCGTCCCCTTCGGCCACCTGGCCACCTAACGCTCCTCCACCAAGCCGAGCATGACCCCGGCTCAGGGCTGGCCCTGCCTGGAGCTCTCTCCCTCTCCACCGCCAGCTCCTCCTCCTTGGGACCCAGCTGGACTCCAGCTCCCCAGAGAGGCCTCCCCTGACCACCCCACCTGAAGTATCTGTCAGCACCCTCGTCACCGACATGTCCTCAGTTTATTTCCTTCCGGGTGCCTCCACCCCAGCTGCATGGGCTTGCCCAGTATGCGACCACCCAGGCCTACTTCCCCATCTGCAAAGGGGACACAACAGCGACGTCTGCTCAGAGGGCTGTTGCAAGGGACCAGGGAGGTGGCCACGCGGAGCAGACGGCAGAGCACGGGCACACAGGGCCTCCGCTGACGTCATCACTCTGACAGCTCAGGTGTGGGCCGTCTTCCTGTGCTGGCTGAAGGCTCCACCAGGGCAGGGACCAGGCCCATCTTGTCCCAGCTGCGTGCCAGGCACCAACCTGCACGTGGCACACGGCATCTGCCTACTGTGCACTCACTGGGCGAACCAGGGAGCACCCGCTGCCACACCGGCTGCGATCTCAGCCTCACCCTCCAGAAGCTTCTCACAGAGGCAGCCCACCCGCCCCAGCAGGAAAAAAGCACAAGACCCTGAGTCCCCGAGGCCGAGCCACCTGCTCCCACCAGCCATCAGAGCCGCAGTCAGGCCAGCCTGCACCCGCCCGCCTCCCTGGCCCAGAGTCAAGGGATCGGCTGTCAGTCCAGCCCTGGGGAAGGGACCCAGCAGTAAACACAGACAGGGCAGCGGGCGACTCCCTTCTGGCCCTGGAGGAGCCGAGAAAACAGAAACAAACCCCGCAACGGGAGGCTGAGACAGGAAAGTCGAAAGTTCAAGGCCAGCCTCCGCAACTTAGCAAGACCCCAAGCAACTCAGTGAGACCCAGAGCAACTCGGCAAGACCCCGTCTCAAAATCAAAAATCGAAAGGGGGCTGTAGTTCCAAGGTAGAGTGCTCCCGAGCTCAATTCCCAGCCCCTAAATAAATAAATAAACATCAAAATCCACACTGCCCTGCAAGGCTGGGACTCCCTGCCTCCTGGAGTCCCAGCCTTGGCTCAGGGATACCAGCGTGACCCACATTTGGCTGCGCTTGCTCCTTGAGGCAAACCCCAGGAGGACTACAATCAGGTGGGGCATGGGGGGGGGGCACGACACAGAGGCTCAGGGCTCGGCCAAAGTCACAGAGCAGAGCTGGAATCTGACTCAGGTGCAGCTCTAGCGCCTCCTGCATTCTAAACCGGGAGCCGGGGAGCCGGGCCACCACAGGGTCTACTGGAACAGACACGCGTGCGCACAGGTTCCACGTGCTGCCACAGGGGCTGAGGCAGAGCCAGTGGGTAAAGGAGTGGCCCGCAGCTGGCAGCCACCCTGCACCCACCCGGGGAATCTGCCATGTCTGCCGGCAGTCTTGATTATCCCGCGGGGAGGCCGCCCTGGCATCTACATGTGGAGACCAGGGCGCCGCTCACGTCCTGCCAAGCACAGGACGCCCAGCCTGAAAGTCCACAGCGCTGGGGACAGGGGCAACCAGGGGACTTGTCCCATCTGTGCCACTAGAGCTGGAAACGCACTCCGCAGACCCTCTTTAAGGGGGACTCTGGGTCCTAGCTAGGACATAAGTGCCCAGAGCAGGACTGGCCAGGCTCTGGAGCAGGACCACTGACCAGCGCTCCCTCCTCCCCGCAGGCCACAGCCTGTCCCACCTGCGGGACGAGGACATCAGCCCAGTGACCCATCACTTTGCTCACAAGATCTGTTAACTCTGGGGCAAGAATCAGCTCTGACCACACCCAGTGCCCAGGAAACAGGCTGGGGGACACACCCTGGTCTGAGGGTCAGCCCACCTCGTCCCACCTGGAGGGCCCTTCCTGCTGGGGACAAGAAATCACAAAACTCAGGGAGGTGGTGCCCCGCTGCCTGGCCTGCCTCACAGATCTAACCACGGGATGGGCCTCTCCTGAGGGAGGGCCCAGCCCAAGGTCCTCAGCTCGCTGGCCTGACAGAGGGGCACTCTCCAGAAAGAGGTGCCCTGAGGTCTCACAACCAGGAACACCAACGCCATCCATCTCTTCCCAAAGTGACAGATAAAGGGCTGCCAGGACGGTGGTGAAGGGCCCCAGTGTGCACCTGGACACCCGGCTCATTCAGATGCTGGCACCGCGTCTCCGCTGCCTGAGGACAAGGCCCACATCTGCCCGGCGAGGGCCGTTCTCACGCACAGCAGGTGCTGGGGAAATACCTGCCCACCAGAGGACCTACCAGCTTTGTGGGTGACCTGTCCACAGCTGTATGCCGGGTGCACACAGAACGGGGCCCCCTCACCCACTCGCACATGGTTGGTTTGTATTATGACTTGTTTCTAATTGTAGATGGACACATCTTTATTTACTTATTTTTATGTGGTGCTGAGGGTCGAACCCAGGGCCTCACACGTGCTGGGCGAGCGCTCTACCTCTGAGCCACGGCCCAGCCCTGGCACTTGGTTTTTATCATCAAAACATTTTCATGACTTCCTGGTCCAGGATCCCTGGCAACCTAAAACTGAGATAATTTGGACCTTGGCTTAATTATTGCCCACTCGAGCATCTGGACAGTCTCCCAAGGGAAATAATTTTGCTCCTGAGCCCAGACTCATGTCAGAGCAGTTCAGACCAGTAGAGAAGTGTTGGCTATGCAGCCAGCTTCATCAGGCTGTGTGATCTTGGAAAAGTGACCTGGCCTTTCTGTGTCTTGGTCTCAATTGTCAAATAGGAAGCACAAGAACATGTGTACTTCTGAGTTGATCCATAGGAGATGCCTTGCCCAGGGCTTGTTAGCAAGTCATTGTCATCATCGCTGTGTTCATCTCATAGCGGTGCCAAAAGTGACACTTCTTTCTGTTGGCGTTTCTTTTTAAATAAATTTGTACACATATGCATTTTATAGAAAAGGGATATTTAAAAATTCAAAGAAAATTTAAGTAAGTAACATTTCTTTGCACGTTTTTTCCTTTTTCCCTCCCCCTGGCCCTTCTCCATGCAATGCACATCGCTCCGACCTCTTCAAGCTCTTGAACCTCACAAGTTAGGATCATGATCATGAATTCCTTTCCAAAGTGGGTCTGCGTCCCCCACTTCATACCCCTGTTCCAAGCACCACCACGTGAAAATCCCCCCAGTCACTAGATGATCTTTCTGACTTGGTGACTTTAGAATCAAAGATGTGCCCTTGCCGGGCTCCTGGGTGAGATGGGGAGAGCAGAATCTTCTTAAAGAAAAAAAAGGGACGAAGCAACACTGCAGCTTCTGGTTTAGGCAGCAGAGCTCCGGACCGTGGGCCTCCGCCCTCCAAAAGCAGAACCAGACGCTCTGGGAGCTTCCTGCTCAGGTCTCCGTCCCACAGCGGCCAGGCCGGCCAGTTCCTTCTGGGTGCCTGGGAGCAACAGGTCTCTGTCCTCAGCCAGGGGAGCCATTCAGAGGCTGCTGACGGCCCCACCCATGCTTGCCCTCTTCCTGTCCCTGCCCAGCTGGCACGCCCACCGGGGGCCCCCAAGCCCTGGCCCTGAGCCTCCCCTCACAGGCAGGGACTCCAAAGCAATCCCACCAGAGGCAGGGCCCAGACTCAGTCTCCTCCTGAAGCCGGAGTCAGGAGTCCCAAAGAGACCTCGTGTGGCCCCCACTACATCCCCAAGAAAGCCACCGGGCACCCCAGCACCCCAGCACCCCATGTGCCTGGCAGCGTCCTGGGGTCTCTGACCTCAGGCCCACCCAGGCTGCATGACACCACGGTGAGGCAGGGCGCCCGAGGCGCAGACCAGGAAACTGAGGCACACCGCAGTGGGCCATCTGCCCGGGTGGCCTGCGGTCAGTGTGGGGAACAGGGTTCGCACAGCAGCATCCTGGCTCCGGGGGGCCACCCACAACTTATGCCGCGAACAGACCCGGGCGCGGAGGAGACAGGCGGCCTGACACACTTCACAGCTGTCCCCACTCTGCGGAAGACAGCATAGGCCTCACAGAGGGGAAGTGACAGGAAGGGGCCCGAGAAGGTGAAGGTCACACGGGCTGGGTTCCAACCCTGTTCTGCCTCCCTCACAGCTCTCAGGCCAGGGCTGGCCCTTACTGTAAGCCGAATGTGGTAGGGGGGCGGCTAGGGACATGGGCACTGGGCCCCGAAGCAGAGGTGGACCCCAGCAACTCTCCAGGTGACCAGGGCAGCTCTCTGCCTTGGTTTCCTCATCTGTCACGGGGAAGAGTGAACAAGCTCACAGGTGCAGGGCCCAGTGGGGAGCAAGTGCCCGTCACCATCCTGCCTGGCGCTGTCCACCAGCACACAGGGAGCGCCCCACGTGGCCAGGCTTCCAGAAGGCGTAACCCAGGGTCCTGAGTCAAGTCCCCGGCACCATCTCCCTCTGTGGTGTCCCCAAGCCAGATCCAGCGTCTCCGTGAGAGAGGGCTGTCCTTGCCCTCCCATGACTCTCAAACCCCAAAACAGCATGGGCCATGGGAGGGCGAGGTCCAGCACTGAAGGAGGGGGAGGCAGGGAATCTCCAGAGGAACTGCGGAGCCAGGCCCGGGACCACGAGATCGCTGGTTCCTGCGGCCTGAGGAGGTCAAAAGGAAACTGGCTCCAAGCCCGTCTTCCTTCAAGTCCTCAGACCAGCTTCCTCCAGGTAGCCCTCCCTGACCACCCTGCCCTGGTCCTCTGTGCAATTTGCTCGGTCATCACATAACAGCAGTAACTAGTGTCTTACAGCTGGCGGGCCCTGCTCCAGGGGCTTTATACTGACTTCTGTAACTGACTTATAAAACTGTCACTCAGGACCTATCACCACCCCAACAGATAAGGAAAACAAGACTCAAAAAGACGACACCAGCTTGCCTGAGGTCACAAGTCCAAGGACTCCACCTGGGCAGCCTGGCTCTGGAGTCCGGCCTTGGACTTGGATTTTGGTTGGTGGTGGTGGGTTTTGCGTTTTGCAGTCCTGGAGATTGACCCAGAGGCACTCCACCACCAAGCTACATCCCCAGCCTTTTTATTTTTTATTTTGACACAGAATCTCACTAAGTTGTTGAAGCTGGGCTCAAACCCGCGATGCTCCTGACTCAGATTCCCAAGATGCTGGACTACAGGTGTGTGCCACCACACCTGGCAGACTTGGACTCTGTCACCTGGGCTGGATGTTGCTCCTCGAGGGCCCAGGCCTGGTTTCCCCACCTCTCCCACAGCGCTCAGGGCAGGCTTCGTGACCCTGGCACACAAGAAGGCCAGGGTGGCCCTGTAAGGCCTGCCTCTGCCACGTGGATCTGAAGCAGCCAGGGACAGCCCCGCAGCCCTCCATGCCAGGAGGCAGGGGATCCCTTAGCAAGTGTAAAGGCTGAGGGGACAGAGGGCAGCAGGAGACAAGCACAACCTGCAGGCCACCAGCCTGCTGCCAGGAGAGCCCTGCAGCGCTAAGCCCCAGGTTCCAAGACGAAAGGCCACCGAGGGGCCATTCCCAAAGGGCAAAGGAGAGGCCCCTGGCTCCCAAGTGAGGTCTGGCTGCTCAGGTTACACAATAAGTCTGCTCCTGGCACCAGCTTGGGGGCACACAAAAGGACAAGGCAGCAAAGAAAACCAGATTCGCTGCCTCCTGTTTACAGGTGGGGAAAAGGCTTTGCGATGGGCAAACGAGAGGTGCTCAGAGCATCCCGGACATGGTGCGCAAGAAACCCTTTCTCCCCTGTTTCTTTCATATCAAGAATGTTGACTCCAATCAATTTCCATTATTCCAGCTTCCTGGGACTCCACACGTGGACAATCTAAAACCACAGTTAACACAACACACTCTGTATCTGGTCTGAAAGGAACGGCACCATCTCAAGCAAGGGCGCAGGAGGGAGCAGTATATTTTCTTTCCCATTAATATAAAAAGTGGTTTGTTTCCTGTTTCTCTTCCAGACTAAGGAGCAGGGAGTGGCTCAGAGGGAGAAGTGAGGAGTTCCCTACAATCCGACATCGCTTAGCAATGCCAAGGCTGTCTGCATCTTTAATTCAGAAACTGCCAGCTTCAAATGAAGAGACTCTGCGTGTGCGTGTGCGTGTGCGTGTGTGTGTGTGTGAACTGTGACAGGGAGAGATGGGAAAGACAGCCCACCTGCCTTATTCTTACACTCATTTCTAGAAGGGTCCTTTGGCCAAAGGGCTTGCAGTACCCGTGCACAAACCCCTCCCCCTACTCAAGGGCCTTTCACAGGGAGAAGGGCGGCAGCTCCAGCACCCCTGAGTGGGAACGGTGCTCTCACACAGCCTCCACTGCACCCCCATTGCCCTGGAAGGTCCCTCTTCACCCCAGAGACTGGGAGCTGCCACCAGCCCGGCACCAGCCCTCCCTAAACCAGGATTAAGACTTCCTAGAGCCAAGACTGGGAGTAAATGAGGACCCAGCAGGAGGCATGGAGATTAAAGCCCTGGAGTCTCTAACTTCCATCCAGGCTCTGCCGTCCCACCCCCACCACCCCTGGCCACTTTTCTCACTTCCTAGGAGGGTAGGGAAGTGGCCTCTTCCTCCCCCGCCCCCCACCACCAGAAGAAAAAAGAAAGGGAGCTTAGAATCAGAGTTTAAAGCCCTAGCTGGGACTGCCCGGGTGGAAGCCCAACATCCCCAACTTAACCAGCTGTGTGATCCTGGGCAAGTGGTCCAACCTCTCTGGAGCTAAACTCTCCCAATCTGACAAAGAGGGTCACAAGTCGCCCCCACTTCATGAGCCACTTGCAAAGGTTAAGCCTGCTGAAGACACGCTTAAGGTCCTGGCCCAGGGCGAGGGCTCCGCTGCTATTTTACAGAGTGGTCTTTGCAAACTTGGGGATGGGAGGGCAGTTAAGAGCTTGGACTGGGAGCCCTCGGTTACCAACCGGCTCTCCCCGGGCTCCCGCAAAATCGCGCGCCGGGCCGGGACCGTCCCCTGGGGCTCTGTGGATCCCCGTGCTTCCTCCGGGTTTCATCCCCTCCACCGGCGCGGGGGACGCTGGACTCCGGGGCTGGGGCCATCTGTCCCACCGAGCAGTCGCGGGTGCACCTGGCGGCGAAGTTGTTCCCGGGCCAACGCGGCGCTGGAGTCTCTAACTTTTTAATTTTAAACTCTGTGAAAGGCGCGGAGGGGGCGAAAAAGACAAAAGGGCAGCGCGGCGGGCCCGAGGCGACCTCGGCGCGGCGGCCGGGCCACAGGTGGCGGGGCGGCAGGGCCGGCGGCGGCGACTCACCGACTGCAGGAAGCGCAAGGTGCCCACGTAGTCCCTCTCGGTGCCCAGGATCTCGTTGAGGACGCAGAGGCGGAGGCGCAGCTGGCGCTCGGACTCCCGGGTGGCCGCGCACGGGCCGGGGCCGGGGCCGGGGGCCCGGGGGTCGGGGTGGGCGCCGTCCGCGGCCCCGTCGCCGCCGGGGTCGCTGCAGCTGGGTCCCTCCATCCTCCCGGCCGCGCGCCACTGCTTCCCGCGCCGAGCTGGCGCCGAGGGCTCAGGCGTCCAGGCGCCGCATCCCGGACGGGGCGAGCGGGCGGCCGGCTCGCAGCGGCCGCGGCGGCGGCGGGGGCGGGGCGCGGGAGGGGCTCCCAGACTCGGCCGCCGCCGCCCCCGCCGCCAGGGAGCGTCTGCCAAGTGCCACGCCGCGCTCCCGCCGCAGAGGCGCTCGGCGCGCGCGGGCCCCGGAGACGCGCCGCGCGCCCGGCGCCGACGTCGGAAGCTCAGCGGGGCGCGCGCGGGAACCTCTGGAAGGGCCCGCGGAGCCGGGAGGCGGGGGTCCGGCTCCGCGCCCCGCCGCCGGCTACGCGCGACAGTCCCGAGCGCGGGCACACCGCGCAGGGCGGGCGGCGACAGTGACGGGCGAGCTGCCCCAGCCAGCGCCCCCGCCCCACGAGCGGGACGGAAGAGGGCCAGAGGGGCGGCCACTGCAGGGAGGTGACACGCGGGCCTTTTGGGTGCCCTGGGGCCCGCCATGACCTTGAGCAGCTGGCTCTCCTTTCTTTCCCTTTCTTTTTCTCTCTTCCCTCCTGGTTCTCTTGTGTCTGAACTTCTCTGCTCCAGGACCCTGGCCCTTCCCACCTTTCCCAGAAGACATTGTCCCCTGCCCCCTCCTCCTCCCTTGCACCCCACCTGGATAAGACCTTGGGAAATCCAGCTTCTAGTCTAATGTGACCTTGATAATAAAAGGAACCACTTGACAGGCAGGTGAGGAAAGAGGAGGCCCAGGACCCAGAGCCCCCAGGCTCACCCAGCCCCTCCCTGGCTCACTGCTGGCCAGGCTGGGTCCAGCATCCGGTCCTCAGTGTTTCCCTCAGTGCAATGGGAGTAGCGGTGGCACCCAGCTCCTAGGGCCTGTCTCAGTGTAAAGTACTTGAACAGCTCTCAGCACCTAGAAAGTTCTCTGCCAGCGTTGGTTGGTAGAGTATCTGCCTGGCATGTTCGGAGCTCTGGGCTCAGGCCCCAGCACCACAAAAAAAGAGGGAGAAGAAGAGGAACAGATGCTGAGAGGCAAAGCCCAGGCCCAGAGAGGCTCCTCCCCGTCTCCGCTCCAACCCTCACTCTGCCTCCTGGAGGGCAGCTGTGCCGAGCTGCTCCCTCATCAGGCACCTCGGTGGCCCCCTCAGTAAGTGGGACCAGCGAGGAAGTGGGATGGACTCAAATTGAAAAGCTTCTTCTCGGCAAAAAACAATCAGTGAGGTGAATAGAGAGCCTACAGAATGGGAGCAAATTTTTACCACACGCACATCAGATACAACACAAATCTCCAGGATAAAGAACTCAAAAAAACCTTACCACCAAAAAAACAAATAACCCAATCAATAAAGAACCTAGGAACTGGACAGACACTTCTCAGGAGAAAATATACAATCGACCAACAAATATACGAAAAGACAGTTCAAAATCTCTAGCAATTAGAGAAACACAAATCAAAACTACTTTCTAAGGTTACATCTCACTCCAGTTGGAATGGCAATTATTAAGAATACAAGTAATAATAAGTGTTGGTGAGAATGTGGGGGGAAAAGGCACACTTACACATTGCTGGTGGGACTGCAAATTGGTGCAGCCAACATGGAAAGCAGTATGGAGATTCTTTGGAAAACTGGGAATGGAACCACCTTTTGACCCAGCTATCCCACTCCTTGGTCTATACCCAGAGGACTTAAAAACAGCATACTACAGGGACACAGCCACATCAATGTTTATAGCAACACAATGCACAATATAGCTAAACTGTGGAGCCAACCTGGATGTCCTTCAATAGATGAATGGATAAAGAAACTGTGGTATATATACACAATGGAATATTACTCAGCAATAAAAGAGGATAAAATCATGGCATTTGCAGGTAAATAAATGGATGGAGCTGGAGAATATCATGCTAACCGAAGTTAGACAACCCCCCCCCAAAAAAACCCAAAGGCCGAAAGTTCAGTGGATGCTGATCCATAATGCAGTGGGGGGCATGGGAGGAATGGAGGAACTTTGGACTGGGAAAACGGGAGGGAGGGGACATGGGGGTGGGAAAGATGGCGGAATGAGATGGACATCATTACCCTAGGTACATATACGAAGACACAAATGGTGTGACTCTACTTTGTGTACAACCAGAGAAATGAAAACCTGTGCTCCGTTTGGGTACTATGAATCAAAATGCATTCTGCTATCATGTATACAAATTAATTAATTAAAACACAACTAGGCATGAGACACACGGCTACTGCTGGCATAAATAACACAACATATTCTTTTACAGAAAACTATTTTTAATAAAAAGGAGTACACTTTCGCACATAAGTCAGTAACACTCATGTGCTGTCTGTATCAACCTGCCAAGTGTCCTGACCTGAACATAACTGTCTGTGCTGTACTACACATGGTGGCTGTGCCCTGGGTTTGCTTACACCAATATCCCCACAAACACAGCACACTATGCTTCCACAGTTGACACCTAGGATGTCACCAGGCAACAGCAGTTTTTCAGCTGCCTTACAATATTACGAGGCTCTCACTGTGGATTTGGGCCCTTCGCTGACCACAATGACACCAGGCAGCACATGACTGTGTGAGTAACCCAGCTCGGAGTTCACAGTCCAACTTCAGAAAATGAATTGCTTTGTCATCAAAATTTTCTGTATTCCTTTAGATCAGGGATCAAAAGGTTTCTCTGCAACAACTAGACATAACTCCTTTAACCTCTAAAGGACAAGAGACAAAAACCAGAATAGTACGTATACAATTTACATTTTAAGTGCTTGTTACGTAAAAGAAAACAATTAAAATACGTTCTTAGGCTGTGGACCATAGTTTGTCCTCTAGAGTCCAGACTACAACAAGAATGTGTTCTCTTAGACGGCAGTCCTTAAATGCGCGCTTCCTTCAGCCAGGAAGCTGGGGTCAGGGGACTGCTGCAGTCTAAGGTTTCCTCCCTCCCTAGTCCTAGGGGGAAACCCGACCCCCCAAGCAGTCAAACAGGAGGCAGGACCTTTGGGAAGTGCCTAGGTCATGAAGGCAGAGCCCTCGGGAATGAGGTTAGTCTCTCCCCTTCCAGCATGGAAGGAAAGAGAGGGTACCACTAGTGGGGGAATGGGCCCTCGCCAGGCAATGAATCAATCTGCTGGCACCTTGATCTTGGACTTCCACCTCCAGAACTCTGAAGAATCATTTTTTGTTTGCAAACCACCAAGCCAATGGCATTCTGTGAGAGCAGCACAAAGAGACTGAGACAGGGGTGGAGGTGGCCCTGTTTGCAGCCATGGACCTAGCACCAAGCAAGAGGAGCAAGGCCAACCTACACTGCCACATCCTCTGGAGTTAACTTTTTGTTCATCTGTTTTGCTTTTTGTTTGCTTCAAAGAGCACCGAGCTCTGTAAACTCACTGCATCTGAATCAATGGATGTCTAGAATGAGGTTAATCAGATTACATGACTTCTTACAGCAGTAAAGTCGGGAAATGGACAGCCAGCAGCTAGCCCTCTCTCCTCCGTGACTAGTGGGTGACCTTCTGCCCACTCATCTGGTTTCTCTAGGATCCAGAGGCTTCATGATGGAGCTCTAGTTTACTATATCTGACTCCTTTGAATGCCACAAATCCGTGGCCCTAAAATAACTTAATTTTGTCTCCTTAACCGATACTGGGTGGTGAGCAGGTATTCTTATACTAAAAAGGGGCAAGAAAATGAAAAGAGTTAAGGCCTAGGAAATGTCATTGTGTTTTGATTTTCACATTAGGAAACCAGTGAGGTATTTCCAAAGAGAATACCAGGCTCCTTATTTAATTTGCCTTAGAATTTATTTTGTCTTTGTCTCTAAAATTAGACACCCATTAATCATCTTAACAGAACTCTCTTTCCCCTCAATAAAAGCTTCCCATTAGATGTCCCTTTTCAGGTGAAAATATCACTGAAGGCCCTTGAAATCAGTCTGGTGGGCCAACCAATGACCATGAAGACACCCACAGGACAAGAAACAGGAACAGCTACAGCTAGCACAAATGGAGAACCAGGTGTTGGTTGTGAAATCCCATACAGTCTCACATTCACTGGGCTGCAGTCTCCTGCATGGTGGCTGCAAGCACTTGGGGAAGACCGCACTTCCCTCCGGTGTAGCATCTGATAACTAGCAGGAGATCAAGATGGTTCCTCGAAGTGCGCGGAGTAATGCCAACTGCTAGACGTCTTCAGTATTTCAGACATACTCAGCATGAGGTTGTGAATGTATTTAGAAGTCCATACCGAAGTAAAGGTTTTTAAAAACTGAATTATAAGCACCTTAGGAAAACAATACTTTAAGAAAAGTCACATTTTCTTAACGTAAAAATAAATTTAGTATTTCAACATGAGTAATCACCTCTCCTCCAATGAATTTATTCTATATATTACTTTAATGAAGCTGAGGAAAGAGAAAAAGAATCTAAATGTATGAAAGAGTGGAAATGAAACTAATATTTAAATGAGCTTATTTGGAACTTAAAATGTAATCCAACCAATATTCCTATCCATTGTTTTACAAAGGATGAAGTGGTTTACCCAAACCGACCATCCAAAGAAAGCCTAAAACCAAGAAACTAGGGCTGGAGTCAACATTTCTGCTAAATGTAGTTGAACTTCAAGGTTGGCTGCAGGTAGCTGATGAAAACAGAGACAAAGAGAGAGGGAGGGGGTGGGGGCGGGCATTCCTTAACCCAAGAAAAAACTGGTCCTTGCAGACTCTTCTGAGACCCAGCAGGCTTTTACACAGCTTCTGCAGAGTCACTTGATCCCCAAGGAAAGAGATCCTTGGGGCAAATGTGCTACATAGCCTCTAATCTTTCTTATCATTTTTTGACAATTTTGAAAAAGCTGAATAGAACAATCAGGTGGAAGAAGGAATTTGAGGTCCTAGAGATGGGAAACCAGATACAGAGGCAGGTGCACGAAGGCACTCCAACTAGGCCACTCACCTGCCCATCACGGGGCAGACTGCAGGTGGAACTTCCTTTTATTTTTTTTTTTTAATTTTATTTGGAGAGCCCACCTTGATGTATGTATAAAAACCACAACCTGGCCACTTAAAATTCTGTATGGCAAATTTTCAGAGCAGGTGTCCACCCGGATCACAGAAAAGCCTTCCAAACCTGGTAGTGGAGGACAGCCCGCTAAATAGGCGTAGGCTTCTTGCAAGGGTAGTCATCAGAGATGAACACTGGCCAATCCCAGGCATTCTGAGCCCGGGGCCATCCACAATTAAAACTGCCAGCCACAATGATCTTTCTCTTGAAGCTGTGAGGTCAGTCTAGACAATAAATAACAAGACAACAAGTGACCATGTTCAGTTGCCTCTTTCTGCTGAAATATATTCAGTGCACTTCTATAAGGAAATGAAATCCAGATGCTCAGTGATTTGTCAAAGGGTTAGCTGATGTTTATTGTGTATCAAAACCCTGGTGTTGCTTTTAAATTCCATAATGCTGCTTTTCTTATAACATTCATAAACATCCTGACATTATGGTCATAGATAAGTGCTAAAGTATCAAAAATCTGTCCTACGACTGATCTGCTATTAATTAGCAAGCATCATTAATGAACAAGTGGCTTTCCTGGCATTTAGAACTTGGCTTAGCCCTTCCTTCTGGAAAAAGGGTCAGAGGGAGAAACCCAACCCTAACTAGCTTATGTAAGTCAGGTAAAATCTGTAACAGCAAGCACTGGCTCTCATTTGATAACAGTTCCTCTGAAAAATAACTCTTCGTCAACACTGCTTCATTTACTCCACCTCCAGTTTTCATCCCACAGCTGCATCTTTTAACTCATGCCTAACCTGACACCTGCCCATCCAATACCTGCCTTTCCGGCAAGGTCCCTTTACCCAGAACAAACAGATGGGGCTGCCTGACCCTTTTCTGAGGAGCTCCTGCTCACCAGCCTGCTAGCCATCACTCCCACTCTGCTTCTGCCCCAGGCCTCTGCACTATGGCTGTATATATATCAGCAGCCTGCTAGTTCTGTTCTACACACACATGGAGTTGGGTCCAGTAACCTTGCACTTTTCATCAATCAGCATATGCTCTGACTCAAGCACTGTGGAGCTGCCAGAAACACAGACACAGAGGTAAGAACTGGCAGAACCCTGCTCTCAGTAGAGTTGATCTAATAATGGAGCCAAGCAAGCCAGTAATTGCAAGTTCATAGAAGACTGCACCTGAGGAGTGTTCTGAAGGGAAGATAGAAACACAAGACAACATTCAAAGAAAGTGTTCCCCTCCCCTGTTTAAGCCCAGGTTTAAGGGGGAGGGAAGTGTCAAGGATGGGAGATCTGGGGCAAAGGAAATATGGAAATAGGGTCCTGGTAGGAAGGAAAATCACCACCTGTTATTGAACAAAACTCTGAAGTTACTGAAGAAATAAGCAGACTGGTGGGAAATCCAACAGGATCCCACACTCACCCTTAAAAGAGCAATGGCTTGCAAATCCAACAGCACACATCGGCAGGGATCAGCAGGGGAAGCTTTAGAAGAGCCAGGATGCTCTGGCCCACCCACAGAAATTCTGACTTAATGGGCTGTGAGAGAAGGCACACCTAGAAAAGGGTATTTTAAACAGTTCCCAGGGGACTCTCTCACACACTATCCTGGGGAAGATGGATCTCTGCTCCACACAGCCTCCTAAGCAGGCGAAGCTCAGAAACTGCCTTTTGCTTTTTGCAACACTCCTCACACCAGGTGTGTTTCCCTCCTCTTCTTCCTGGACTTTGCCCAGCTGCTGGAGTCCCCACACAGGTGAGGAGCCACCCTCACTGTAGTCATACCCTTCCAGACAAGGACGTTGGTGTCAAAACACAAGCGGGTCTGCGTACTGGGACAGATAATAAAACTACCCTGAAAGTAAGCAGTTTGGCCCTGCATTTTTCCAGCTGAAACCCAGGCTTTTGGGTAAAATTCCTCAAACTGGCATCAAACAAAATGAGTGACATCTGTCCAAGAGACACATCTTTTCATCCCCATCCCCATCCCCCCCCCCCCAAAAAAAAAGAACAAGAGAAAGGAAAGTACTTGGATTCACATGTGCTTGTTATGCCCCAGGCAGAAAGCTCTTGAGGATTTGACAGGCACAGGGTCCCAGGCATCAGGATGGGAAATGCATTCAGAATCTCTCAAGCTGCAACCATGTCACAGTTACAAGAATCCAAAAAGCAAGTCAAATACAGGTCAACCAACTATTAAAACTGCCAGAATGTAAGTAGAGACTTGAGGACACTAGAGCAAAACATTTATCTACGAGAGAAAAAAAAAAAAAAAAAAACAAATAATAGATGCACTGGGTACAAATACATGATAAAAATTTTATCTCATTTCTTGTTTGGGTGTTTAGTATCAAGTTGTTCAATGAGGCGGGAAGTTAAATTACTGGACAGAGTACTTACTTTACCTTCAAAAAAATATATAACTGCTATTTTACTCAAAAAGTTCAGCTTTCTCAATACAATACCACCCCACCCCACCCCATCCAAGTGCTCTCTTTTTAAACAGGTAATGTGTGTTAGTAAAGTGTGATCCTTCCTAACAGTAAGACCACTTATTCCACACAACAGAACAAACTTAAAGGTTTAACTTCTTCAGTAAACAATCAGAACAAAAACAAGGTACTCATTGCTAAAGTAAGCAAGACCAGCTCTGTCTCTGTTGCAAGGAGCAAACCTCTATCAATAGCTACTAGCTGCCCACCCTGCTCTGCTTCCTGGAACTGCCTCCTGGGTCACAGCGTGGGGCTACTATCTGTGTTTCTGGATGGGCTGCTTCCGTTCTCATCTTTAGGGTTACAGTGGCTACTGTAAAGTTAAAAAAGAAAAAAACCAAAAACACCCCTCAAATGCTTTGCATTGGGCCTGGCTTTTAAAAACGTCAATAATGATGATTATCACACCTCCTGGGATAGATCAAAGTACACCTCACCTGTGCTTACTTATCAGAAAGAGGGGTAAAGTTCATTCTTCCATGGTCACTGATCAGACTCTCACCTCCTTCAAAAGGAAGGTCCCCACCACAAGCACTTCCAGCCAGACCTCAGGTCTTGGACCTTCACAGTGCAGTGTCGCCGCGTACCATTGGTGCTACAGCCCTCCTTTAAGGGCACCTTTTGCCCAGACCACTCCTGTCAATCTTGTTAATTACATCCTGAAGCCTCTTTTACTGACTCAGAGATTTACCCCAACACCACTCTGTGCCAAGCTTTATTAGCCCCTAGATACCTCTCAATTATTCAAACCTAGGATCTGTGAGGTTTCTCTCTACACTTCACACATCTATTTTATTTTCTCATTTTCCACACTCCCCCATTTATTTTGAAGAAGTCCTTTCAAAAGGACAATGTCACAAAAGAGAAAATGGCATGAGAGGCTCAGAAATGACAGTGACCTTTTAAGACATCAGCTAGTGGGCTGGGGATGTGGCTCAAGCGGTAGCGCGCTCGCCTGGCATGCGCGCGGCCCGGGTTCGATCCTCAGCACCACATACCAACAAAGATGTTGTGTCCGCCAAGAACTAAAAAATAAATATTAAAAATTCTCTCTCTCTCTCTCTCTCTCTCTCTCTCTCTAATCAGCCAGTGAAGATGCAAGCACTCCCAATCAGGTCTGCTGAGAGCGTCATCCCTCCTTCAAAGCTCTCCCACCTGTTTTTAAATACTGTGCTGGCTCATTCTCTGCAATTATATACACCTAGGTCTTCCACCACTCACAACATGCTCTAGTGTCTCTGCGCTCCTGTCAGGTGGTGCTCGTGGGTTCAGCTGGTTTGGGCTTGGAGTTAGTGAGGACACAACTATATTCCTCTCCCCGTGAAGGTCTGGGTTCTGGGGGCCCAATACCAAGCTGCCGTTCCAACAGCACAACCTCACTATACATGCCCGTCCTCAGGCGGCAAGAGCGCACAGGAACCACACTACTCTCACCCATGTGCGTTAGGTACTGACTATCTAACAAGCCCTGCTCTCCAGGGATGGAGGGGCAGGAACGTGAGGCACTTCTTAAGACATGTATGGGCGACAGGAGCCTACACAGGGTGTCACAAGAGGAACTCCCAACTTTGTACTGGCAAACAGGACAGGACTTCACAAAGGACCTGACCGGGAAGTCAAGCTCAGTGGCACTCCACCAACACCATTTCACACATACTTAGCTCTAAAGCCTCTTTTTTTTCCCCACATGACATAAAAAAAGAAAAGCTTTGGTATAGCCAAGCACATGCTTGTAATCCCAGTGGCTCAGGAGGCTGAGACAGGAGGACCGCAAGTTCAAAGTCCGCTTCAGCAACTCAGTGAGACCCTGTCTCTAAATAAAACACAAAATAGGGCTGGGGATGGGGCTCAGTGGTTAAGTGCCCTTGAGTTCAAATCCCAGTACAAAAAAAAAGGCTTTGTTATAAATACATCCAGTTGGCCCTTCCTGTTCATAGGGTCTATATTCATGAATTCAGATTTTTTTTTAAAGAGAGTGAGAGGAGAGAGAGAGAGAGAGAGAGAGAGAGAGAGAGAGAGAGAGAGAGAGAGAATTTTTAATATTTATTTTTTAGTTCTCGGCGGACACAACATCTTTGTTTGTATGTGGTGCTGAGGATCGAACCCGGGCCGTACGCTTGCCAGGCGAGCGCGCTACCGCCTGAGCCATATCCCCAACCCTCAACAATGTTTTTTTTTTAAAAAAATCCCATCTGTACAGAACATGTACGCTTTTTTTTCTTTAAAAATTATATACCAAATCTAACATGTAAATAATACGTATTATACGTATGTATAAAGTGAGGGACCAAAAAGTAACGTGAAAACTCCAAATAATTTGGGTAGGCAAAGCACATTACCATCAGTGAAAGAAAGAACGGTGGTGTTTACTAACTGTGTGGGTCACTAAAAAATGAAAAGCCAGTGGCAGGTAATGTCGCAAGCTCAGCGCTTGTAAACTCACATGAGGACTGACTGGATCAGTGCCTATTTATGGAGTGTCACAGCCTTTCTCATTTCTCAGCCTGAACCACAGAATACCAAAGGGCAGGAGTTGACCCTTTTGTTTTACAGATTAGAAAAAAGCCAGAGAAGCTCAGGCAACTTGCTGGTGGACACAGGGTGCTTGGGGCAGAGCCCTCAGAGAGCCCAAGGATCCCCACACTCCCTTGCCAGGTACTATCTGTACCCTCAATTCACTACACTACCTTCAGAAAAAAAGTCAGAGAAAGCTGAGGTCTCCCAGGATGATCAGCAACAGCTGATTATGGAGCACCATGGGTGTGCAGGGGCATCGCTTTACAACACTTCCCCAGCTTAGCACAACTTACCTCCTCTGGGTGCACTGCAGACTCAACTTCTTCAAGTCTGAAACTACATTCAAATTTGTTTACTGTGTCACTGGCCCTGCCTTGGTCAGTGGGAGACCCTGTTACTGTCAGGAGAAATACTCTATGGTGCAAAGGACACCTAATGCAGATGCACCCTAGTATGCATGTAGTAATTTCTTCAAAAAAATTGAAGTTAAATGAAAAATGACTTCAATCTTTAAGCCTTATAAGAACATATTTTATAAATTCAACTTTTTTTTTAGTTGTAGATGGACACAATATCTTTTATTTATTTATTGTTATGTGGTGCTGAGGATCGAACCTAGTGCCTCATGTGTGCTACTGCTGAGCCACAATCCCAACCTTTATAAATTCAACGTCAATAGCATCTTAAAAATGTTTTTTTGGTTATACACAACATCAGGATACTCCCTGGCATAATCACAAAACCATGGAACACAGCCAGCTGCAATTCTACCCCGAGCACTCCCCACTACCCTCCTCCTACTCCACGGATTCTCCTTCAATCCATTTAGTTCAGTTTTGCTTGTTTGTTTGTTTTTCAATTAGTCTACTGCGGATACACCAGATGCCAGGATCCACAGTGCCCTACACCCCGGCACGCGCGCACACACAGAAGTTTGACTGAGTTCATTCCACTGTCTTTCCCTTTTCCTGTCCTCTCTTCCTCCTCCTTAACCCCCTTCTTCTACTCTACTTTACACAATGCTCAAAAGACCAGGACACTTTTGCAAAGAGCAGACTGGAAGACGAGAAGACAACTGATGCACAGAAATGCCAAGGAGTCAGGAAAAATAATCAAATGCTCTCTTTAGCTTGTTCCTTGTTCTGAAACCCACCAGAGGCTCACTTTAAACTCAGTGTCTCCGTGTTGCCCAGGCAAGTGCAGATGCTGAGAGGGGAAAGAAATCCAGTCAGTCCCCACGCCATAATAAGAGCAGATTTTGTATTCCTTCCTTCAACAGACTTTCTCTTTGTTTTAAATAGTATGTACTCAAGATCTATTTTCCACTTTGATAATTAGTACTAGTGAGCTAAAAGCAAAGTGGGACATCACTGAGATATTCAGCATGAAGGGAGAAAAAAGATGACAAAAATCTGCAAATCTCATGTCAGATCTACATTGCTGTACTTGATCTTCAGACAGCAATTTCAAAAAAGAAACTCAAATAGCAACAATATCGTCTTTACTTGGAAGTCTTAAATGGAGAAATTATAGACTTTAAAAAATTTCCTTTGCTATCAGTGTCTGAACAGAGTAAAGATAGAAAACAGACCTCAACGAGACACTGGTAAGTCTACATTTCTAATAACCGGATTGTACTAGCATTAGAATAAATATGTATTACAAACATATTAAATATTGTATAATAATAAATATACTTAGTGTATCTCAATCAAGCTTAATTACTTGCTTACTCTTCATAAAAATGTCCAGAGCGGTCCTAGGCTCAGAATATCACTTTTTCACTATAAGATGATGAAAAAAAAAAAAAATCAAACTTTCCACATAAGGTTTATAATATAACTAAAAAGGTCTTGGAGCAAAAAGTAGAGACGTGCAGATTCTTTCTTCATTGTGTGGGTAAGAGAACTAAACACCAAGAAGAGTAAAGGTGATATTCCAACACGGTTTAGAAACAGACTTTTAGAAGGCAATTTAGGTATATATCATTCTTTCCTACCTAAATTTCTTCCTTTAAAAAATGTAGTGGAAGGGAAACTGATCATGGGAACCATCTTAGAGTCAAAGCAAAGAGTAAAATTAGAACCTCGAGTGAGGAAGGAACTAGTGGCAGTATTTCCAAGGCATTCAGGTTTTCTAAGTGACCACAACCCATCTGCAGAGAAGGCTAATCAACATCTGCCTTAATTTTAGTTTCTTAAAAAGAGTACTTAAAGAAGAGATCAGAGAAATAGATTGTCCATTATATTGAATACAAAACACGCACTTTAGTAAGCACTGGAGATTTAACAAAAATAGGTCACTGTCTCTGTTCCTGAGGGTTTCTGGGGCAGCAAATGTAAACAAGAAATTCCAGGAAGAAATGATTTTCAGGCCATGCTGGAGACAGTGCACCCCTGCCCCCCACAAAAGAGTGTTAATGATGAAAGAAGAATCCAAAGACAGTGTAATAAGAGCTGGGTCTTGGAGCAGATGCTGGAGTTTACCTGCAGTTTTCACACAGTTAGACACCTAGGTGGCAAGCAGCATGGTGGCAGAAAAGCACATGTACCCAAGAACATCATCAGCTTGACCAAAAAGTGCATGCAAAGAAGAGCAAGACCTCGCTGAGCAGTGAGGTAGCACCCACAGCAGTTGCACAGACAGGTGACATGATTTACATTTTCTTTAGAGTTATCTCTGGGCAACACAAAAGACTGGACGTGGCAGACCAGGCTCAAGGTTACTGCAACAGGACAGGTCCAGATCTGGGCAACAGAGGCTCAAAATTAATTGAACTGTACTGAAATTAAAAGTGAAATAATGAGGACCTAAAATAAGGTAGTAGCAGCCATAGTATCAGAGGAATAAAAACCAGTGACATTTGGTATCTGCTACAGGTGTCTACAAATTGTTCCACTGTGTGGATGATAATGCCATTATCAGATAAAAAGACTAAATGACACAAGTGATCCTATGAAGCTGGAAAAGACCAAGTCAAGTGCAACTCTACTGATCTGGGGTTAGGAATGTGAGCTCCAAATCTCATTTTCTCATCTGTAAAATGGGGACCAAGCCATGCATACCTCATTCTTCTAATGATTAAATGAGAAATGCATGAAACAGTGTCTAATTCTGTTAAATGCCCTTAAATGGTGGCCCTTATTAGCACTGGCCAGGCTGCAAGATCACTGCTTAGGTCTCCATGAACTGTGCCCCACTGTTCTTAATGAGCAGAGCCCCTTCCTAGTCGGCTACACTCACAGCACCTCGGACACCCAATAAACAGGTTCAATAAATGCTAAGCAAGAAAAACATGTAATGTACACCTGTTCTATTAGAACCAAGCTTTGCTGTGGGCATAATTCAGTATTAACTATTTCAATAATAAAAATTCTTTTCAAAGAAAAATTTATCAGTGTCATTCTTTTAATTAAATAATGTAACAAAGTTCTATATATGCATTGCCTTAGGGCTGCAATCCACCAGTTAATATTTAAAAACACACTTGCCTTCCACACCAGGTTTTTGCTCTGCCGTGACTCCCCCATCTCAGAGATCCTAAAAGACTGAATTTAGCTTTGAGTCAGACCACAATCAGTTAAATTTCTTAGAATGGGAAAATCAAAGACAAGAATTCCAAAAACAAAACATTACCTACAACTATATATTCAGCTACATATAAACTCAACACTACCAAAAATTTTCAGTGATCCCAAAATGCACAAATAAATATCCATTTATACATCACTGGGTGGACTACATTACAAATATATTAGGGGGGGATCAGGAATTGAACTCAGGGGCACTCAACCACTGAGCCATAGCCCCAGCCCTATCCTGTATTTTATTTAGAGACAGGGTCTCACTGAGATGCTTAGGGCCTCACTTTGGCTGAGGCAGGCTTTGAACTTGTGATCCTCCTGTATTAGCCTCCTGAGCCACTGGGACAGACACTCGCCACCATACCAGGCTACAAATAAATTATTTTTACATGTTTTTACACAAGTAATTTAGCACCATGGTATTTTAAGATTCATTTTACTATAAATTGCCAAAACTGACAAATCTCAGTATTTCAAATCTGGGAAAGACAGAAATCAACCAGTTCTTTTCATTTCAAATTTAAATCCCAACCTAGCATATACCTCTGTACATATAAAAAGTTTCATCTTACAATAGTGGTATTTTAAAGCTTTTATTCACAACTTGCCTGCAGTAACAGAAACTGTACATAGTGAAACTTACAAGAAATCTTGAACACGGAGATTCCCCTTCTAAAACAAAAATCTTTGAAACATGATTCCATTATATAAAATTTCTCCCCAAAAGCCCATTAGATAGTCATGTTTCACAGTTCTTATACCCTTTAGTTAAAAAAAAAAAAAAAAACAAACACAGAATTTAAGATTCAAAAAGATGAGAAATTATGAATTCTTTGTAGAGGATCTTATGGATGCTCCATGTAAGAACTCCAGTTCTCAAGCAATAGAAAGGATAAACAGGCAGAAAGGGAGGTGTTGCCAGGCCAATCATACAGATCCAAAAGGGGGTAAATCTGAATACCAAGCATCAAATAACACTCTACCTACCTACCTTCCCTATTATCACTCTCATCCTGAGCATCAAAGTATGATTCCCCTTCTTACAAATACGCTTCTAGGGTGCACACCAAGACTTGCCAACATTGAGCTGTTCACTGACACGCAATGTCCCACGGTACCCAAGAACAAAGTAGACATGCTATGGCTTGCTCAATATTTTAACTGAAGGGCTTGGAAATAAAGCTAAGTCCTGCATACAAAGGAGTGCAGAGCCTTCCTCCTGGAGCACAGAGTCTGAAAGCCAGTGATACCTGCTCCATCTGACTCTGGCACAAGGCACTCCAGCCTGGGCAAAGTCGATCATTCAAAATCACTACTTGCCCAGGAATTTCATGGTGACATGTAATGTTCTTTCAAAAAGTTGTATAATTTTAAAAGTAGTCAAGTGTCGAACAACACTTCTAGGAACCTGATTTAAGACAGTGAGTATATATTCCATATTCTCAGTCTGTGTTTATGGGTAAATCTAAGAGACAGGATGAGAAACCCTGAACTTTATAAAGAGAAACACAGCAAAAAGCAAAATACGTCAATCTAGACAGCCTCCACTCACTTTATACATTACAAGTGATGCAATTAGGCTAAAAATCTGAGCAAGTAACCACTCTACTGGCATTATATTATTGTCCTCCTCTAATTCAAATGGGCCTGAAAGAGGGCGATCCTTTCTCCCTTGAAAGGATAAGGATGGAAGGAAAAGGAGGAGATGAGAACACTGGTAATCAAGCTCCCTTGTCCATTTAATTCAGTCAGTTTTTTCTACTTTACCTAGTAAGAAATCAAAGTTGACACTTCTGAGCCTCCGCTTCTTCCATTTAAAATTAATAACTACTACCTCTCAGGTGGCTCTGAATATTATACTGGGAGAACACACACAGCTGGCATGCAAAATGTAAAGCACTATGCAAACAAAGCTTCTCGGGATGGCCTAGCCATCTAAATGCTGAAGGGCCATTCAGTCAAGTCATACTCTACAAGTTGAGGCCCCAAGCTTTACATCTGGAAAATGAGAATTAGGTCATGCACCACACATTTGTGGTACACACCCATGATCCCAGCTACTCAGGAGGCTGAAGCAGGAGGATCCTAATTCCAGGCCAGCCTCAGTAACTTAACAAGATAGTGTCTCAAAATAAATTTTGAAAAGACAGGAAGTGTAACTTAACAGTGGAGCACTTGTCCAGCATCATGAAGGAGGCCCTCAGTTCACTCACAAAAACAGCAAAAATAAATAAATATGTAAATAAATACGCCAATCGCGCTTCATATTGTTTACAGTATGTATTCTGTGCCAGGTCATATGCTAAGTACACTACAATCATTCAATCTTTCTTTTTTTAGGGGCGGGGTGGGGAGTTACAGAGGAGAGAGTCCAGGGGTGCTTAATCACTGAGCCATATCCTCGGCCCTTTTTTCTTTCTTTCTTTTTTAAGAGAGAGAGAGAGAGAGGAGGGAATTTTTTTAATATTTATTTTTTAGTTTTCAGCAGACATAATATCTTTATTTGTATGTGGTGCTCGCATGCCAGGCTAGCGCACTACCGCTTGAGCCACTTCCCCAGCCCCTTTCTTTTTTATTTTGAGACAAGGTCTCACTAAGTTGTTTCGGGCCTCATACTTGTGACCCTCCTGCCTCAGCCTCCCAACAAGTCTGGGATTACAAGCATGCACCACTATGCCCAGCCTTATTTATCTTTACATAATCCCTACAGAGAAGTTGATGCCCATATTTTATAAATGAAAAATGAAAGAAAAGGCTCAAGTAACCTGACCAAGGTCACTAGGCCAACAGCAGAGCTACTGTTGCTCAAACTGAGGTTGACACCAAAACACTTTTTCTCGACTATTACTCTTCCTCTCCAATATGGCAGCCACTAGTCAAACATTCCCATTGAACACTTGAGATGTGGCCTGTCTGAATTAAGAGCTGTAATTACAAAACATACACCAGATTATGAAGACTTTTATGAAGCTATAAAATATGATATTTTTTATTGGTTACAGGTTGAAACGATAACATTCTGGAAATAACTGACTAAACAAAATATATAAATTTCACCTGCTTTGTACTTCCTGCAGTTCAAAATCATGCATGGTCTGCAATATGTCTACTTGGATAGCACTGATTCAGAACATCATCTACATATCTTGTAATGAAATTTCAAACTCGAATACAACATATTCAATTCATTCAGACACTTTCCAATGTTAATGGTTTATTTCCATGGTATAGGGAGTTAAACCCAGCAGTGCTCTACCACTTAGCTATATCCCCAACTGTTTTTACTTTTTTTGTTTTTTGGTTTTTTTTTTTTTTTTTGTGGGTTTTTTTTTTTTTTTTTTGGTACTGGGGATTGAACCCAAGGGCACTTAACCACTGAGTACCACATCCCCAGCCCTTTTTTCTATTTTATTTAAAGATAGGTTCCCGCTAAGTTGCTGAGGCCGACTCTTTGAACTAGCGATCCTTCTACCTCCTCCACTGGGATTACAGGTGTGCGCCACCATGCCTGCCCTCATTTTTCTGTTTAATTTTTTGAGACAGTATCTTGGTAAATTTCCAAGTGTGGCCTCAAACTTATGATCCTCCTGCCTCTGCCTCCCAAGTAGCTGGGATTACAAGTATGCGCCACCACACCCAGTTTTATAGTTTAATTCAGTATAACTGATAAAAACAATTTTAGTCTTCAGGCAGAAACAGTTTCACTTAAATTTCAATGTCTCAAAATAATTTTCTTAAAAATCTCTGATAACTGCTTTCTTCCCAACTACAAAAGTGATACAGACATACCAACAGAAATTATGGGGGGGGGGGGAAGCACCGTTTCTCTCGATGATAGTTATTATTTTGATCAATCATTCCTAATACTAATATTAGGAATACTAATACTCATATTAGGTTGAATGGTACGAAATATTGAGATTAAAGTGGGACCATAGTTTTATCATTCTGAAACTTGCCTTTTCTAATTATTATACTATAAATACTTGCCTCCATCATTACATATTCTTTCTAAACAGTTTAACTTACTTTGAAATAATCAGACTCACAGTAAGTTACAACAATAATACAGAAAAGTCTCATGTAACTTCCACCCAGTTTCCTCACAATGTGCACCTTCTGGATTATAGTAAAATGTCAAAACCAGGAAACTGACTATGGTATATGTGTAAATAATTCTCTGCCATTTTATGTGTGCTTTACCATCTCAAGAATAATTTTAGACCCAATAACTTTACAGACTTATATGATATGAGGATAATTTGACACCTGTGTGCAATGTACAACGAGCAAGTCAGTGTGATTATACTATTTCCATCGCCTCAAATTATGTCATTTCTTTAAGAACCTCTGAACTCCTCTCTTACACTTCTCTGGAAATAACAGTGGTGAACACCAGTCCCCTACCGTGGTGGACCACCAGAGCTCACGCCTCCCGACTTTACTCAGCTACCTGCATCCAACCTCTCAATCCTCCTCACCAACTCAAGCCATTTCTTCACACCTGTATATTCACAAAACTACAACCACAACCAAGACACATATCACGTGAACGCCAGCCTTTTTAACTCATGCCCACCTCTCCCAGTCCCTCCACCAGCCCGGAGCATTGGGAATTCTGTCATTTCAAGAATGGCAATGGCACCCTACAAAATCTTTGCGACTGGCTCTTTTCACTCTGCAAAAGACCCCTGAGGTCCATCCAAGTTATACTAATAATCAGTACATGTCCCTCGGTATTGCTCAATAGCATTCCACAGCACAGATGTTCTAGTCACCTACTGAAGAACACCTAGGTCACTTCTAGTTTGGGGCTATGACCAAAAAAAAAAAAAAATTGACCAGATTTTGTGTGAACCCAGGCTTTCACTGCTCTGGGATAAACATCCAGGGGTGTGACCACTTGGGTCACATGGTAAGTACTGTTTGGTTCTAAGACACTGCCAGACTATTTTCCAGAATGTAAAGCATACTGTTCTACATTCTCATCAGCCATTTATGACAAATCTCGAAACATTTTTTAACAGCTGCAAAATATTCTATCATGAATATTCCATATTTTTAACAACTCTGTGCTGATCCTTACTTAGGTAATTTTCAATTTGTTGTTATATACTGAGGAATTTATGTGGTCACACAAAATCCTAGAAATCATTTTTTGTTGGGTCACAGGGTACAAATATTTTACAAGCATTTGATACCAACTGCCATACTGGCCTCCAAAAACTTAATCAATTTATGTATCCATTGAAGGTGAGAATGCCCATTTCCAAACCTCACTAAAATTATTTTTTAGTCTTTACAATCTGATTGGCCAAAATGTTAATCTTATTTTGTATCTCTCTGAATAATTGGGGAAGTTATATTTTTCTCAAGTTTGTATTTTTTTTCCTAATGATTACTTGTTCAGATTATTTGCCAGATTTTTACTAGAATGTCGGTTTACTGATTATAAAACCTGGTTCCATCCAGAAACAGGATTTGTTAAAAAATATATTTTATCTGAAATCAAAGTGTTAGTAAAGTAAGGTAACAGTTGACTCTACAATGCAGAAAAGACACCAGGGTAGAACTGATATGGCCCCCCAATTTATATTCCTATACTTTGCACAGAATATTAATTCATTAAGGTATCACCTCCAATGCCAACCTAGGTCAATAATATGGTCCTAAAATGTTGACCACTTAAATAAGTTCACTCTGAAATACCAACACATCATGTTTCCATACAATCAAAACCTTTGCTGGGAATGGTGGCACACACCTGCAATCCCAGCGGCTAGGGAGGCTGAGGTAGGAGGATCACAAATACAAAACCAACCCCAGAAATTTAGCAAGGCCCTAAGCAATTCAGTGAGACCTTGTCTCTCTAAATAAAATATAAAAAGGGCTGGGGATGTGGCTCAGTGGTTAAGTTCCCCTGGGTTCAATCCCCAGTACCAAAAAAATAAACAAGTAAATAAACAAACTTGCCCGGAAAAACCGGCTGCTCTTTAGGAGAGCCTAAGGTCATGTAAACCAGTAGTTTCCCAAAGTGCAGAATCAACACTACCTGCAAACTTACTAGAAATGCAAATTCTCAGACCCTACACCAGTAAATTCCAAGGTGACATTCAGCAATGTCTGTTCAACAAGACTCTGAAAAGACAGCAAATGATACTGGCAAAACTGGATGCTCATATGCAGAAGAATGAACTAGATCCCTCACATTCTGCACAAAAGTCAACTCAAAATGGTCAAAGACCTAAGAATTAGACTAGAAACTTTGCAACTTTGCAACTGCTAGAAGAAACCAGAGGGTCAACTCTGACATAGGCACAGGTATCAATTTCCTCAACAGAACTCCTAAAATTCAGGAATTAATACAATAATTGATAAATGGGATGGCATCAAATTAAAAAGCTTCTGACAGCAAAGAAAATGAGCGAAACAAGGGAGAAAATATTTGCCAGCTCCTCTTCCAACAGAGAATACTCAGAATATATAAAGAATTCTAAAACTTACCACACCAAGGGAAGAAAAACCCAATCAATAAATGGCCAAATGAATTAAACAGACCTCTCATAAGAAGAAAATACAAATTGCCAACAAAAATATGAAAAAATGTTCAAAGCAATCAGAGAAATGCAAATCAAAACACTGAGATTTCATCTCAGTCTAGTTAGAATGGAGAACACAGAGAATAATACTGGAGAGGATGTGGGCAAAAAGAATACTCAACTGTTGGCGGGACCATAAATTAGTACAACCACTATGAAAATCAGTATAGAGGTTCCTCAAAAGACTATGAATGGAACCACCATATGACCCAGCTACACCACTCCGCCATATTTAATCCTAAAGAATTAAAGCCATCATACTATTATAGCAATACACGAATATCCATGTTTATAGCAGCACAATTTACAACAACAACCGAATACAGAACCAGTCTAGGTGTCTGTCAATGGAGGAATGGGTAAAGAAAATTCGGTATTCAGAATGGAGTTTTATTTAGCCATACAGAATGAAATTATGTCATTCACGAGGAAATGGATGGAAAACTAAAAGCATTATGTTATGAGAAATAAGCCAAACTCAGAAGGTCAAGCTGTGGATGTTTTTTCTCCAATGTGGAAGAGAGCGAGGAAAAAAAGGTGGGGGGGTCCTCCTGAAAACAGAAGGAGGACCAATAGAAGAAAGGAGCGGGGAAGAAGGAGGAAGAGAACAGAGAGGTGTAGAGAAGGAAACTGCCCAACTGCACATGTACAAACACATAACAACGAAGCCCAAAGCTTTCAGGTGATTGTGGTGCACATGAAGGTCCCAGAACTAGCACTCTAAACACATCTAGAATGAAAACATTAAATCCGCATACCCAAAATTGTTCTTTAGTGAAGGGTTTGGACAAAATTATTATGCCTTTGAATTAAGAATTTACTATTCAGTTTTCCCCCCAAAATGAAACAATCTTGAAAAAAAATTAATTCCTGCTTTGCTCTCTACAAATAAAGAAATCCTAAAATTGTAAAATGTTCACAAACTTCTTCTTCCTTAAAGAATCCAGACTGAACCAGATCAGAAGTCTTCAAATCAGACTTAATTTGTTTCACATCACACATAGCCTGACACGTCCATTCCCACATGGAATACCTACTGCTTTAGAAACTCAACTGCCATCACTCAGATATTTGTAGTCGTGTGAATAAATAAATTACTCAATAAACAAAAATATTTATCAATGGCAGGATTATGAGTGATGTTTATTTTTTTTTTGTTTTGTCCCTATACTTCCTAAAATAAATGTGTTACCTTCATAACCAAAACAAATGACAAGGAATCATTTACCAAATGTAACTACAAAATAAAATGACCTATGGAACATTACCTTCTTTGGGTTCTAACCAGCCTTCACTGATATTTCTTCTTCCTTTACCCATACAATAAAAATATACAAATAGTTCACAAAGATGCCGAGCTGATACAAGATAAATGGAATCCAGCTCCCACCCTGGAGGACCTGCGCTCAGCTGTGGTGGGAATGTCCATCCACCTAGCAAGTGTCCCAGCTCCCTCACCCTGAAGACAAGTAAGGTGGTTTGGTCACAGAATCCCCACCTCTAGGCAACAAAGAGTGGCCCAGGGACTAGGCGAGTGACAGCAGACCTGATTCTTGTAGTTCTTCCTTTGATAGTCCCTGAGTCCAAATGGATATGGACCTCCTCATTACTGGCCATGTGCACTATAAACTGTCTTGTCTTTTGGCTGAAAGAAGTTGGATTCCTACTTCTTATGACTTTGACCACTCTTGCAGCATTTATGATATTAAATCAGGTTTAGTTTTGTAAAAGCATGAAAAGGGTAGCTATAAACCCTCATGTGACATCTCATCTGTTCTTAGAAGAAAGCAGTCACCAGGTTCACTGTAGCCCATGACTAACCACCATGCCTGGTGGAAGACCCAATATGCTGCTGAAACTGGAGGATGCCACTCTTCATTTCTTGCCCCCTCTAAAATCTGCCAAAGCGACTCTTCGTCTGTATTGCTAGTGCTCTTAAATTGTAGAGAGAAATATTTTGGAAAGTTTTAAGACACTTTTTTTTAAAACATATCCCTTCTGCTAGTTTCTCTTCCCAACCAAAGGATAATTTAAACAGAGGGAGGAAAGCAGAGGAGATAGTAGCATCAAACTCTCATGATTTCTGAGTAGTACAGTGGTACATCTGCATTACCTTTACTCAGAATTCATTTTGGTAACATTTGACTGTTTTTGTCAATTAACTATACGGAAATGAAAATACAGCTAAATAAATGAATGAATTGCACAAGTCAAGACTTCAACTTAACAGAAATAATCCAAATTACTTGACAGATGTCCACAGTGTCCAAGGTCCAACTATCAAGCACAAAGGGTCCAGCATCAAGTGAAGTTATTAGGGCAGAACAAGAGCATAACATTTCCAACACTACTTAGTATGTTTTGTAAACATTATTAAGTCCCCTTAAGGTGACAGTTTACAAACATACAACTTCAGGGCTGGGGATGTGGCTCAAGTGGTAGCGCGCTCGCCTGGCATGCGTGCGGCCCGGGTTCGATCCTCAGCACCACATACAAACAAAGATGTTGTGTCCGTTGAAAACTAAAAAAAGAATAAATATTAAAATTCTCTCTCTCTCTCTTAAAAAAAAATTTTAAACAGAAGTTCTTTAAAAAAAAAAAAAAACAAATATACAACTTCAGTTCCTTAGTACCCGCCAAAATAGGTTTTGTACCACAGGATCAATCCCTTGCTTCATTATTACCAACCAGACTTTCCAACGTGATTTCTGGCTACTGACACCACGAACTGGACAACCAGAAATAAGGCTTTTCACAATTAATGTTACTTAGGTAAACACACCAATGATCTGAAGTTCAAAAACCCCACTCCAGGAAGTGAGTTAAATGCACAGTCTACAGCCCCCACATCTGTAATCCTGTTTTAATTTCAAGAACTTGTTTAGAAAACAAAATCAGAAAAACAGGAATACTACCCAGACTTCATAAAGACCACCTGTGCCTAACCCAGTCACATTAAACAAACACACAAGATGACAGCCCTAATGTATGATATATAAGAACGTTTAATAGAACTTTTGGGGGGATGGGAGGTGAGAGACACAGGGTCTCACTATATTGCCCAAGCAGGGCTCCAATTTGTGAGCTCAATGTGTCCTCCTACCCCAGCCTCCCCAAAAGTTGGGATCGGCGGTACATCCCCCCACAGCATTAGATTTCTTTCTGGAACTCTTTTCTTCCAGTCCTCATTTATTCTGTACAGTATGTATTTACTGAACCCCTACCAAGTGCCAGGCATTGTAATAAACATAGGAAAATAAAGACACAAAAGAAAAGTCCTGCCCTCAAGATGAGACAACACAACAGAAGCACACTGAAGATCCCATAAATATAGTTCAAGTGTTATGACAGAGGTATGCATGACTGCAGGGGAAAGAAAGGCTTCCTGAGGCCTGAGAGAGGACAGAGAGACATCTAGTCAGAACACAAGAAGAAAGGAAAAGGCCAGGCGTGGAGGCGCATGCCTGAAATCCCAGGAGCTAGGGAGGCTGAAGCAGGAGGATCTCAAGTTCAAAGCCAGCCTTGGCAAAGGCGAGGCCCTAAGCAACTCAGTGATACCCCGTCTCTAAATAAAATACAGAATAGGGCTTGGGATGTGGCTCAGTGATCGAGTGCCCCTGAGTTCAATCCAGGAAGGAAGGAAGGGAGGGAGTGCATGCATTCATTTCAAAAGAAACCACAGAAGAGCATGAAGGCATGCAAGTGAGACCCCACAGTCCACACTCAGAACACACCATACTAGGTATGTGGAGGGCAAATGAGGTAGTGGTGGGCTGCTCACAGAAATTCTAAACAAAGACAGAGGAAAGGAACCCAATCCCAAGGCTCTTCGTGATACTCAGGATTTGAATTCTATCCTAAAAACAATGAGAACCAGGTCATAATTTTAACCAGGAACTGGAATGTTCTGGTTGGCATTTGAGAAAACACTTTTACATTAATTCAGCTTTTCAACCTGTGGGGTAAGAACTGTCTTTAAGTGGCCCAAGTAAGAAACCCAAGACGCAGTGGCTTTTCTAACCCTATGTACACAGGCGGAGGTAGTGATGGGTGGATGGTAAGTAGTACCTGGGCAGACACGGGAGAAGTAAAAAGTGTGGATGATGTCATCTGAATAGAGTGATGAAGGTACAGGAGAGGAGTGGGCAAAGAACTATGTAACTGGGCTGGGGATGTGGCTCAAGCGGTAGCACGCTCGCCTGGCTTCGATCCTCAGCACCACATACAAACAAAGATGTTGTGTCCGCCGAAAACTAAAAAATAAATATTCGGGGCTGGAGATGTGGCTCAAGCGGTAGCACGCTCGCCTGGCATGCGTGCGGCCCGGGTTCTATCTTCAGCACCACATACAAACAAAGATGTTGTGTCCGCCAAAAACTAAAAAAAAAATAAATATTAAAATTCTCTCTCTCTCTCTCTCTCTCTCTCTCTCTCTCACTCTATCTTAAAAAAATATATTAATTTTTTTTTTTTTTAAAAAGAACTATGTAACTTGTATCTGCCTACGGAACAAATCTGACATGCAAGAATCAGGGAGGCCCAAAGTTTCTCTCTGCCCTCTTTCAAAAAGCACTTACTTTAAAAAAAAAAAAAAAAAAAAAAAAAGCACTCTCTGTCTCTACATTGGACTCAACTTGCTCCACTCTCATCCAGGGTGCTATCCACCACTGGCCATCTTCTTACACACTAACTTTCCAACAAGTTTGTTAAGTTCCCTGAAAGCAGGAGTTTCCTACTTATTTAACCAATGCCTTAAAACTGAATTGACTGATGAACATACTACTGATGAGAGGCCATGATTGACTCCCTTTATGACCACTGCAAAGTCTTACACACCAGGCCCCGCTCCTCTCACACTGGGTGCTGTGCTGCCAGGAGGTAGGTTAGAGAAGAGGGCGGGAGGGGTCCTCCCTCTACAATGTGTAAACAAGGGTCTGCATGCCAAGAGTGAGCTTTAAGAGATTCTTAGGGATAAAACTGGGAAAATCAGAACTGCACACAACAGATAGGAGTTTTGCAAACACCACTATGACTGAAAGAAGCCAGAACCACACTGTGTATACTCTTAAGATTCCATTCAAAGAGAATTCAAAAACAAGCAAAGCCTTATCTCCTGTGCTACAAGTCAGGAGAGCAGGGGCAGGTGGCAGAGTACAAGGGCTTCTGAGAATGTTCTCTTTAAGAATCTGATGCAGAATCTGGTCCCAGTTATAAACACACAATCACCTTGTGAAAGAGCAGCAAATCTTTAAACTCATGATACATGCACCTTCAATTCAAACAACTCTTTAAAAAAATAAAAAATAAACTACGGGGCAGGGGTTGTAGCTCTATGGTAGAGCACTTGCCTCACACATGTGAGGCCCTGGATTCGATCTCGGCACCACATAAAAATAAACAAATAAAAACAAAGATATTGTGTCCATCTACAACTTAAAAAAAAATAACTTCGGTTGCTTGACAATTTTCTAAATCTTAGAGTTTCTTCACACCTACTGAAGTACACAACCAATGTATGCCATGTAAATAATACATAAATGAATCCGTTCACACCCTCCCAACTCAATGACTAATAGAGCCTAGTCTACAGCATGCAACTCACTTTAGTAGGTTCTGCACCAATACTGCAGCTCTACGAAATGAGCTAACCTGCACAGGTAAAACTACACCTTAATTATCCTCAAGCATCAAAATAAAAGTAGCCCATTTCCTAACAGTGAAAATGCATACCTCAACACTGGTCCAAAGGAGGTCTCTGCCTGATCTTCCTCACTCCACAGTTCCTAATCCTACCAATTTCTTCACGGCACTTGTGGCCAGCTGAAGTTATCTCATTTTTCTGTCCACTTGCTTTTCTTCTCTTCCTCTCCACAGTATTTCAAATCCCATGAGGATAGAGACCTTGTCTGTCTTTATACCACTGTATACCCAGAGCCCAGATGGCGGTATGCTCAATAAAAACATGTCAAATGACCACAACTACCCAGGTAATTTACTTTAAGGTCATCAAGTACACACAGGATCAAGTCAGTACCAATAAATCAGTTAAGTCCAATGCAACAGCAAACACAAAATAAATTATCACTCCACTCCTGGGTAAGGTAATCTTTGAAACTGTACCAGCTTTTGTACCAGCTCTGAGGTTGAAAGGTTTGATAAGGTTTGATGATTTGGAAGACAGAGGCAATTTTTCCATGTATTTTATGGAGTATTTCTGTAAAAGACAAACACAACAAAACCAAGTACCTAAAGTGTAAAGCCATGGTTTGGATCCTCAGGAAGCACTGTTAGCCTGGCCTTCCTCTGTCCCAGTGCAGGTACCTCCTCCTCTTTCGGGGGTTTTCCTTTCTAAAAAGCATCACCAGGTGACACCCTTACAAAGCTTCCAGCAAAAGTCATAACTAAGTTGTGTTTTCCCACAAAAAGTCTGCAACAGTTCATAATCACCTAAGGTGTTTTGAGTTGGCAAGGTATCTGCATTTAAGGGGGGAAGATTCCAAAGGTACAAATGCAAAGAATCAGGGAGTCTAGAACAAGAAAAACCACACACAACACTGCTGCTGCCTCTCCCTGCACTCCAATATCCTGAGTACCAGCTTTTTCTAAAGCAAATTATTTATTCCCACACCACAGCACAAGCCAAAGTCATTTCCTCGCTTCTACTTGTCTATAAAGGCTCCCAAAACAGTGAACTTTTCAGAGGTGCAGTAGTCAAATAATCAGGAATTAAATAAAGTGTGATTTCAATTCAACATTATAAGAGCAAAGTTCTAAATCTGTGGCAATTAGCCAAAACAAAACTTTTCTAATTTTTCAAGTGAATGCAACGTAAACAGCAGTTGAAAACAAAAATTACAGCCCTACTAGCAAAGAAACATTCATTAATAAGAGCATGGAGCAATGTTTTGGTAATTTTTATTTTAAAGACAACGTTGCACTCACAGTCATAAGACCACAAAAGCAAAATGCTTCTTCACCAGTCTAGGAAGTGCCTACCAGACACCTGCAAGTGCAACTTAAGAGAACAGTTAGGCAGTTCCCAACATTCAGCTTTGCTTCCCTTCCTCTCTTAAGGCAGCATCTTCTTTTTGTGTGTCTGTCAAAGCAGGAAGAGGAGCACTACTACAGCGATCACTTAGGAAGGGATAGGATTCTCTTCCTACCCACCTGCCACCTCTCTTAACACTGAACCCCCCTCTTTATTTTCCATCCAGCAGCACCGCGAAGCAACTCTCTGGCAGCCCCTGACTCCTCCATGCTCCAGGGTCAGAGACTTTCTATCAGAGAACAGGCATAAGGTAACCAGCTTAGGTGATGAAAGGTTCTAAACTACACTGTGGTGATGACATCACAGCTCTTTAAAATGACAAAAAAAAAAAAATTAATTGCAGCATTAGCAATGGACGAATGCTATATGTAAATTACACCTTAACAAAAGTTTATGGGTTCGCTGCTGTTGTTCTATATTGGGGATTGAACTCAAGGGTGCTTTACCACTGAACCACATTCTCAGTCCTTTTATCATGAGGCAGCATCCAGCAAAGTTGCTGAAGTTAGCCTCCAACTTGGTCCCTTCTGCCTCAGCCTACAGAGTTACTGATGACGGGTGTGCATCACCAAGCAGAACCTCAAAAAAGATTTTAAAACAAATAATGACCCAGGGCTAGAGAGTGGGATAGCATGCTTGGGAAAGAATTGCATAAAAGAACCAGAGACCCAACACGTAATTAATAATACATCTAAAACATGTATCTCCATTGCCCCTGAGCCTTCCAAGGGGACTATTACAAATTCCTTAGGACCTTAGCACATTCCTTACGACCTTTTTATCTCCCTTTCATTCTGCTCCCCAGAAAAAAGAAAAGAAGCCCTCACTCTGAATCACCTTCATGATTATACCTGCAGAATTAAAAACATCTGATGCACATGGCAATAACAGTGTAAAGCTGGCAGGTGATTCTAGAGAAATCAATTCTAGTTGTCCAAAAGAAGTGGGGGGAAGGGAACCATGTGATTGATTCCCCAAGCCAGACTGCTTCAATCCCATTTTTTATTGCCTCTCAGAGTCTTTACAACTTGAATTACAGTCATCTGGATACATGTCTTGCCATCCTTTACACATGTCCCTCTCCTACCCAATGCCTTCAAGAGTATCTTCCACAGCCTAGGAAGAGTGGCAGTATTTTCCTAATCATATTTAGGAACATCAACTCTGTCTTCATAGGGCAAATAGAGTTCTGTTCCCTGCTGGGCTGCCACTAATTCAAAGCTGTTCTCCCGGACTGACTGGTAGATGACAGTGACAATAAAGAAAAGAATGACCAAAAACTTCAAAATAACCATGTAAACTTTTGAGTTTGGCTTAAGTTTCTATTCACCAGTGAGATTCTCAAGTTCTTAGGAGTTTCCTAGTCATTTACTTGACTAGGCTGTTAAAATACAGCTAAAACAATTTCTATGTCAGTCAACAAACTGTTCTAAAATCCCTGATTTTTGCCTATTACCCAGTTCCAAAACCGAACAACAGGGCTGGGTTGTAGCTTAGGGGTAGGGCACTGGTCTAGTATGTGCAAGGTCCTGGCTTCAATCCCCCCCAGACTGGAAAAGAAAAAAAAAGTTTTGTACGGCCGTCAATACCAAGTCTGATTAATACCAAACAAGACAGAAAATGTCAAGTTCATATCAAACCTGTGAGGTACCAAAAAAAAAGACCCAAGAAAAAACAGCGCAGTGGCAAGTATCACAGAGAAATTGACCAAGCTAATGCACAGAAGGACAAGACGAAACCTGTCAAAAACTCACTGCCCACATGACGCCCATCCGTAATTGAGGAAAGCCAAGGTGTTAACTGAATTCTGATTAATGCCTTCTGCAAAGATCTAAAACACTAAAATAGTGATAATAACCAAAGTCAAAGAAATCTCAGTCAAATAAGAGTATCACAACTTGGTGAGAGTTCAAGTTCTCAGACTTGTGAAATGTATGTTCAAATACTACTCAATGACAGACATCAAAAAAACTGCCTGAGGATCCATAAAGGTACTACACAAGCCACTTTTCCTGAACTTACTCTGAAATATTTCACAGGATTTGTTTAAAAATGAATTTCACTGTTATCATCTGTGGCCCTAAAAAATCTTTATTCTTTAAAGTCAAAACCTTCCACGTGCTTCCAAAAACTTGATGAGTCAGGTTTTTAAAAAACTTTTCTGTAGAAACTGAAATGCATTTCATTATGAGATAATTATTCCCAGCAATAAATCAGATGTAAACTTTTGAGTTTGGCTTAAGTTTCTATTCACCAGTGAGATTCTCAAGTTCTTAGGAGTTTCCTAGTCATTTACTTGAACACCATCTACAGTAACACTCAAAGCAAAACCACAATAAAGAGGTTTGGCCTCTGAGGGATTCTACATGTAAAAAACATTACTCATAAATAATACACAATCACTATTGCTTTAATTAACAAATATGTTTCTAAAGTTTCATGCCATCTGATGGAATCCCCTATTTTAGATAGCAAAACAAAATCCATGAAACCACGAATAAAGGTTTTGTTTTTTAATTTTAAGTAAGCCTATGATAAATTTTAAGTAAATCTATGATGATACAAAAAGGTGACATGAACTTACTTTTAGGAAAGCTACTTATGGGGAAATATCTTCCTCAAGTTCTATACTATTTTTATTGAGTGGTTTCATTACTTAGGAGTTAGTGGAAATCACAGAATAGTTCTACCGGTGATTGGACCAAATAACCCCACTTACATGCTTTTAGGTTGTCCAGTATCCTATTTAATCCCAGGTATAAACACAGCAAGGAACCCTCAACAGGACACATTCAAACAAGTACATCCAGTTAGAGCACTACTACACAGACACATTGGAACACCACCAATCAAAAACAAGTAGCTAGTGCAATGAGACTCCTGGCCACCGCTTTAAGTTCTAAAGCATACACCAAAAACTCAATGTCTTCCTTTGACACACACCCCAATGCCTGTCCATTAAATGATACCAAGAACAGTTTCACTTCAAACAGGACTGAAATTCCAGATAAAAGTTTAAGGATGACCTGAAGACCAGAAAATCAGTCTTGACATTTCCTCCCAGGGGATCTAAAGTAGTTCAACTCCGTTACCTACCATTACATACCCTTACATACCTAGAGTATACCACCTTCATTTACATGAAAAGGAATTCTTTCAACCAACATTATTTTCATCACAATGAAGCTTAAAACACAAACTTCAAAATAGTCATCCCATTCACTTCACATTTTGCAAAACCCCATCACCACTCTGCATAAGCTAATCATGCAGGGGAAAGAGAAAAAAAAAAAAAAACCTGACAACTCGGCCTTCCAAAACATGCACTTTCTTTATCATACCCCCCAACGTCTATTTTCAAGTGCAAGAAAATAACAGACATTTACAGCTCCAACAAGAAAAACGTAACCAGCCTTTCTGTACTACCACCATTAAATTCCCCAAAGAGGAGGAAAATAACTCAGGACAGGCAAATTAAAACCATTCTGCACATGGCAGAAATTTAAAAAATAAAAATAAAAATAAATTTTTTAAAAAAGGTCTCGTGTCCTACAATCCATAGCAAGAGCACTGCTTCCTCTCTTTCCGAGCCAACACCAATAAGCCAAAAGGATACAAGTGTCAAACCCGGCGTCTGTATGAAATAATACGAAAACCTGGGAAAATTCCTTCCCATAAATCATCCCGCGAACATGAGGCACTGCACCCAACGCCGAAGACACACGACCCCAAACCCGTCGCCCACCCCCAGGGCGAAGGAAAAGCCGCGATCAACAAGTTGGAGCCAGGGCAGAAAAGTACAGCTCGCCGCCCTCCCCCCACCACCCCCCCAAAAAAAATTTTTTACAGCCCAGTGCCCGACCAAGGGGGCCGGGCCCCGCGTACCTGGTGGAGGTGCCTTTCCGCACGTCGCAGATACTGCATTTGAAGGCTTCGGCGCTATTCCTGAAGGTGCACACGCTGCAGTCCCAGAAGCCCTCGTCCGCGGCGGGCTTGGCTTGCCTCTTAGGCCTGCGCTAGCGGGGACAGGGCACAGCAAAACACAGGCGCACGTGAGCGGCGCGGTGCCGCAGGAATCCGGCGCGGCAAACTTCGCGGCGCCCCACGCCCACCCCGCGCGGCCGCCGGCCCGGCCGGGGGCCTCGCGCACCCGCGGCCGACCGGAGGCCGCGGCGGGCGGGTGGCGCGTCCGGGGGGCGCCGCCTCCTCCCCACCTGTGCAAATCTCCTTTGTCTGGGAGGAGCGGCGGCGGCGGAGGGCGGCTGAGTAGGAGCCGCCATGGCTGCGGCGCGCACGGCCCCGGCCCGCGCGGAGCCCCGCCGCCGCCCGCCGCCGCCGCCGCCCGCCGCCGCCCGCCCGCCCGCCGCCGCCCGCCCGCCGCCGCCCGCCCGCCGCCCGCCCGCCGCCGCCCGCCGCCGCCCGCCGCCGCCCGCCGCCGCCCGCCGCCGCCCGCCGCCGCCCGCCGCCGCCCGCCGCCGCCCGCCGCCGCCCGCCGCCGCCCGCCGCCGCCCGCCGCCGCCCGCCGGTCTCCATCTTAGCCGCGCCTCCCCGCGCGCCGCTCGGGCCTAGTCGCCGCCGGCCCCCGCCGCCCCGGCCTCCCTTCCCCCCGCGGCGCCGAGCAGGTACCTGGTCGGGCTCTTCTTGTCGCCCATGGTCATGGACGGGCTGCGCCCAGCCCCCCCGCCGCCGCCGCCGCCGCCGCCGCCCGCAGGAGAAACGCCGCCCGGGAGTCGTCGCGGACCGGCCGCCCGCCCGCCCTCAGCCGCCGGAGTTCGAGCTCGGCCGCCGCCGCCGCCGCCAGTCTCCGGACGAGACCAGTCCCAGCCAGCGCCGCCTCCGCCGAGTGACTGACGAGGGGCGGGGCCGGCGCCGCGAGTCACTCGCCTGCCGGCCAATGGGAGCGCGGCGGCGGGGACGGGGGCGGGGCGCGGGGGGGCGCGCGGGGGGCGCGCGTGCCTGCCGGGGGCCTTAGCGGCCCGCGCGGCGGAGCGTGCGAGCCCGGCGGGGCGCACTTGGCCGCGCCCGGGGGCGGGCAACCGGCGGCGGGGCTCTGGCACTGCCGCCCCGCGGGGCAGCCGCCCAGCCCCCGATCCCCCGAGCGGCGCGGGAGAAGTAGTTGTGCGCAGTTTGCGCGGGCCGCGGGGGCTGGCAACAGCCGCGCCGCTCGCAGCGCCTCGAGGCTTGCAGCTCCCCGGCGGCGGGCAGGGCCTCCTCTGGCCTGCGTGCCCAGACGCACTTGTGCTCCTCTGCCGCGCGGAGCTCCGGAGCCGCCTCCTCCAAAGTCCCGGCCTCGGGTGGAGACGGCAGCCCCGAGCCCTCCCAGCTGGGTCGCGGGAGGGAACTCTGCCCGAGGCCAGACCCCGGGCTGCGGGCCGTCGGCTCCCCTTCCGACTCCCCCGGAGCCTCAATAGGGCGTTTCCCCCGAGAAGTTGCCGTTCAGATCCCTGAGGCCTGTAGCTCAAGCGAGAGCTTCACAGGGGATCTAGCATTCCTCTCTGCCAGGGGCTTGCTTCCAATGAGGATGTGAAGGTCACTGGGCTTTCCAATGCCCAAAGTCATGGCCTCCTTCCAGGTCATGTCCTGTCTGGGGCTGGGAGTGGCCACAGAGGCACCAGGCGTGTGGCACCAGAGAACAGGAGACCTGCAGTCCCCTGCACTCATCACGGGGCCAGCCCATCCGTCTGCTTCCCCGAGGTTCCCGTTGCAGATGGAGCAGGTAAGGCACAGAGCAGGCAGGAAACCCGCCTGGATCACCCAGCTGGAAAAGGGGAGCAGGGGCCCAACAGAGTGGTGCTCTCCGATACAGCAGCCACATGTGGCTATTTCAATTCAAATAAACTAAGAGTCAGTGAAAGTAAAAATTCAGATCCTCAGGCCACAGACATGTTTCCAGTGTTTGGCAGCCACTGTGGCTAGTGGTCGCCAGACTGGACAGAGTAGACCCACAATGTGCCACCACCGTAGGTAGGGCCATGGACAGAGCCACAGGGGCATGACCTGCTCTGCCAGGAAGGAGAGGCCAGGGTGGGAGGGGAGGGGGCAGGGGGCCTCCCCCCAGCCCTGGCGTCCTCTGCCTGCCTGGAAGCTGGGCTGGTGGCAGTGGCCAGCACACGTCTCAAAACTGCTCTTGCCTTGACTGGCTCTGCACTGGACACAACAGTGACCACAACTGGCCCAAATGCCACATGGACAGTCAAGGACAGTCTCTGAGGAGCTTCAGACCTGGAGCTGCTGGTGTGAGAGCCTGGGACTCCCTGGCACTTGTCTTGTTGGGGACCCTTCTCTGGAGGGGAGGGGCTGCTGGGCAGAAGGACCAGGGAGGGTCCCACGATGTTTGACTTTGCTAATGGCTGGGCTGAGAGAGCAGTACCTGCCGTGTGCCTGGGACCCGCCAGGCCACCAGGGAAGCTTCTGGAGGAGCAGGCCCACCGGTCTCACCCCGGAGGGCCTGGTCAACAGAGAGCTCAGTGTCACTTCCCCCCAAACAGTCCCTCCCTGACAGCCTGATGGCCAGGGTGCAGCTGGGCCAGGGAGAGGCTGGGGGCTTGAGGGCAGAGTGGAATGGTGGCATGATGGCAGGTCCCACGTCCTGACTGTGGCTTGTGGCCATCACAGTTAATCACAGTGCATGTGACTTAGCCAGGCACTCCCTGTGTTCAGGTCCCTAAAGGTACTTCAGCCTTGGGTTTGCAAAGCCCACTGGACAACTGGGAGGACCGTGCTGTGTTCAGGACCAGTGGCAGGACCTGCCCTCACCGGTGGCTCCTGGGCCCTCACCGGTGGCTCCTGGGCCCTCACCGGTGGCTCCTGCACACTGAGATGCCCACCACCCACCCTGGCTCAGGGCTGGATGTCCAGTGGGGCTGGCAGGACCAGTTGCAGGCTTGAGCCCATGACTCCTGCAGATGCTGCATGCCCACCTGGCCTTCCAGGACACTGGGTTTCAGGCTTTCCCGGTGCAGTTGCGCATGTCTGCAGAAGGTTCCGTGTGGATTTCTGTCTTGGTGTCTGCTAGCCGGGGAGCAGTGGAACTGGAGCGTGCGTCTGTCCCCTGAGCCCACCTGAGTGCCCTGTGTGGGGAGGCCTCCTGCCTCAGGCTCCTGCTCCTCTCCTGCCACCCATGGTGGCTGCATCCACTTTGTCCTGTTTCTCTCTTGGCCTGTCAGGTGGCCCCCTGTTTCATGGGACCCCATGGAGCTCACTTGGGGGCAGAGGTGATGCATCCCTCTTCCAGGGGCAGAGTTTCTTTGATTTGAGTCTGAAGCTGGCGCTTCCCCGCAGGTGGAGGGCACTTCTGCCCCTCAGGGCAGGTCAGCTCAGTAAAAGGAAGTCCTTTGCCCCAGCCTAGGGCACCTGGGATCCAGCTCTTTTGAGAGTTTGGTGTTTCCAACCTTTGACCTTCAACCAGGAAGTTGATCAAAACAAGTCCCAGAGAACCTGAAACTGGGGGGAGGGGGCTGGTGGGGACACTACTGTTTCTGTTGGATCTGCCCCCAGCCCGAGGCACCCTGACCTTGCCTGCCCTGTCTCCGCAGTGCTGCTCACGGCCGTGAACTGCTACAGCGTGAAAGCTGCCACCCGCGTGCAGGACGCCTTCGCGGCAGCCAAGCTCCTGGCCCTGGCCCTGATCATCCTGCTTGGCTTCATCCAGATCGGGAAGGGTGAGTGGCAGCTGGCCTGATGCGGTGCTGGGCACCTGCTGCGTGGCCCCAGCCAGGTGGGCCCTGCCCTGGCACCATGCTCCCACATGGGGTGAGTCCTCTGGGAAGGTTGATGCCCTTCCAGGTGGGCAGGGAGCCCCTCCTGCATACACCCCAGGAAGTGTGTGCGCAGACTGGCCCCCGGCGCCCCGGGAGCAGGGCGGGAGTTCAGTTCTCTGCTGTGGGTGCTCACCATCAGGGCACCTTCAGGACACTGTGTCCTGTGAGTGGCCTGCTGCCCTGTGACTGAGCTGGGTTCCTGTCACACCACAGGCTGTCATTGGCAGCTGTGGACAGGGCCTCCAGGGAGCTCTTGTTGGTGTTCCTTGGCAAATGCAGTGGCCTTGTCCCTGGGCCTGCAGCTGTGTGGCTTTGGATTAAGCGCACACCTTAATCCCAGCTGCTCAGGAGGATCTTGAGTTCCCAGCCAGCCTCAGCAACTCAGTGAGGTCCTGTCTCTAAATAGAATCCAAAACAGGGCTGGGATGTGGCTCAGTGGTCAGGGCCCCTGAGTTTCGTCCTCAGTACTCCCCGTTCCCTCCCCTCAAAAAAAACCCTGGAGGATTATTGAGCCCCTTGAGAGGGAGTGTCACCCAGGGGGATAGCATAAACCCTAGTGCCTGTCCTCGGTGGGGAACCACCTGGGGGCATATTCTGAGTGGTGTGGAGACCGGGCCTGCAGGTGAGGAGCACAGTCCTCCTCTGTTTAATGGAAATAAAAGACCAGATGAACAGACAGGGGCCAAGTCAGCAGCGCTGGGAGCACCTGTGTTGAAGTACAGACCCAGGTTTGGTGGTGACCTTATGGCTCTAGGCGAGTCACTGGGTGTCGGAGTCTTTCCCTGGCCACCTTCTCCGGGGGCTGGGGGGAGTGAAGGGGAGTCCTGTGCAGGTGTGCTCTGGAGGTGTTGACGGACGGGCCACCTTGCTGGGCCTCTTCCTGGGTGCTCTGACACACAGACGCGCCTGCCACCTCCTGCACCTTTGCTGCGGGCCCGCCCCCTTCCTTTCCAGGCTGTGGAATGTTCCGTAGCTAAGAACCTGCAAGGTCTTATCAGACAGTCCTCCTTCGGTTGGTCACAGGCCCTGGACACACACCGAGTGCTGAGGTTGGCCTCTGTGGGTTCTTGGCGGCAGAGGGTCCTGACTGTTCCTGGCTCTGGGGGAAGGTCACGAACCCAGGAAGGCCTGGCCACCCGTCCTCCCCACTGGCCCTGCCCCCCTGGGCTGGGGTTCCCATGACCTGTGAGCAGGAGAGCTCTGGACACAGGTGGGGCGCCCAGAAACACCCTTTGGAATGTCCCTTCTCCCCAGGTGACCGGCTGCATGGCTCTGTCGTCCTGACCAGTGCTGATCTGTGGCTGTTAGGACCAGGGTGCCCCTGGGCGGAGGCCGGGGCCAGGGTGCTGCCTCTGGGTCTAGTCCAGTGCTTTCAGGATGCACGCGGCTCAGATGGGCATTTCAGATGCAGGCAGTCAGCATGGGGTCCGCGCTTGGGGCAGGTTAGCCCAGGGCACCACGTCAGGGAGGGGGTGGCCGACGAGTGTGTGGGGCATGGGCGCCACCTGCCTTCGGCCATCTTGTCAGATGGCCCTCACTCGTGACACAGCCCGATGGCCTTGGCCCAGGGTCAGGCTGTTCCCAAACACGAGCGGGCGGCCAGGGTGGGAGTGGGAAGGAGGGCCGCTCCCCGCACTGCTGCTGGGGAGGCACAAGGGGCCATTGTGGCTGACACCCAGGGCGGGACCTGCTTATCTTTCTCCAGCAGTTAGGCTGGGTGGACGGTGGTGAGAGAGGCATTCCTAGAGCCCTTCTCCTCCTCCACGCGCCTCCCGGGAGCAGTCTGGGTTAGACCCCCTCGCTGCCAGGTGTCCTGGAGGTTGAGTGCTGCCCACCCAGGGCCCGACTCCCACTGCGTCACCTGCCGGGGGCTGGGACGCGGGTCTGTGTGGCACTCCTGGTCTGTGGAGTGAGTGTTCTACAGCGCTCTTAGGTGGCAAGGTCCCCCAGGCTCCGAGAAGTGCAGTGTCCCAGTCCGGTGGCATGCAGGGTCACGAGCCCTGTCCTTGAGTACCGCTGGGGACAGTGCAGGGGCCTCGGCCTTACTGGGAGAGTCCAGCTCCAGGTCTGTTCCCAAAGGGCCTGAGAGGTTGCCAGAAGCCACCACCGCTCTTCTACCTGACGCTGAGGCTCCTGCTGGCTTCCCACTGGGGCCAGAGCACCTGGGAGTCCGGCTGGGGTGACCAGGGTGGGACCCTACGTCCTGGATGCTGAGAGCAGCTTCTTGCAGGGCGGGTTCCAGCCAGGGGCCACCTGAGCTTTGTAGAAGGCACCTGCCCACAGTCACTTCACCTGGTGGAGAGAGCGAGCCTCCTGGGGTCTCCACAGATAAGGACACTTCCCTTTGTCCTCTCTGCCTTCAGTCACGTCTCCCAAGCCCACTTCCAACCGCAGCTGCAGGAGTCTCAGGGCTCTATCGTCTGAGCTGGGGACACCACTCGGTGTCCTCCTCAGACCTGCGCTCGGGGCCACCCCTGCCAGCAGGGGGTGGGATCCTCAAAGTGAATCCTAAATAGTCCAGGGGCTTCACGGAGAAGAAGCCAGCCACTGCTCAGCCTCAGGCTGCCAAAGCAAAACTTAGAGAGACCCCCCCAGGCCAGCTCCCCCCTTACAGGGGTCCAGGGAGCCGGTCTGACAGGGGGACTCTGGCGGACTCGGGTTACTCTAGAATGGGGTTGGCCTGCCCAGGGCCTCCAGGCACCCTCTGGATTCATGCCAGACTCAGGGTCAGACCTCCACAGCGGGTGACCCAGGCCCTGGAGACAGGAGTGCCAGGCCATGTGGCATCCTCATGGGGCCTCTGTGGCCACTTTAAGCTCTGTGGTTAAGGAAGCTACTGCCCAGGGAGCCGCTCTCCCGCTGGTGCTCCTCGAGAGGTCTGAAGTGTGTCCTTGCACCACAGGAATGACAGATGTGGAAGTCACATGTACCACTTGTGCCAGCAGGGTGGGATCAGAGGGCAGGAAGATGGGCTTCCAGTGCCCCGGGCCAGTCAGCACAGGATGGAGGCTGGGGAGCCCGAGCAGGACGAGGGGCGGTCACTGCCATGGCCCTGACAGGGGCCCTCTACTGCCCTTGGCTGTGGATTGGGAAGGCCTTCCTACTCAGGGTTGCTGGGCAGAGCTGCTCTCCAGGCGAAGGGGCTGGTTCCACCTACGTGTGGTGCTGGGAGTCAAAGCCAGGGCCGCGGATGCCAAGTCTAGGATGCCCGCTCCTAGACTTCCAGAAGCCAATGCCACTCACCGTGGTGGACAGATGCCATCTGGTCCCAGCCGTAATCCCCAGAACCAGGTTTCTGCCGTGTCCACATTCCCAGACTTAAGGCGAAGGCAGAGCAATATGGGCCTGCACTCAGGCCAGGGGACAGGCAGAGGGAGCCCTGGGGTGGCCAGCACTGCGCCTTCTCCTGAGCCCGCTGAGCCAGCAGCCACACAGAGCAATGGAGGCCCTGAGTCTGAGGCCCCACCAGTGTCCACCCAGCACCAGCCAAGGGTCAGCCCATCTTCCAGATAGGGAATTGCCCAGAACTAGGGTGGCATGTCCGAGACACAGTGGGGGCACCTTGGCCTGTTGGCTCATAGGATCCCCCAGCACTGGGTGGCTGCGACAGCCGATGTTCATCTTAAGGCAAAAGGGCTGCTTCTATGGATTTCAGATGCCCATCTGCTATAGTCCTGGAGGTCTCAAGTCCAAAGTCAAGGTGTTGTCAGGACCGTCCTTCCCAAGTCTCTAGGGGAGGACATAGAAGAAAAGAAAAAAAAATTGAAACCAGAGTCCTTGGGGAGGGTTAGGGTTAGGGTTCCAGCTTGGGGGGCTCCAGGCGTCCCTGAGCCCATGGCTGCTTTGCCCCAGATCTGCCTCCGTCTCTCTGCCAGACATGGTGGGGACACCTGTCTAATTCCTGAGGGTCCCACTGCAGCCCTCACTGGCCCGCTCAGACCATCTCTTCAGATAGGGCTCCCCCTGCCCTCCGGCGGCAAGCCTCGCGCTTCAGCGCCTTCCTCTGTCTGACCGCTGTGCTGGAGCCCAGAGGCAGAGTGAGGGACAGGATGGCAGCTGTCCCCAGTGGAAGCGTGGCCTTCCTGCTGCCAGGGATGGAGGTCCCCTCCCTGCAGCAAGTGTGCCTGGGCTGTGCCTGGCTGGTGGGGTTCTGAGGCTCCCCCCACCTCCGAGCACAGGAGTGAGCTCAGAGCTGGCCATCTCCAGATCACGGGTTTCCCAGGCCTGGGCCCTGGCAAGCTGTAGCCAGGGCTTTCCTCAACATGAGGGCCAAGCAGATCTCGGGGGACACAGTGGCCATGGGGAGCCTCTGTCCTGAGTCAGGGCCACAGGGCTGGCCACGTCCCTGGTGGGAAGAGTTTGACTCTCAGTCCCATTCCCTTATGCACTTGGCCATCAAGGGAACCCTCCCTCCCCGGCATCTGTCAGGGAGGAATCTGAGGGCAGGGGCAGTTCCCTGTCCCCCGGGGTGGGTGGTTCCCATGGCTGCACTGGTGTGACAGGGACTTGGACTCTTTCCCTGAAACCTCTCTCCTGGGTCTCTGCACACGCCCACCCTCCCCCAGTTCTCAGGCCCCACCAGCTCCCAGGGCCACGCGGCCTCTGGTTTGCTGGGCTCTCAGCGCTGCTTGTGCCTCGGCTTCCTCCAGCCCCTCAGGAAGGCGCGCTTTATGGGTGGGGATGGGGACACCCAGGGGAGGGACTTCAGGGGCTGCTACAGGCTGCCAGCCAGGAACTGCCTGGGACGGAGTCACTGCCCCTGGGCGGCCAGAGCAGGAGAGGAGGCAGTGAGGCCCTGCACCTCAGTGTGGTAGGAGCTGCTTTGTGCTGGACCAGGCCTGCACCCAGCTCTGCTGGGTCCACATTGTCCTTTCTGTCCGTTCCCTGAGCTGGCAGCGCAGTCCTTTCCATCCATGGCAGGCTGTGGAAGTCACCTCTGCCTGGCCTGGGCAGTGGGGGACAGGCCAGTGTGACCCAGCCTGGGGCTGCGCCAGGCGTTTCAGACATTGAGCAGCCACTCTGACCTGAACCCTTCTGTGTCACCCAGTTGTGGCGACCTGGAAAGTGTCCAGGCATCGTGGGGTGGGACTGCCATTCTGGGGTCATCTTCTCAGGAGGGTGCGTGTCTCCCATTTCTCCTTGGGGCCAGCACCAGCCTCCCACAGAACCGCTGCCACCCTGCGTGGGTGGCCTTGCCGCCTCTGGCTGCCCTGGAGAGGGCAGGGACCAGCCTCCCTGAGCAGAGCTGTGGCTGAGCAGCACAGTTGGGGCAGGTAGAGCCCTGGCTCTGTACGGTCACCCCCAAACCACATCAGGCCGTGCCAGCCCCAGCCCAGGGACAGCTCGGGGTCCAGACCAGCAGACCTAGTACCACCCCATGGCACCTGTGGAGAGAAGGTAGCCTGTGATTGGTCAAGTGGCCAGTGGAGCTGTGGCCTCCCTCCTGGGCCAGTATCCAGTGTAGACGGAGACTGGCCACACTCCTGGGCTCTGCTGCTTGCTGAGGTCCTTGGACTCCTGTTGCACCCCATGCTCCCTCTGTCCATGGTCAGGCAGGACAGCCAGCCTCCAGGGCCTCAGTGTCAGTTGGGGGCCCACGCCAACAATCTTTGGCAGAGCTTCACCTCCCGGGGGACTTGACCCTGCCCTCCCACTATCTCCCACCCGATGGCAGGTGGGAAGCTGGAGCTGACCAGCTGTGCTCAAGGCTAGGTGGTCTGGGGTACTGTCCCATTGCACCTGGGCAGCCGTCTCCTCCAGGGGAGGTCCTGGTAGGGTGGCCGAGCCACACTGTCCCAGGAACAGAGCCACATGGCTGGTTGGGAGGACCTGGTCCAGCGTGCGCTTGGCCGTCTCAGGCCACCAAGTCGAGCCGAGTCCCAGGAAGTCCTGCCCTGTAGTAGGAACTCTGGACCATCTTGAGTGATGATTGCCCCCTGAGCTGGTGGCCAGAGTGGTGTGCCACATGGGCACTGGGGTCACCAAGGTCTTGGGCTGCAGGTATCTGGCTCTGACTAGGAGACCTCAGCATGTCCCCAGCCCCATGTCTTGTCCTTAGTGGGTAAGTGGCTGCTATTGTCCAGTCTGGAGGGCAGTGGTGGTGACCCGTTGGTAAAACAGGGATCTGAAGTGTCCTGTGTGCTGGCTTGGTCCAGTGCTGCTCACCAGCAGGCAGGCATGTGTCCCTAGTCCCTGGGGCTTACTCTGCCATAGCACTGTGGGTGGGTGTTACTCAGGCTGGCAGATCCTCACACCCCTGGCACGTGGCCATGCCTTAGTTTCCCCACTGGTAGGACAGATGCCCTCCCTCCCAGCAGAGTGTCTGGGTCCAGGCGCTGGGAATGTGGCTGGGTTCCTCAGAAGTAAGGTACTCCAGAATATTCCACTGGAGAGCAGGTGGGTTAGAACCTAGAGGGGCTGTGGGCAGCTCAGCTGAGGCGTTGTTGAAAGTGCCTGTCCTGAATGCCTGTCCCCAGCCCACAGGGTCCAGCCAGCTTGCTGACCATAGTATAACCAGGAGAGCAGGAGGCTGTCCCCCGGGGCTGGGTGAGGTTTTCTCAGGATGCCAGTCCCGGTGGCAGGTGGGTCCGCAGCCTCCCAGCCCAGTTACGGGAGACTCCCAGGTCCAGAGCGCTGTAAGAACAAGGACCCCCAACAGGAGTGCTGTCCACCCTCCAAGGGGCCCCAGCAGTGTCTGCTGTAGGAGGTCCTGTGCTGCGTTTGAAGCACAGGCTTCAGGTGGGTGAATGACAAGTGGACCCTTCGTGGGTCCACCCAGTGTTCTCTCCTGTCATCCTACTGGGGTCCCTTGGCCAATGGGGTGGTCACCCTCATTGAGCCAAGTGGTGACCCTGACCCAAATGGGCAGCAGTGACCAAGTCTGCAGAGCTGCCTGTCCTCTCTCGGAGTGGCCGAGGCTCTGGCCAGGCCATGCCCCTCCATGTCAGGGAGGGGCCCAGCTCTCTTCTGCCGGGGCTCAGCAGGCTGTTCAGGTGGTGGCAGGGAGAGGCCCCCGCGTCCGCTTGTTCCCCTGCCCTGCTCCTCCCGGCAGGGCCCTGCCTGGCATCCTTTGACCAGCGTTCCCTCGTGGTCTTTGCCAGGTGGCGTGTCTAATCTGAACCCAGAGTTCTCCTTCCAAGGCACCAACCTGGACATGGGCAACATCGTGCTGGCCTTGTACAGTGGCCTCTTTGCCTACGGAGGATGGTAGGTTCCAGGACGTCTGGCCGCTTCACGGTCTCACAGCACTCAAGTGTGCAGCTGGGGACAGGCAGGACAGACACTGGAAGCCCTCTCAAGGGCATCCCAACCCCAGGCCACCCTGAAGGGCCGTGAGAGGACCCCTGAGGCCTCCGTAGCATGTGTCCCTCTCTGTGTCCTCGGAACAGGCACAAGGTAGAGGCTTGAAGCCTCCCCAGCTGGGACCTGCAGCTCTGTGGCCAGCAGGTGGGAAGGTGCTAGAGGGAGGTGAGTGGGCAGGGATGCGGGAGAGCAGGAGCAGGTGGGAGTGACCGCCCTGGTGCGCCCAGGCCCCACTGGGCAGACGCAGTGCGATCCCACCTGGAACCCAGGCCCTGGCCTTCCCTGCTCACCGGGGTTGGCTCTGATGGGTGGAGTGAGGGGGCGCGCAGGGGTTATGGGGGCTCCCTGCTGAGTTTGTATCTTTTTCCTAATGGTTGTGGGGTGACATAATGAAACCTGATTTCTAGGAATTACCTGAACTTTGTCACAGAGGAGATGATCAACCCCTACAGGTACGTGGAGGGGTGAAGGAGACATCACAGGGACAAGTCACAGGGACAAGCTGGTTCCATCCAAAACCCTTTGGTGGGCTCGGCTCGGCCTCTGGGGAGCTGTGCCAGGTGCTCACAATTAGGGTGATGGGCGGGGCTGGCTTCTGGGCCCCTGTCCACCTGTGTGAACTGGAATAAGCCGTGCCCTGGGAGTGGACCACATGTGCCCCTGGGACACCTGTCCTGCATTAGATGCCCTCGGCAGCCCCAGGTACACAAAGGGTGGCCCTCTGTCCTCTGGACCACTCCAGCTTGTGTATGAAGGTCCCCCGCCCCCGGAGGTGGCTCTCAGCCCTGGCCCCCAGGGTGTCCTGGGTGGGGACTGGTCAGGGCTGTGGGCCTTCAGACAGGACCCCATCAGGGGCAACGAGGCAGGCAGATGGAGCCACCAGCCAGGTGGCCCGGCTCCCCAGGCCCAGGCAGCTGGCCCCTGCCCGAGAAGCCAGCTGAGACGTGGGGACACGCAGGGCTGTGCTCCAACAACCAGCCCCTCCCTGTTGTAGGAACCTGCCCCTGGCCATCATCATCTCCCTCCCCATCGTCACCCTGGTGTACGTGCTGACGAACCTGGCCTACTTCACCACGCTGACCACTGAGCAGATGCTGACATCCGAGGCTGTGGCCGTGGTAAGACAGCTGCCCGCCTCCCCGGGGTCCAAGAGCCCGAGACCAGGCTGTCCCTGCATGTCAGCCTCTCGCCTACCTGGAAGGGCCGTGCGGCTGTCCTCAGTCTCCTTGGAAGGTGTCACAGGAGGGCTCCCCCGCTGGCCGGGGCGTGGCATCCTCCTCAACCTTGGCTGCGATGAAACCACAGACGCCAGGCGGCCTCCACCATGATCAGCGTGTCTGCGGTTGGTCAGGTGGACAGACTGCCCCTGGGCTGTGTCCTTGGCCTCTGGCTCCTGCCCCTTGCCCTCCCATGCGGGAGGAGCAGGGTGTCCTTGCTGTGGCTGAGTCTCACTTGGTTCAGATCCCGCGCTTGCAGAGACCCACTCACCAGGCCCTGTGAGAGTCCCCAAGTGAGGCAGGCAGATCCTCGTCCCCAGACCCGCACCTGCTCTTGGTCAGGCGAGAGGCCAGCTGGGCAGGGCCAGGCAACCCAGGGAGGCCCACCAGAGGGCCTGCCATCAGGAGCAGCCAGAGTGCCACCTTGTGAGCAGGACTGGGACAGCCAGGGAAGGGCCACTGTCCTGAGCTGTCTCCACAGTCCAGAACTGATCCCAGGGATGGCTGTGTGTGCACAAGCCAGGATTAGGCCAAGTGGGTCCTGGGTCGGCCCTGGTGAGGTCCCAGGGCTCACGTCCTTGTGTCCCTGCAGGACTTTGGGAACTACCACCTGGGAGTCATGTCCTGGATCATCCCCGTCTTTGTGGGCCTGTCCTGCTTCGGCTCTGTCAACGGGTCCCTGTTCACGTCCTCCAGGTGAGTGCCCGCCTGGGGTCGAGGGAGTCGCCCGGCTGCCAGCCTCATCTGCTTTGCAGCCTGTGCTTGGAGTCCTGTTTGGTGTGTAGAGGTCGGGTGACAGGGAGGCCGGAAGTGTGACCTTTGCCTTCGCCCTCCCTGGAGCTGGTGGACTGCTGGGTCCTGCAGGCCCCTTCCTGGACTGCAGGAGTAACACCAGGAGGGCTGGAGGGAGGCCACCAGGGCTCCTGCCCCTGCTCCTGGGACCCAACTTGCTGGGTGCGGTCCACCCTTCAGCTGTCTGTAGGCACCTCCATCCACGGGTGGGGTCGTGGGCCTGACTGCTCACTGCTTTGTCCACAGGCTGTTCTTCGTGGGGTCCAGGGAAGGCCACCTGCCCTCGATCCTGTCCATGATCCACCCACAGCTCCTGACACCCATGCCGTCCCTTGTGTTCACGGTAAGCCTGCCACACAGCCCTGCACCCTCCGCCCCGCCACCTGTGTTGTCCAGGTGTACACAGTGGCGCTCTGGGCTCTGGAGCAGCCAGAGCGCCACCTTGTGAGCAGGACTGGGACAGCCAGGGAAGGGCCACTGTCCCTGAGCCACGGATCATGACTGGGATGCTGCAGGGGCTGGGAGCTCTAGTCAGCCAGGCCCCGGGCACCGAGAAGGCACTTTAACTCTGCAGCACGTGCTGGTGTAGACAGTCCCACTGCCGAGGCTGTCCGGGCACCTCTGGGCTTGGGCATGCATCCACCGTGCACTTTTCTCTCTCCTTCTCTGAGCCTGTTTGTTAGTTCTCTGCTTCTGTGTGACAGCCACCCAACCCGGGGCCCAGAGCACAAAGCCTTTACCTTCCCACATCCTGCAGCGCCAGCGGGGGCTGCCCACCTTGGTCTCAGAGCTTGATGACTGCAATTGGCATGCTGCCCTCCAAGGGCATGGCAGGGGCTGTGGACAGGAGGCCAAAGGTTGTGGGCACACGGGCTTCTCCACAGGGAGCTTGGGCACCCTCGCGATGGGACGCTGGCTCCCGCTGCACATGTGATCCAGAGAGCAAGACGGCCGTGTGCTTTGTGGCCTAGCCCCGGCCGGGTCTGCTGTCCTTGCTGCCTGGGCCTGGTTGTTAAAGTGAGTCCGTAAGTGCCATTCCTCGGGGAGCAGGGTTAGGCTCCACCTCTTAAAGAGAGAAGTATCACAGAAGTTCTGGACATGCTTAAAGGGCCAGCTTGACCTTGGTTTTGAAACGGCCATCTGTGTAGCGTGGGGACTCTGTACTTACTATGATCCCCAGTTGGTGGGTGCATAGTTTAGTTCCAGGTTGCTGCTTTGATGCAAGGTGTGCAAGAAGCGTTGGGTCCAGGCATCTGTGCTTGCTCTGTGGGCAGCACCTCCACTGTCCTGGAAGCCCATCGCTCTCCTGGCCTCTCTGCACCTCACACGACCCCAATGTGCTGGAGGCTGAGGCTGGTCACGATCCTCCCTGGATCGGGCATGGCCCTGCCCAGGGCTCAGCCAGCCCCTTTCTCCTGGCAGTGCGTCATGACCCTGCTGTACGCCTTCTCCAAAGACATCTTCTCCGTCATCAACTTCTTCAGCTTCTTCAACTGGCTCTGCGTGGCCCTGGCCATCATCGGTATGGTCTGGCTCCGCTTCAAGAAGCCTGAGCTGGAGCGGCCCATCAAGGTGAGTACTGGTGGTGGGTCCAGCCAGCGCCGCAGGCAGAGAGCAGGCAGAGAGCAGGCTGGAGTGTCCCGAGGAGCCTGAGGCAGGAGTGGGACCCGCGCGGCCTCCCAGTCTCCACCTCCCCCCAGCAAAAGGGCATTGCTGCCCTCTGGAGGGCTCTGGGAACTGCAGTCAGCTTCGTGAGCATGAGCGGTGGAGGGGGCACGGCAACTGGGAGTCCTGGGAGCAACAGGTGGCCACTGGCAGCAGCTCCTGTCACTCGGCCAGCTCCCTTTGGTACTAGGTCATTATAACTGGCTCCTACCACAGGCTTTGACCTGTCCCCACCCCACCCCAGCTGTCTTTAGAGAGGGGAAGAGCCTGGCTCTCTGGAGGGAGCCCCGTGACTTAGTGCCCAGGACGCCCTGGTCTCCCCTTGCCCTGAGCCTGGGAGCTCAGGTAGCCAGTGTAGCACCTTTTAACATATGGTTAATGTTCCACCTGACGAGGGCCCATAGGAAGGCTGGCCCACAGGAAGGCTGTCGGAGGAGTGGCCAGCTAGACACCCCACCCTTCACAGGGACCAGCCCAACAGCTGGGGCAGGTGTCCACAGGAGGGCTTTGTGCAGGCACCAGGTCCTGCGGGCACGCTTTCCCAGGGGACTGGGCACTGTCGTGGAGTCGGTTCCCTTGAGCCTGGCCGCCTGTGGGTGCAGGACAGCAGAGCTCTCAGAACAGGCCTGTCGGCACCGCCCACAGACAGACCGGGAGAAGCTGGCTCTGCTGCCCAGGCCTCTGCGGCCCCCGCCTTCCCTGTGCCCCGGCTTCTGCCCCAGCCTGTCTGTAGGCCGCGGGTTTGGGGCAGGAGTGCCTGGTCCACCCACAAAGGGCCCTCTGAGCAGGCAGGACTCTGCTTGCTGGTGGGTGGCCAGGCCTTCCCAGAGGCTCCGCGTCTGTGATGTGGGAACCAGCAGCCCCCCTCCACCCCCGGAGCCCGGCTGCTTGTTTTCATTCCTCTGCTGACTTGGGGCCATTCCATGCCTGGTGCCTGTGCCAGGGCCGGGGTGAAGTGCTACGGACGTGGGCTCAGTTCGTGCCCCGGGGCCGACCCTGCGGAAGGTGCAAGTCAGCGCCTGCCCTGTCAGCACAGGCACTGGCCGGGGCTGTGGGTGGGGCAGGCGCAGATCCCAGGGAGGCTCCAGGGTGGCACGCCGCTGGCCACAGGACATGGGCTGGAGCTCTCCGTGGGCTGGTGGAGGTCACTCGGCGGGGTGTGGTGGTCGGGAGGAGCCCAGGCCCAGATGCTGACGCCCTGCTTTGTGCTGTCCCCAGGTGAACCTGGCCATGCCGGTCTTCTTCATCCTGGCCTGCCTGTTCCTCATCGCCGTGTCCTTCTGGAAGACACCTGTGGAATGTGGCATTGGCTTCGCCATCATCCTCAGTGGGCTGCCTGTCTACTTCCTCGGGGTCTGGTGGCAGAACAAGCCCAAGTGGCTCCTCCAGGGCATCTGTGAGTGTCCAGGCTACTGGCCGAGATGGGCTGGCATCAGCCAGGCCTTTGGCCACTGCAGGGTGTCAGTGGTGAGGACACCCACCAACTCCCAGCTCAAGAGCTGGGCAGCAGCTCATCTCAGAAAGAGGGGTTCCCAAGAACCAGGCTGCTGTTGCCAGAGAAGTGCCCACTGTCACTCACCAGCCTTGACACACTGCCTGACCTTCCTGGGCAGAGCAGGAGAAGGCGCCAGGCCCGGGGTGGTCCACATCAGAGTGGGCCCTGTCCTCACCCGTGTGGAAGGCCAGGCTTGAGAGAGTCCGCACCGGCGGGCCTTGCCAGCTAAGATTCTAGGGTGGCCCCTGTGCAGGCGAGGAGACCCACACCAAGGGCTGAGCCACCCATCATTTGAGCAGGACTCTCCTCCAGCCTGGGTCCCTGTGGAATCTCACGCAGGGTCACACCCAGAGCAGACTTAAGACAGAAACCTTGTTCTGAAACCACCCGTCTCCCTCCCCAGGCAGGCTCTGCGTAGAAAGTGCCAGGGTGGCCCTGGAAGTGGCTGGGGGGGGGGGGGTGGCGCTGGCCAGGCAGCACCACAAAGAAAAAGGAGAGAGAGTGCCAGGCGGTTCCTGGGGCCCTTCGCAGGCAGCCTGTTCTCAGGGCACAGTGGTGACATGGGCAGTGTGGGCCGGGCACACGCACAGTGGCAAGGCCACCAGGTTGCTGTGCAGTCACAGGGCTCTGGGGTGGGCAGCTGCACCTGCTCCCACACTCCTCGCCTGCTGGCCCGGGCAGTCTGGCATGACGGAGAGTTGCAGAATGTGCTGCTGGCCAGGAGGCCCTGGGGAGGCGCCAGTGCTGACCACACGGTCTGGAGGGCCACACAAAACTTGGAGTTCCTGTCCTCCTGCAGCTTGGCACGGTGTGGGGACAGGTCAGGTGGGAGCTGGGCTTGTGGGTCCTCGTCTCCACAAGAAGGACGCCTGGCCCAGCCCGAGGCCTGGCCGCGCTCACTCTGTGTCCTCTCCCGCAGTCTCCACGACCGTCCTTTGCCAGAAGCTCATGCAGGTGGTCCCGCAGGAGACCTAGCTGGCGGCAGACGCTGCTGGCAGGGAGCACGCGAAGGCCACGCGCAGACAACTCGCCCTCAGAAAAGCAGCTCCCGGTCTCCCTCGTCCCCTCACCGTCCCTGCCCAGGGCGGCACCCACAGCAGCTGTGAACACTCTGGTACGAATGGTGTCCTGGAAGATGGATGTCCCTGGTGGCTCCCGGGCACAGTGCCAGCAGTGAGCTGGGGCAGGCCTGGTGGCCCCCCCCATGGGACCCACCGCCTTCTCCCTTCCCTGTTCATCTGCATTCAACTTAAATTTGGGGTCAAGTCAGTGCCACCAACTGATTGCTGTTTAGAGAGGTCAGGAGGAGGTGGGAGACATCTCGACAGTGCCTTGTGCCTCCAAGGGACCCGATGCTGTGGCTGCACAGAGCACTGAGGACCTGCACTGGCGTGGCAGTGCCTGTCTGCGGACGCACCTCCAGCTGCTCCAGCCCTCTTCCCTCCAGCGCCGGTGTAGGGCTGAGAGAGAAGAGCCCTGGCTGTGTCTTTGCCTTAAAGTCTCGAAATGGCTCCTGCCCTGCGAACCCTGGAGAATGAACCTTCAGCAGCAAGAGCCAGCCCTGCCTGTCCCTGGGGTTGACCATGGGGCTGTGTGCATCTAGGGACAGCCAGGAAGGCAGGCAAGGCACAGCTGGGGACCCTGGCCTCTGCCTCCCACTGACCACAGCAGCCCTTCAGCCCTTGGGCTCGCTTCCCCCGTGGCCAGGGTTTCGACTTCCCCTCACGTGCCCCATCCCACTCTCAGAAGACAGCAAAGCCTTCCTGGGCTCTCCTCTCTCTGCCTCCGGTGGGCTTTGTCTTTGTTGTGCCCTGGGGCACTTGAGGCCTGGCCAGCACATCTGGCCACACTGTTCTTGCTGAGCTGTCAGGAAGTCCCTGCAAGTCACCCGCAGAGAGCGGTTCCTCTCTTCAGGTCAGACTGAAGGGACTCTGAGTCCTGAGAAGAGCTCAGCAGGCTCCTGTCTTGCACTGGGAGCTCAACCTCAGCTTCAGACTACTGACCCCCCCCCCAGGAGGAGGGCAGTGCCAGCCACTTGGCAGGGTGCAGCGTGTTCCTGGGGTGCGGTATGGCCAGGTCGGTATGGCTAGGTCGTGGGACCCCCACCTGCGAGGCAGGTCAGAGGGGTCCGTCTGGTTCTGGGGCCTGTGTCCACGGTGCTGACTCTGACTTGCCGGCTAGTGTCCAGGAGCATAGTAGGACCATGGCCCATCTGGGAAGTCTCTGCTGTCCAGCCAGGCATGGCCGACAGTCCGCAGGGCCTGGGATAGCAGACCCTGGCCTGACAGCCTCTGTTTGTCCCCTAACACTTACTAACGTGGAGGTATGATTGGCACCGTGTTTATTTATTTCAGGTGGCCGGCTGGAGCCGTGGTGTATTGGCACCGCGTCTGAATCGGCCACCTTGGCCATCCACTGTGGCATCCACAGAGCTAGTGACTCGTGGCTGGTACATCTTCTATTCTGTGTTAATGGCTAACCTGTTACACTGGGCTGGTGGGGTGGGGAGTTCTATTTGTGGGGTCTTTTTGTTTTTAAAGAAATGCGACTGAGATTCTAAAAATCGCTGGTGCTTCTGTGTTCTTCTTTGGGGCCACATTGGGTATTGGGATGTTCCAGGTCCCCCCCAATATCGCTCTCACAGTCATCAGGGTCTGGACAGGTGCGGGGGATGTCACGACCTTACAAGTGTGGGACCCTGGGGTGGCCAGGCTGGAAGGCAGCCAGGGACAGGGCAGGACCAGGGCAGGGACTGCAGCTGAGGGAGCCCTGAGGTGGAGGGGCCCAGCCTGGGGGGCCAAAGTGCTGGTGTGGTGCACCCAGATGGGGGATTCCAGGCAAGGGGAGGGAGGGGGCATACCACAGTGTCGACCTGTGGGGCCAGGACCTGCTCTGGGGACCTGGGGACCTTGTCCAAGAATGGTGTGGGGAGGGTGTAGGGCTTGGGTCACAGGCCCAATCTGCCATTAGGGTAACTGGGCTGGCTGCCTCCTCATGCAGCGGGACTTGCAGGTGCCTCCCATGCAGAGAGGATGGGCACAGAGAGGCCTTGGGCAGGTGCCCTCCCTCCACTTTGTGAAATGAAGAAGTGGGCCTGTCCACGCCGGTCCCGCTGCCCACCTCCAGGCAGTTCCTGGTCCGCCTTTTATGTGGCCCCCAGCCCTGACACAGTGAAACAGGCAGCTGGTGACACAGCAGCTCGGCACCCTGACACCAGCCCTGGCGCCACCTGGGGCAGGAGACTGGCCACGAGCCCCGCTTCTCTGGGTGACAGCCCAGTGGGCGACTGGCTACCCCAGCTGCGGTGGCCATTCTCCAGCAGCGGCCACACCCCTCTTGCTGGGGTGGCGCCTTGGGCACTCCTGAGGGGCTGCCAAACCCCCTGCCCTGCGGCACTTCCTGATGACGTCCACTGTGAGCTTAACACCCGGTGTGCCTGGACAGTGGTCCAGGTTGAGCAATCCCCACCCATGTCCTCAGGAGCAGCTGGCTAGGAGAAAGCCCCTTTCCCAGGTGACCTAGGGGAGGGGCAGGCCCTCCCTGGGACAACACCAGTCCTAGACCCTCAAGCTATTCCCTCAGGCACCATGTGGGAGTGGAGAGCCCCCACTGTCCCACAGCCCTGCCCCTCCCCTCGCCCCGCTCCTCTCAGCCTGGCATCAGCCTGGTCAGCAGGTAGCCACTCACCCTGCCTATGTTGTCCACTCGCAGGACAGGACATGGGCTCCGGCCAGCAGCCTGGCTGCTCCCTGGCACCGGTAACTGGCCCCCCACTACCACTCAGGTGCCCCTGCGGCCCAGAGCTGGGTGGCAGTGCTGGCTTCCTCTTCAAGAGCTTCACCAGCCCTGGACGGGCAGAGTCCTCGGCCCTGGGAGGACCCTCCCCCCCAGGACCCTGCAGGAGGGAGTGGGCTGACCTTGGAGAGGGACCCTGAAGGCCAGCCTGGCCGGAGGAACTGGGTGGGAGCTGGCCTGGTGGACTTGTCGCCCCCTCCTGGGGCAGGGCAGGGCAGGCTGCTTGGGTAGGCGCGAGGCAGGGTTTTTTTTTTTTTTTAATATTTATTTATTAGTTATTGGCGGACACAACATCTTTGTTTGTATGTGTATGTGGTGCTGGAGGATCGAACCCGGGCCGCATGCATGCCAGGCGAGCACGCTACCACTTGAGCCACATCCCCAGCCCGAGGCAGGGGTTTTGAGAAGGGAAACAGCGGGTTTTACGAAGGAGAGACTTCCTGCAGAACTACCGCAAGGAATGGAGATGTCTCACTGGGGGTACCTGCTCCAGCCACGTGTTAGCTCTCTGTGACCAAAATGCCCGGCAAGAACAATTAAAGGAGGGAAAGTTTACTTGGGCTCACAGAACAGAGCCTCAGTCCATAGATGGTCGACTCCATTGCCCAAGGTACGGCCAGGGCCCTTGTGGGGGAAGGGCCTGGTGGAGGAGAGGAGAGCGGCTCTCTGCAGGAAGCCCCGGGAAGGGGCGGCGGGGCACATGTGCCCTCGCAGGGCCTGCCCCCAGCGACCAGCTCCAGCCATAGCCACCTGCCAACAGTGACCACCCGCCAGTCCAGTCACCCTGGGTGAGCTCAGGAGCCCCAGGGACTAGACACCTCTGGATGTCCCTGCAGGGACACTGGAGCTTTGGGGCACACCTCATGTCCACACCCTAAACTGTCAGGCCTGGGAGGGTCTCCAGTTCCAGGTGAGGGGAGGGAATGGGGCCAGGGATGGGGGTGTGGTAAAGGGCCCTCGGGAGGCCTCTCCTGAGGGGCCGGTGGGTCCCGAGGCTTCAGGCTCCTTCCAGGCTCTGGGGAAGGAGAAGAACTGAACCAGTTTGCTCATGGCATTTTGTCTCACTGGGTGTGGTGGCCACATCTGTAAACCCAGCAGGAGGCTGAGGCAGGAGGAGCGTGAGTTCAAAGCCAGCCTCTGCAACTACCAGGTGCTGAGCCACTCAGTGAGGCCCCATCTCTAAATGGAATACAAAATACGGCTGGGGTGTGGCTCAGTGGTCGGCTGGGGTGTGGCTCAGTGGTTGAGTGTCCCTGAGCTCAATCCCTGGTACCACAAAAAAAAAAAAAAAGCATTGTGTCGTTGGTCACTGATGAGACAAAGGAGTGGAAGGGGGAGGTCTGTGTAGACCCCTGCCCATGCACTCCACCGTCCTTCCTGCCCCCCAGCTCCAGCTGGCTCCCTGATACCAGAAGAATTTGGGAGACGGTGGATGTGAGTCCTTGGTGCCAGGCAGGGGCAGCTCTCCTCCCCAAAGAGTGGGGTCAGGGCTTGGGGCTGGACTTGCGGTGTACCCCATGAGGCTTCTACCAGGCGTCCCCTGAAATGAGAGCAGGGTGTCCTAGGCCCCCACCGCCCTGCCCGTCCCTCAGCAAGTGTCAGCCAGCCCTGTTCTTTGAGGACTCAGCCCACGGAATCCAGGTGCACAGGAAGCCCAGCCGCTGCTAGGACCAGCGTGACAGGAGAGGCACCAAGAAGCGTGAGAGCCCTGACTAGGTGTGAACAGCACGGGAACAGCACCACCCTGCCCAGCTCCCCGACTGTCACTGATGTGAAGGGTCTGGACACTGTCCACAAAGCCACCTGGAGAAGCTGGGCCTGTCCCCCCAGGCAGCGCTGCTGATGGAGGTGGGTGGAGAGAGCCGGCCTGCTGCACCAGGGCCTCAGGGCTACTCTCAGCTCCCATGGGCAGAGCAGGAGATGGGGCCACTGGGCGGGCCTCTCCTGTGGACCCCCAGGCTCACACAGCCATCGGGCAGGTAGCAGGGCTGCATGGGGAGCCCCCACCTGGGGCGCTGTCCGAAGCCCGCACAGGCCTGAGCTGTCAGCAGGCATGAGGCTGGGGGTGGGCAGTAGGACTAGGTCCTGGTTGAGAGTGTGGACTGCTGACCTCTAGCAAGTGGGGAGACTCAGGAACCTCCCTGTCCCCAGGACCCCAGAGAGGGAAACTAGCACCTACTCTGGTCCTCCCGGCCTTGGGCAGGGCCTCCCAGCCCCCTGAAGAGTCTGTCAGCCCTCCACCTGCTTCCAAAACATCTGCAGGGGTGGTGACAGTGGAGAGCACCCTCCAGCTCCTGTAGGCGCACTGCAGGGAAGAGTCCCGCAAGCCCTGCCCCTTCCAGGTTGAGGCGCCGCAGCAGAGCCTCCAAGGGGCTCCCCCAGGTCTACGGCTGGCTGGGTGGGCAGCAGAGGCCACCCTCTAGCACCTCGTCCAGAACCTGTGGGGCCCACTGGTCGCTCCTGAGAAAGTGAACTGACCCTGCAGTCGTACATGGGGAGATGGGTGATGTTGCCCCACCCTACGGAGAAAATGGGGCCCCTAGACATCCCTTAGCCTACCTGAGAAAACAGGAACTGAGAGGTGGGATTGGACCCATGTGTGTTGGACACAGAATGCAGTGTGGAGCCCCACACCCTGGCACCAGAACACCTCGGCCCCAGGAGAGGCGCCTGGCCCTGCACCCCGCAGGCCTGCCCCACCTCCAGCCCACCCTCTTCCTGGGCCTGGCCTCAGCGTCCATCTTGCAGCCCACGTGCATCTGGTCCTGTCTCCAGGGAACAGGCAAATCCTCCCCCCAGAAGTATCTTGGGCTCCGTCCAAGGCTTCATCCTCCTGCCAAGCCGAAATCCCCGACTCTCGTGTGCCGAGGCCCGCCCTGCTCACTTCCTGAGGTCCAGTTCCAACAAGACCCAGTTCTTTCCCTTGAAGCAAAGAGCGACTAAATTCTGCAAGTAGGGGCTCAGCTGCTTCAAACACGTGCCCCCAGTGAACAGGTCCTTCACAAACTCGTCTCTACCTGTTCATTAGGGAGCAAATCCTCTGGGTCAAATAGGGTAATGGAAGGTTCCAGAAGTCCCCTCTCCCTTGCTGACGTTCGCAAGGGTGGGAGGTGAGCAGGCAGGTGGCCCAGGTCTCACCCCCAGGAAGGCTTTTACCCTTCCAGTGAAAGCCCAGGGCCGCCCTCTCTACAAGAAGCCCAGCAGCCCGAGGCCATCTGTCCTCAGTAGGACGCTCCAGTTAGTCCCACCAGCTTGTCAGAATCCCTTAATCCCAGCAGCTCCTGACTCAGGTTGGGGAGGGGCTGGGGAAGCTCACGACAGATCACTTTGGCTGGGTGGCTGGCACGCGGGCTCCGGTCCTCCGGGCCTCCAAGGAGGCTTCGCCAGGCAGGTCCTCCTCGGCACAGTGCACATGGGCAGTTGTCTTTGCTTGCTGGTGACATTTCCTAACATTTCAGGGGGCTTGCCCTTCTGGACAAGGGTCCAAGAAAGCCCTGGGCTTACTGTCCCACAGTTGTGACACTTTATCCAAGACTGTAGCCCTCCTGGGAAAGGAGCCCTGCCATAGCGGAGCCGCGGAGCCAGCCTCTTCCATGAAAGCTGCTCCCATGTCATTGCTAAACTTGGCTCATTCCCCGGAGCTGGTCTGTGGAGGATGAGCTGTCAGGGGAGAGCCAACTTGGAGGAGAGTGTCACGAGAAGGCTCGCGGGGGACATGCCCTGCTCCCTGCAGGCCCTGGCCCCGTGCAGATGCCCGCTGAGCTCCATGGGAGGGCCATCTGCTGGCCTTGCTCCTCTGTGCCTTCTGTGAGAACAGCTGGGAGCTGGGCTGGGGACACACACCAACACGGACAGAGGCTGAGGCCGGAGGAGCCGGGGGATCACAAGTCCAAGGCCAGACTGAGGGACTTGGTGAGACTCCGTCTCAACATTTAAAAAATAACTGAAAAGGGCTGGGGTGTGGCTCAGTGGTGAGGCTCCCTTGAGCTCAACCCCCAGCACAAAAACAAAAAATACTTTAGAGGCTGGAGATTCTCCAACTTCTTTCAACCGAAGCTGAAGAACAGGCAGAGCACTGCCCGGTTGGACCCCGGAGGTGGTTTTCTGTGTGGAGTCCCAGCTGGGAGGGCTGAGCGGGCAGCTCCACCTCCCAAGTCCCCCCTCTCCTGTGAAGTGGGGTGGCCAGAGGACCCCCATGCAGGGCGGGTGGGGTCAGGGAAGTGGCCCCTCTCCCAGGACACCTGCTCTGTCTGGGGTCCACCAGCCTCTGGAGTCCAGGGACTTCTGGGAGGCCAAGGCCCGTGGGCAGCTGCAGGGGTGCATTGCCCCTGTCCTGGGGTTTGCTTCAGGGTGGCCTGGGGGAGACTTGCCGGACCTTCTGGAAGCTCTGCCTTCGGAACAGGAGCTGCTGGAAGGGACAGTTCCTCTTCCGGAAGCAAGAGCCTGGGGAAGGGAGGCAGGGAGGCCGCCTGCCCCGGCCTGCGTGGCAGCCTGTCCTTGCTGTTCCCGTGTGACTTAGGCCCCCGCTCCGGGGCGAGTCCCTTGGGACCCAAAGACCACACTGCTTTGGACCTGAGGCTGGTGTCCAGGGTGCCCCACAGCTGTGAGCTGAGCTGTGTTCCTGCTGTGACGGTGACCGCGCCCATCCCCTCCAAGAACCTCTCAGGGAGATAGGCCTGGAGTGGACACTGGGTTCAGCCCAGACCCCGGTCAGGGTGGGCCACACTTCACAGGGTCTCCACAGGCTCAGGCTGAGTTCTCCCGACTTGTCTTCCACCTGGGAGGCCATTCACACGAAGCCCTTTTGGGCTGCCAGCATCCAGTGGCAGGTGGACATGCAGCCATGAACCCCTGTGCCCCAAGCCAGAGCAATGTGGGGATGTGCCAGCCACAGAGCTTCTGGGGATCAGCAGAGGCTGCTGGTGACCACGTGCCCTCGCAGACTCGGCCCAGCCCTGCTTCCCTGGGCAAGGCCCCTAACCTCCACACCTCAGCGGCAGGGGGAAATGCAGTGTCAAGTCCAGTCCTCATGGGGTCACATTGTCCTCTGGCTCCTCAGACCCTGCCCACTTCTGTTTCCTTTCTTTGGGTTCCTCTAGAGGAAAATCCATGCCTCGTCCCACGTGGGGCAGCTCGGGGTCATGACTAGAATCCCACCCTGCCCTGTGCTCAATCCCGAGCTCTGCTGACCCTGACACCTGTTCTGGGTGGACCCGTGGTATCTAATCCTCCAAGAGGAGGGGCCTGTTGATCCCACTATCTGGGCTGGTTTAGCTCAGGTCTTTACATATTTTTCAGACCCTTGCTGATGGCAAAAATCCTGGCCATCGAGTCCCCTGGAAGTCACCTGGGGTCTCAGTTCCACCTTGTCTCCTTTGCTTCAAGGGACGCTCAGTGCTGAGGCGGAGGCCTGGGGTCTCAGGTGAGCCAAACCGCTAACTCCACACCCCCAGAAAGGGCACAGTGAGTTTCTGGAGCCAGTGCCCCCTGTGGCCTCCCAGTGTGTGAAAGGCACGGCACAGGTGCCCAAGCCAAGGTGGGGACGTTCCTGGGCACGGGGCTACATCAGCCCTCACTGGGAAGTGCCCACAAGTCACAGTGGCAGATGAATGAGCTGAGTAGTCCCCTGGGGACAGAGCACTCCGTGCCGAGAACGCTGCTCAGCTGCCGTGGGTGGCAGTGTGAAGAGGCCTTGCTGACCTCCCCTTGCAGAGAGGCAGTCCTGGGCTGTCCTGGGATGGGCTGCATCAATTCCCTCCTGGAGGCCTGGAGTGGACACTGGGGTTCAGTCCAGACCCTGGTCAGGATGGGGTCAGCCTAGGATCAAGGTGTCCACAGGGCCACTCTGCCCCTAGCAGCCAGAGCGCGGACGCTCTTCGGCCCCCAGTTCCTGCAGCCCCAGGCCCCCCTGGCTAGTGGCCCCTCCCGTTTCTGCCAGTCCAGGGCAACCTCATGCTAACCCATCTGCCAAGACCCTATTTCCAAATAAGGTCACGTCCGAGGTCCCGGCAGACCTGCCCTGGGGGGAGGCTCTTTCACCTGGCACATGGTGGCCAGGTGAGTTCCTGCGGGGCTCCTGCAGAGTGGGCATGCGCTGATTCTCCATCTCAGTGGTGGCCCTGACCTGGGGGCTCCTGCTGACCCAGCAACAGGCCATCCATGTCAGCTGCAGGGAATGGAGACGGCTGCCCCTGCCTTGCTCTTGAGGCTCAGGGAGATGACCCCCGGGAGCCACACCCACAGGGCCAGGGCCCAGCTTTCACTTCCCAGAGCGATGGACAGTGCTGGCCAGGCCCAGCTCATGTACACTTGTGGGCATCTGTGGGATTTCCACAGAATATTCTAGAAGGCCCAAACGGGAGGAACAGATGGAAAAGAGCTCCAGACCAGAAGCTGGGCCCACCACAGTTCCAGTTCCCCACGGCCTCTTGGGTTTCATCCTTGCCACCAGAGGGCCCCTCCCCGCCTCTGACCCCTGCACCTGCTTCCCTTCCTCTGTGGCACTGATGAGAAGATCAGGGCCTCCAGATGGGGAGGAGGGGGTGGTGCAGGGACAAGGGGGCAGCTGGGCGTGCTTAGTGACAAAGCCCTGGGTCCCCTCTCCAGCACCACAAGAAGAGAGAGGAAATCTAAGGAGGTGCTCCTCTGCGGTCAATGGTGCAGGATGGACACCCGAGAGTGGCACCTCCCTGACTTTTTGGAACCACTTTAGATTTACGGGAAACTGGAGAGTGAATAGGACGCTCCCGTGTGACCCACCCTTGTTTGTAAGGGACAATGGTCACACCGTGAGCCCCATGGGCTCATGATAGGAATCAAACTCACTTTGTACAGGCCTCTCTGGCTCCTCCTTGCACCCAGTCCCCGTCCCAGAACCCCACACAGGATACCACATCACCTTCAGTCCTGCCTCCTCAGCCCGTTAGGTTTTGCACCCTGGGGCACCCTGTGCCCGGCACCCTGCACCCTTGCCCGCACCTCGGCCAGCTGTCTGGCAAGGCCACCAGCAAGAGTCTGCAGGCCGGCCAGCCCCTGCCCTCCTGCTGCAGATCAGCACCCTGTGGCCTCATCACCTGGCTGTGGGCCAGGCAAGGGGACGCAGAGAGAAGGGGCCCATGCCAGTGGCTCTGAGCCAAGTCCTTTGTTCCAGGAGCTCCCTACATGGACACTGTCACCAGTGGACACAGCCCTCGCCACCGTCCTTGTGTAAGTGGCTTATCTGAACACAGTGGCCTCCAGGTCCTGTGACGAGGCCTGACACAGACGTGTGTGAGTGCAGGCTCCTGTCATGGACTCCCCACTCCATTTTATCAGGGCTTCTCTGCGCACATGGTGTGTCTTGTGTGGGGGCTGTCCCCCGAACCACGCTCCCGCCCCGCTCAGGGTGGACGAGGGATTCCTTGGTGCTGGAGACCTCCACGGCACCAAGAGTCTGGGGAGAGAAGAGACTTGGGGTGCAGGCAGGGAGCAGGAAGCCAGGGGCCGCGGCAGGAGCCAGGCAGCTGCTTCTCTGATGTCTCAAAATGGCGGCAGAGCCGTCGCCCCGCCGTGACCCTGGGGGTGCTCCCCAGCGGGAGACCGAGGGGCCTGGCTAAGGGTGCTTCCTGTCTCCGGACAGTGCCTGGCCCCGGGTCAGCGTGATCCCATGCGACCTCTGTGATGGCTCTGCCCGGCTAGGCCAGCGCCTTGGAGGGAACCACTGTTCCCTGATGGACCTCCCCCGACTTTGCTGGAGGAGACCCCGGGCTCCAGTGTAGTGGGCACCATGGGGACTGTGCTGCTGACCCCGCCCAGCCGGAGCAGAGGCAGCCTCATGGCTCTGACTCTGCTTCTCTGCATTCATTCTGCAGCAGCAGCGGGCCGCGGCTGGAGAGGGCAGGGCCCCTGCAGGGCACGAGGAGGTGCCGGCCAGTGCCAGTGAGGCTCAGGACCCTGCAACCAGCCTGGCTTCTGCGAGAAGCCTCCTGGGTCCCGTCTGTGGGGAGTTTGCATGGCCTTGGGCCCATGGTGTGGAATCCCAGGGGCCAGGACCAGGTGGGGAGCAGACACCCGTGCACACGCAGCTCTTGGCCTCCCGGAGGCAAGGGGGCCCCTCACGCTGCCTCCTCGGTGTTCTGCTCTGGGCCAGATCAGGACAGATGACAGCTGGGAGCCGGGACCCACTGAGAAGATGGGATGCTCCAGGTGCAGAGCCACGCCCCTGGACAGAGCCTTGGATGCATCCAGACCCGGGGCCTCCCCCTCACAGGTAGGTGAGGTTGGCCTGGTGGAAAACGCCGACAAACGAATCCATCACAGAGCCAATGCCCCCTTGGCGGGAGCCTGGAGGGGGTGGCACATGGCCACCAGGCAGTGGGGTCAAACAAGCTTTCAGGGTCTGCTCCTGTCACCTCAGATGCGCACGCCCCCCCCACGCGCACGCCCCGCCACGCGCACGCCCCCCCCACGCGCACGACCCCCGTGCACGTCCCCCCCCCCCGCGCACGTTCCCCCCCCCGCGCACGTCCCCCCACAGGCACACGCCCCCCCCACGCGCACGCCCCCCCCCACGCGCACGCCCCCCCCCACGCGCACGCCCCCAGAACGCCTCCCCGTCGTGCGTCGTGCGTCAACGGTCGGTATTAAAGAGGATGCGCTGTGGAACCTGTGGTCAGTGGCTGAGGTGCCAGACCTGGGACGGCGATGGGGGAAGGAGGGCCTGGGCGACGTGGAACCAGGAGCACGCGACGCTCCGAGGTCCTGTTCCGGCCCTGGGCCCGCAGCCAGACGACAGGCCGGGAGGAGCCACGGTAGGTGGTGGCCGGGAGGCAGTGGGGGCCCCAGACGCTGGGGCGCCCTCCCGCCGCTGGTCCTGGGCTCCCGCGGGACAGAAGCGAAGACCCTGGGCGCGTCCCTCGCGCAGGCGGTGCTACGGCCGAGGCTCCTCGCTGGGAAGCGGGCGCCTCAGGTTGAGCTGGGCCGCCCCGAGCGGGTAGCGCGTGGCGGCTGCTGCGGCTTCCCCTGCCGCTGCGGCTTCCCCTGCCGCCTGGGCACCGGCTCTGTCCCCGCGTGGTGTTGGGTTCGCAGGGGCAGCGTCATTCTGGGCGTGTGCCGCGGCCGGAGTTCCGGGCCTCGCTCGGCGGGGCAGGGTCGGGGCCTCACTCTGCGCGACTGGGCCGTGGCTGGGGCCTCGCTCGGTGCCTCAGGGTCGGGGCCGGGACCTGGCTCGGCTCGGCTGGGCGGCGTCGGGGCTGAGGACGGGGGACCTCGCTCGGCGCTTTAGGGTCAGGGTCGACCCGGGCCTGGCTCGGCTCGGCGAGGGCGGAGTCGGGGCCTCGCTCTACGCCTCAGGGTCGGGGCCAGGGCCTCGCTCGGGATGCGTTGGGGCCGGGACTGGGGCCTGGCTCGGCTCGGCGGCGTCGGGGCTGAGGCCGGGGCCTCTCTGTGGCGGGTCAGGATCAGGGTCAGGGCCAGGGCCTTGCTTGGTGGCGCTTCAGAGTCGGGTCCGGGGCTGGGGCCTGGCTCCACTCGGCGGCGTCGGGGCTGAGGCCGGGGCCTCTCTCGTCTCGTCAGGGTCAGGGTCAGGGTCAGGGTCAGGGTTAGGGCCGGGGCCAGGGCCTGGCTTGGCGCCTCAGAGTCGGGGCTGGGGCTGGGGCTGGGGCCTGGGCCTCGCTCTGGCGCGTCAGGGTCAAGGTCAGGGCCAGGGCCTGGCTTGGTGCCTCAGACCGGGGCCTGGGGCCTGGGCCTCGCTCGGCGCGTTGGGTCCGGTCCGAGGCTGAGGCCAGGGCCTCTCTCGGGTCAGGGTTAGGGCCGGGGCCTGGCTTGGCTGGGTCGGGTTCCGGGCCGGGGCCTGGCTGGGCGGGTCAGGGCGGGGGCTAGGGCCGGGGCCCAGGCCTGGCTTGGCGTGGGGGGCCGGGCTCATTTGCCGAGCCTGGCTTTGAACCCAGGATTCTCCTCCGTGTTCCACGCCGCTGGGGTACAGGCATGGGCCGGGGCCAGGCTCTTGTTTTCTGGTTTTGGGGTCCCTGTGTCTGGGGTCCCTTTGTAATTGACTTTTCTTGTCCCTTGCCATCGAGGCAGGGGTGCTGGACCACTGTGCAGCGGTCCCTGCTGCTTGGATGAATGAAAGGATTTGTTGGTCTGGGGGCCATCCCACCATCCCACCGTTTCCTGTGTACCCATCATCCTGTTTCAAAACTTTTCTCCAGAGTACTGTGCATGGAAGGGTAATTCTTGAGCAGGACACCATGTGTTTACAATATAGATTAAAAGGTCTTTTATTTTTAAAAAATGCACAAAAACTTTTGAAGTTTCCTGAAAATGAGCCTTTTTTAGTGTGTACTTTATTATAGATAGAAGAGGTACAAAGAAAATGACAAGAACGGCTCACGGAAAACATGAGAGCTGTTAGCAGATCCTGGATGGGAAGCCCAAGGTAAATACAGATGACATTTAATCTCAATTCAGTAAGAATTACAAACTTCCTGCTTCATGTAAGCAGGGTTGCATTCCCAGGAGGCTGGACTGTGGTACCTGGACTCTTCTATACCGTCCTGGATGATGTCACCTGCCAGCCCAACCCCAGCAGCAGGTAGGGGAGGCTCCAGGGGACCAGCACAGTCTTGCTGAGGAAGGTTGGGGTGAGAAGGAGACAGGGGAGGGGAGACCATTGGACCCTGGTGCAGGGGTTCTCTGCCGAGCAGAGGAACTGAAGTCTGGGTGTGTGTTGAGGGCAGCAGCCTTGCAGAGGTGATAGCATGCCAATCTTCGGAATAGGGAGGGGTTGGGTGTCTTGGGGCTTTAGGATCTGGGGCTTGGAGTGGGCAGGGGAAGCATACTTGGAGTGGAACAGAGGAGAGATTTCTTTCATTAATAAGTGTCCTGAAGCGATGTCATTTGAAGTCAAGTTTCAGAATGTGAGCTGCTAGTGGTAGTGTTTCCTCTGAAGAAGAACCTGCAGGTTTCCAGTGCAGGTCTGTAAACAGGTGAGCTGGTCTCAGGAGTGGGTATTTTCTTCTTCACTGGTCATTCATCCCAGTTCAATGAATGGTAGGTATCCACTCTTTTGTATGCTAAAGATTCCCACGTCCATGCACAACTTAATGTTACCAGAAACATTTTGTGTACTTCTTCTTGACTTTTCTTTTAGGTCTTTCCCAATAAGCAGAGTAGCTGTCCAGTGGTGTTCGTCAACACGGTCCCCAGTGTCTATATAGACACTGGGAAAGACCACAGGAGATTCTTTTTGAAGTGCATGATGAGATGACTTTGAGTCCAAATAGAATTCACAGGTGTACAATTAAGTGCTCAAAAGTATTTTGAGGATTTATCCTGGCACCACTATTCTGAGCCTGAGGGGGACCATGACATTCTCAAGTATGAAGGACAAAGGATTCTGCAGTATGATCCTTCAAAGTATCTCTGAACAGAAAAGTGTTATGTGGTGAGAAAAATTTAGCCATATATTGAGATTTGTGTGTATCTTTCCTAGATCGAAGAATCTGGAATTGTTTTAGGTTAGCCTTGATCTGTTAGTACTGTCATAATGGTGAGGACATTGCCGTGCCTTTCCTTATCTGTCTTGCTTCCAGTTTCCTTCTGTATGTAAACTTAAAAAAAAAAGTCATGTGGGAGTGAAGTTCTTATTTTCTCTCACATTCTGTTGTAAATGATGTTTATATTTTGACCAGTAGAAACTTAGATGTGTCAGAGTTGTACACATCCGTGGTAGTTAAATATTAACATGGGTTATTTTAGCTCATTCTGTTCGTGCTCAATGTTGATAAATGTATCCCTGTTATCTGAATGCTTAGTAAAACACTGTGGTTGGTATTAGAAGTGTATGGAAAGAGTAGCACCGTTGCCTATGATCCGTGGCCTGGTAGTTTTCAGGTCTTGATTGCTGAGTTGAAGGTTTCCGAGCCTCAGGTCAGTTTCTGATGAAGAGCATTTCCTGATAACTTTGCACTCTCATTTCTTTTCTTTGTATGACAGGTTGTGTTGATGAGATGGGACGCCAAGTAGAATAGGAAGGATGATGCTCCAGTGCCAAGGGAATGACCCCTAGAAACATCAGGTCTCACACTCAAACCAAGTGTGATCTTGCAGGTGCTGGAGAGAGATTCTGAGGCTGGCCGTGAGTCAGTGGATGGAGAGCCTTGGAGGCCCTGCTGCAAGGTAGGAGGCACTGGTTTGCATTTGGGCAGCAAGGCAGTGTGGGCTCTGGTTCAACATCCACTTGGCAGATACCACCAATGCTTGAGGATGGAAGAGAGCCCCCCAGACCTGGGTAGTGCTTGACTCCAGGGGAATGGCACAAACTGGGGGTTAGTTGGGGCCTACATGTGGGGGTTAGAATGTGTGGGGAGGGGAAGTGGTGGGAGGCAGTTCAGGGGCTACTGGCTGAGGAGTAGCAGTTTGAGTCTGGGCATTGGCTGAGTGATCCTTGCAGAGGTTAGAGAATGCCAAGCTTGGGGACACACACCCTCTAGGGATATGTGTCCTCAAGGATGTAGGGCCTGCACCTGGGGGTGAGGTAGGGTGGCTGCAGGGTAGGGGAGGTGTTTCATGGTAAATGTATGGGAGTGTTATTTAGAGGGGACCTTCCTTTGCTTATTAAGCATATTGAAACAGTGAGTGTGAAATCCAGGTTCTGAACACCATCTGGCACTGTTTTTTTTCTCCTTATAAGGAGTCTTGTGCAAATGCTCAGTGCAGGGCTTTGCCACACTTGATTCATCTTACTTGTGACTTTTCCCCTGTAGTTGATGGGTTCTTGGTTTCATTTCTTGTATACCAATGACTCTTATAACTTAAAACAAACTCACATTGCCCCAAACGTTTTTTGTATCTCTTCTGCTACTTGGCAGTTTATTTTACCTTTGCCAGTAACCAGTGTCTTCCCACTGGCATTTGTCTTCAAGTTGTATAAGCTGAGTCTTTGGTAACACTTTGCTGTCACAGTCAACGTATCTTAAGGCTCACCCATCTTAAGAGGTACCTTGCCACTGAAAAGTTGAACACGCAGGTGTCCTGATGTAAATGCCAGCATGTTGTACTTCGTACCCCCAATCCCCCAAACAACCACAGCATGCCAAGATGGAGGATCCTACCTTGGTGAGACCTACAGCTCCAGGAGCAAAACCTCTTCCCTGTTTGTGCTTGAAGGGAAGAAGGAGCCCTCAATGTTGGCAGCTGGCTTCCGAGCATGGAGCAGGGAGGCCCGGCAGTTGAGAAGCCAGATACTGCAGGAGCTGGAATAGTGTGTGGACCTTCTAAGAATCCCTGCAGTATAGGCCCTGCGTCAGGGGGAAGGCCTCCAGCAAATTTCACAGGTTGCTTCTCTGGGAGCTCAGCTGTGTGTCTGAAGGTTGTGGGTGCATTTGATCAGTACTGTGAAGTGAACCTTCTCAAAGTCACAAGGAGAAAGAGAAAAAGGAAAGACCAATCTAAGATCAGTGTTAAGAAACGGATGCATAGTGCTAGTCTGACTTACTCCTCTATTGAGGTTTGGGGTTGAGAGAACAGGAAGTTGTTATGACCAAGGAAGTAGAGCTGTGAATGGATGGGGTCTTTGTATTTTCAGGAGAGTAGAATTGTCTGGTGACTGGTCTTTGGCTAACACCATGCACCCCATTTCCCAGGAACAGGCCTTATAATAATGACCCCAGTAGGTGATCACTGTGTGTGAGTGTTGCATATCGTGCATCAACTGTGCTGCTGATGACATTGACATTCTGCTCATGGGCCATTGTCTGTCTGTCCCTGTTTTGGCAGCTGTGTTTGGAGATTTGGAAGTTCCTGCACTCTGTTTGCTGGTTAAGACATGATGTTTTTGGTCCTGGTGCATCAGTAGCTGATCAGAGCAGACTGTGTACTTGTATTTATGTTGGAGAACCAGTCTTTGTCCATGGACTTGAGGTTACTTGAGGAAAGAAGCTGTGATGTACTGCAGAATTGGACCAGAAGCAAAGATGACAAAAATGGATATTGAATTGTACTTAGGACAGACATGTCAAAACCAAGAATCTACCAAAAGATATGAAAACCATGACTGAAGTGAAGAAAGTGAGGAGTTCTGGGATTCTTCTCAGTACCAGCAGCCCTCCACTCACTGCACTCTGTGCTGCCCTCCGGGGACTTATGAATGAGCTGTCTCCATAGCCTCAGTTGATACATGTGCAGTGTACCTCTCCTCTGGCACTTAACTCATCTGATGTTTCTTAGGGCATAGACTTTTGTTTTTAATTTAAGTCCTCATTGAGAGAGAATTCTCAGAAACTTCAGGGCATTTTTATTTATTCCAAAGTACATTTCATCCTGTAGCTACTGCTTTACCCTCTTACATCTTTGTAACCAGTCAGGTAGCTCATCGCTGTGTGATTTTCTTCCTATTTTTATGTGATCCCCTGTTTGTTCTTCATATTTCTCTCTAGCTTTTGCATCGGAGATAAAACACACAACACTTTACATTCTGCATCTAAATTATTTCACTTATGATATTTTTAGTTCTGTTCATAACTTTGCTGGATGTAGCAGTCTTGGTTGGCAAGTGTTTTTCTTTCAAAGCTTGGAATATTTCATTCCAACCTCCCTTGATCTTAGAGTCCAAGGTGAGAAGTTTGAAGTGAGGCATTATAAATAAATATAATCAAACTTATACAAATATAAGTTTATATGAATGTAAATAAATGTGACCTGATGTTTTTCTGGTGTATCTTTCATTATTTCTCCTTCTTTCCTATGTTAGTCATTTTGGTTATGATATGTCTTGCAGGGCTGCTTTTTATAAAAATGTTTTAGTTGTCAGTGGGTTTTTATTTTATTTATTTGTATGTGGTGCTGAGAATTGAACCCAGTGCTTCACACATGCTAGGCAAGCGCTCTGCCATTGAGCCACCATCCCGGCCCCCAGGGCTGCTATTTTCCTTAACCTTTTCTCCTTGGGATTCTGTATGGATTGTGTATGTGTATGACTTATTTGTAATGTTTGAAATTTTTTCTAATGTTATTTCATCAAAAAGTTTAATGCCATTAACCTGAATCTCTATGTTCTTCTCTACCTTTGCCATGATGCTGTCATTGACCTTGGACCCCAAGAAATGGTATTTGCCAGCCATGGACTGAAAGCTTTGAAAATGTGAGCAAAAATAAACTTTCCTCCTTTAAATTGATTTCTGGTGTATTAGTCATATTAATAATTATTAACAGGGAAGGAGATAATTTTTATCAAAATTTTGAGCTTTTGTTTTTCAGTTTATTCTTTTCTAGGTTTTAAGGCTATTTTGAAGAACTCAGTGTATCTCAATTTTATATAAGGTTTACATTTTCAGTGATACCAATTTTGCTTCAATGTAAGTTTCTCTTCTAACTAAAATTGGACAAAGCTGACTGTAATATAATTTGATCCATCAGACCCTCCAGGAAATGTTCTTAGTAAATATGCATGAACTTATCTCAAATGATTTGGAGAGTTCTTCAGGCCTGGGTGCTTTATTCGAAGAGAAGGAAAATATAAATTAAAAGCTGCAAGTTATAAATGCATTTGGGAACCCACTCACATCCTCCTCAGCTATAATGGTAGTTACTGAGAGGAGTGGCGCAGGACTGATCACACACACACACCTGGGACAGGAAGCGGGGTTTATTGTCAGGAGCCTGACAAGGCTGCTCTGCACAAAGCAGGGACAGCAGCAGCAATGCCACCTTTAATTTCCCTTTACGGGCTAGAATCATGGCCACGGTGCCAGGGGCGGGTTTAGTCCTGACTGACAGAGTGAGCATCCCCTGATCTTGTAGAAGGCAAGTTTGTTTCTGGGGAACAGAGACAGGTAGTTTTCCTCTTTCACAGGGGGACAGGGAAAGCGCCATTTCCTTTATCTTCTCCAGGAAAGAACAGGGAAACCAGCATGTCCCCACCTCAGGCTCTGTTAAGTTGTCTCCTGTCTCTCAGAGAACAGGGAGAGACCAGCATGTCTCTAGGCCAGTAGGGTTTATCTCAGGCTGCTTTCCATTTCTTGGGAATAAGAACAGTATTCATAAAGTGGGGGTGGGGAAAAGGACGATGGCTGCAATTATGCTAACAGTTATGTTATAACTCGTTAACCACCTGTGGGAAATTTCACTGCGATGTTCTCATTAAGATTTATCTTGCAACTGTAGATTTAATATTTAGTGATAATTTTCTCAAGACAAATCATAAGCGTGTTTTCCATGGATATTTTGAGAACCATAGTCACTACACAAATTTTAAATATCAGATATTGCCACCTAAATCTACTTTCTGACAGGGTGCCGTAAGTAAATGTGGTATGGATTTGTATGGAAAACTAAATATTTGTACCCAACAGGCAAAATAAAAATTTGATGTGTCTGAATCACAAATATCAAGGTACATTTCTATTGCAGATGTAATAAAATAAGAGATTTTTGACTCCCTCCTTCTTCATACTTATAAACCATTCTTATTTTTTAAAAAATGATTGTAATAGAGTGACATGATTTTAAAGAAACTCTTAAAATTATATGAATTACAATTGAATGGCATTCCCTTGTCCCCCATTAGTTCTTGACCATATGACAGAGTGAGAATTCAGTAATGAACTTTCCTGTGGTTGGCAGTATGAGAATGGTGTAGAAACGGAGGATCTGTCCCTGAACCACAAACATAAATGCTCTTCAACAGGGAGTAAATGCTCGTATAATTAGATATCCAAAACTATAAGCTACCATAAATTCTATATTATGTAAGTATTTTAATGTTGCCTTTATAAGGCATATGGATAAGGTTACTTATTTGTTATTCAGAAAGTCCTTCTTAGTACCTCCTTTGCATTTAGCACTATTTTGTTTTTTATATATATATAATATATATATATAATATATATATATATATATATATATATATATATATATATATAAATTAGTTGTTGATAGACCCTTATTTTATTTATTACTTATATGTGGTGCTGAGACTCGAACCCAGTGCCTCACGCATGCCAGGCAATTGTGCTACTGCTGAGCCCCAGCCCCAGCCTGCATTTAGCATTATTTTGGATGCTGGAAAATATATAATAGCATTTTGACTCTGGTATTTTTATTTTTTACTTTCAAGATTGGAAAGATTGTTCCTTTCTGTTTTAGGACATGAATATATTTGTATGGATTTTAAAATGGGAATAAGATCCATAAAGGACCCAACCAAAAAGCACGTAAGCTAGAAAACCACAAACCATTATATAAAGGGCATGAATCATACTGTCTTTAATTAAGTGGGTCTTAGTTTAAAAGGCCAGGGGCTCGTCCGGTTTATGAATAGGTTGAGTTCTTTTGTGAGTCTTGATTGTGTTACATATCTATAATATATGCATACATTTGGCATAGTAATATACACACATGCAGAAATACTTATATATGTATAGACATGGAATATGGCTTCCAAGAGACAGAGGGCATAAAATGATTACAGATGTTTGTAGACTTTTGAGCTGAAACATAATCAGTGCCAGTTGGCATTTTTCTTTCCACATCTTTTAGTTCATGCATTATAATTATACATAACGAGATTTTTTGTTGGATATTCATACCTGAACACAATCTAATAATGATATAATTTGGCCAATATTGCTCCCCAGCTCTTCTCCCCTCCCTGCCTGCCTCCCACCCCTGGGTCTGTTTCCTTTACTGATCTCCCTTTGATTTTCCTGAGATAATCCCCCCACACCTTTTTTTTCCTATTTCCTCTCTAGCTTGCCCATATGAGAGAAAAAATATGACCCTTGACCTTCTGAGTTTGACTTATTTTGCTTGACATAATGATGTCCATCCATTTTCCTGCAAATGACATGATTCCATTTTTCTTTATGGATAAACCTCCATGTCACCTCACTTGTCTTAGGATTCCTGGTGTTGGGCACATAGGGAAGCTAGTGCCAGTTCACTGCATTGATGACAGTAATAGCACAGCCCTTCTAACTCCTTCACCTTCAATTTTGGTGTTCCTCCCGTGTGCCTGCTGTGATCCTTGTGGGTGATCATTCATCCTGGTGCTGGAATAGTATGACTTGCTGTAAGGATGAAGGACACAAAGCCAGAGAAGGAAACAGATAGCAGTGGGGGAAACTCCATTAGTTTGACTCCATGTCCAAAGTCCCATATCACCTTTTTCCTTGAGAAGAGTGGGTGCCAATTTTAAGCCAGAAAAATGTCCTCAATATGAGAATTGCTTTCATCTTATAAAATTTCATTCTCAGTATCTGTCACAATCAGCATTTTTCAGATATGAACTATAATTCCATATGAACTATAATTTTTTTTAAAAAATATTTTTTAGTTGTTAATGTACCTTTATTTTATTTATATGTGGTGCTGAGAATCGAACCCAGTGCCTCACACATACCAGGCAAACATTCTACCACTGAGCCACAACCCCAGCCCTATGAACTATAATTTTGATAATTATTTGATTTTCTCTTCTGGCTGGGCATATGTTAGTATTGTAATAAGTTTCTTCAGTAGTAAATTAGGTGGATTGGATCAAGTGATTTCTAATGCTGCTTTCATCTTTGATACACCTTTTAATCTTTTTCCAGTTATTTGATGTTTTTTCTTCCTGAGCACCTAAAAGCATTTTTTATTCATCCTATTTAGTTTCACATAGCAGTGGAATGCACTTTGACAGATCATACATAAATGGAGTATAACTTCCCATTCTTCTGGTCGTACATGGTGTAGACTCACACTGGTCACGAAGTCATATATGCACATAGGGTAATTATGTCAGATCCATTCTGCTATCCTTTCTACCCCTATTCCTCATCCCTTCCCTTCATTTCCCTCTGCCTGATCCACAGTACCTCTGTTCTTCCCTAGGCACCCCAACCCTTATTTTGAATTAGCATCTGAAAATCAGAGGAAACATTCGCCCTTTGGTTCTCAGGGATTAACCAATTTTGTTTAACATGATATTCTCCAGCTCCATTCATTTACCACCAAATCCCATAATTTCATTCTTCAAGGCTGAGTAATATCTGGTTGTGTGTATATACACCACATTTTCTTTATTCATCTGTTGAAAGCACCTAGGTTGGTTTCATAGTTCAGCTATAACATTGATGTGGCTGCTTCACTGTAGTGTGCTGACTTTAAGTCCTTAGGGTATAAACTGAGAATTGGGATAACTGGGTCAATTCCAAGTTTTCCGAGGAATCTCCATACTGCTTTCCATAGTGGTTGCACCAGTTTGCCTCCCTACCAGCAAAGTATGAGTGTACCTTTCCCTACATCCTCACCAACATTTATTGTGTCTTGTATTCTTGATAATGGCCATTCTGACTGGAGTGAGATGAAATGGCAGTGTAGATTTGATTTGCATTTCTGTAATTACTAGAAAAGAACATTTTTTTCATGTATTTGTTGATTTCATTTCTTCTGTGAAATATCTGTTCAGATCCTTAGCCCATTTATTGATTGGGCTATTTATTTATTTGGTATGAAGTTTTTCGAGCTCTTCATATATTCTGGAGATTAACGCTGTATCTGAAGTGCATGTGGTAAAGATTTTCTCCCATTCAGTAGGCTTTCTCTTCATGTTATTCTTTTGCTGAGAAGACGCTAAAAGCCTTCTTATTCAATTCTATCCCATTTATTGATTCTTGATTTTCTTGTGCTTTAGAGGTCTTGTTAAGAAAGTAAGTTCCTAAGCTGACATGGTGGAGACTTGGACTTACTTTTTTCTTCAGTTAGCTGCAGGGTCTCTAGGGTGTGTTGCCTAAGTCCTTGATCCACTTGAGTTTTGTTCAGGGTGAGACGTAGAGGTTTAATTTCACTTTGCTACATGTGTGTTTCTAGTTTCCCCGGCACCATTTGTTGAAGATGCTCTCTTTTCTCCAGTGTATGTTTTTGGTGCCATTTTCTAGTATGAAATAACTGTATTTATGTGGGTTTTTCTCTGTGTCTTCTGTTCTTTACCATTGTTCTGTGTGTCTGTTTTGGTGCCAATACCATGCTGTTTTTGTTACCATGGCTTGGTGGTGTAGTGTAAGGTCGGGTATTGATTGTGATGCCTCCTGCATCATTTTTCTTGCTAATGACTGCTTTGGCTATTCTGGGTCTCTAATTTTTCCAAATGAATTTTATGATTGCTTTTTCTAGTTCTATGAAGAATGTTATTGGGATTTTAAGAGTAATTGCATTGAATTTGTATAGCACTTTGGGTAGTATGGCCATTTTGACAATATTAATTCTGCCTGTCAAGGAGCATGGGAGAATTAGTGACTATTGTATTCTGCTACCTTTCCTAAAAATGTGATGTGTAACCGATGTGATTCTGCAATCTGTATTTGGGGTAAAAATGGGAGTTCATAACCCACTTGATTCTAATGTATGAAATATGATATGTCAAGAGCTTTGTAATGTTGTGAACAACCAATAATAAAAAAAAGGAGCATGGGAGATCTTTCCATCTTCTAAGGTCTTCTTTAATTTCTTTCTTTTTAAAAATTTTGTTGTAGTTGTAGACAGACAGAATGCCTTTATTTTGTATATAACTAAGGATCGAACCCAGTGCCTGGCACATGCTAGGTGAGCACTCTGCCACTGAGCCACAGCCCAGCCCTAATTTCTTTCTTTAGTGTTCTGTAGTTTTCACAGTAGAGGTCTTTCACATCTTTTGTTCAGTTTATTCCCAAGTATTTTATTTTCTTGAGTCCTATTGTGAATGGGATAGTTTTCCTAATTTCTCCTTCATTTGATTTCCCATTGGTATTTAGGTATGTCATTGATTTGGGGTAATTACCCAATAGATTTTGATGCGTCTGTATTCTCATTTATTTCTGAAAAATATTGTTATTTCTCTCCTGATTTTATCTGTGATCCCATCCTAATTCATTGAGTATTTTAACCACCAGGCATTAAATGGTTTGTTTCTTGTCATTAACTTCTCACTTCATTAGTTTATGATCTTATGGGATGTAAGAAGGTATCTCTCTTTCTTGTATTTACCTTGTACCCAAAAATATGAAGTCTATTTATTTATTTATTTTGGTACTGAAGATTGAACTCGGGGGCACTTGACCATTGAGCCACATCCCCAGCCCTATTTTATTTAGAGACAGGGTCTCACTGAGTTGCTTAGCACCCTGCATTGCTGAGGGTGGCACTGAACTCCAGATCCTTCTGTCAGCCTCCCAAGCTGCTGGGTTTACAGCTGTGCTCCACTGCACCAGGAAATATGAACTATTTTAAAGAATGTTCATTGTTTCATGGAAAAGCAAATAAATTCATGGTTGATGGATCAGAGAATTCATATATGTCTATTAGGTCCGTCTGATTAATATTAGTTAGTTCTGAAGAGGCTGGGTGGCAGGGTTTCCTTCTTGGGTGGGCATGGTACAGAAGCATCTCCCCAAACCTCAGCAGTGTTAAGAGCCTAGAGTGTGGTCCTCACAAGGCCTTGTCTGCCACCACAAACTCTGTTCAATGTGTGGCTCCCTCCAATTGTCACTTCCTCCAACCCCCACCATCACCAGTCCACTTTAGTGTACTTTTTGTTTAAAAGCATTGACACAGCTGTTGGGTATATGGCTTAGCAGTAGAGTGCTTCCCTAGCATGTATGAGAACCTGGGTGTGGTGCTCATCTCTTCAAAGAAACTCTTGCCAATGAAGAAGCTCCTCAAGGGAGATCCTGGCTGGTGTGGGCCATATGTGGAGGTCCTGACGTCACAGCCTAGAGAAGCAGAGAGGCCCTGGGTGTCTCCATGCATCTACTGACTTGTTTCACAAGTTTGACTTGAGTCCTGGAGGCCAAACTGGGAGTCAGTTATGTAGGTGAGAACAGTGTCCAAATTAGTATGTCGGGCCTCCTTCATTTCAGTGAGTATTTAGGGATAAAACAAATTAAGTACGATAAATGCCATGAAGGAGGGTCTGTAAAGGACCTGAACCGGGTGTTAAGCTTTCAGGATCCAAGACTGGCTTGCTTCTGAGTGAGGCTTCATCATCCTGTGATGGGCAGGGAGAGTGGGTCCAAACCTGTAAGGAGCCAGGTGGAACCAGAGGCATTGGAGCAGGGGCAGGGATATGAAATAAAGCCCTAGGCCCTGCAGGGAGGGAACCAGGCACTCCAGGCCATGCCCAGCCACAGAGCCCTGTCCCCGGAGCTCATACTGCCAAGGCCAACTCGGCTGGAAGAGGCTGCACTGCACTGCAGCGGAGACTCTCCTTGGAGTTCCCGAGGTCCGGCGAGTGCTGTGCACCTCCTGGACTCACCCCAATTCTGCTCCTGCATTCTTGCTGTCCTCCAGGAGGGCAGACACGCCCTCCTCCACGCCCTAGCGTGGAACTGGGCAGAGAGCTGCAGGTAGGGAAGCTCAGTGTGCAGCGTGGTGTGTGTGTGGTGGTGGAGGATTAGGTCATGGATGCAGAAGTGTTAGGGACCCAGGAGCTGGACGGGGTACTGCAGCTCCCCCTACTGGACAGAAGAGCCAGGCGCAGAGCACAGTGCAGGGGGCGGGCCCACCAGGAGCCAATCACTGACGGCCAGGCAGATTGTGGCGCGTGACCCTGCGTGCGTGCCCACGCACTTGTGTTTACCAGTGTCTCCCAGCAAGGACTGTTTTGCCCAAAGGCTGGCGGATAGCTAATGGAGGAGCCGCCTTGGTAGGCCGCTGGACACAGGCAGTTGACCACGTCTGCAGGAATGGCCAGAGCCTGGAAAAAGTTTGTTTATTTAAGCCTTGGGACCAAGGTTATTGGATATAACCCCCTTGGGAAGATCCACCAGGCTGCCAAAAATTGTGAACTGAAAAGAATTGAACGCTATCTGGGACGCGGCTGTCATGTTGATGATACTGACCAAAAAAATAGGTAATAGGGTCTGGAGGCCAGGGGCTGAGGGGCACAGGGCCAATGGGGGAAAGCTGGGCTGTTGGAATGGAAGCCTGCTCCATCCAGGCTGTGCCGGTGGGGGCAGAGCAGAAGGGAGACCGGTTCTCCTTTCACCAGGATGTTTGACTTTAAATACCCATGGAGTCCTCGATATTCAGGATCTGCAACCTTTGGAGGTCCGGTGCCCAGGACTTCTAATGGGCAAATAAACAAAAACGAAACTTCAACTGGTTTCCCAGACACTTAAAATTTCCCTATAGGGTGACTGACTTAAAAAAAAAAAATTAGATATACACAGCAGCTGTTAATGTGCACATTTTCAAAAGCATGAAGAAAAGTGTATGAGAAAAGTATTCTCATAATACAGCAACACCAGGGCTAAGGAAAGTTTTCAGATACGATATCTGTTGTGTCCTGAGGGCCTTACAAGACTCTGAATTGGGAAGATGTTTCCATGTTCATTCTTGTTTTGTTTTAAAAATTATTTCACACTAGTTTATTTAGGGGTGTGACTTTCACCCCTAAACTAAGCTTTTACTTATTTCTCACATGCTCCACTCACTAGTTCATCAAATCCTGAAGGATAACTTGGTGTCATCCTGATCATCCAGCCATCTTCATAACAGCACTTGTTGACAATCCCTGAATTTTCTGCAAATACTTCCTTAACTGCAGGTACTTTTCCAGAGAGAGGACACTAGACTCACTAGCAGCTTTCACACTTTCCAAAGCACCAAACACAACATGCTTTTTCAATTTTGTCACCACATCGGGCACACTACACTAAAAAAGCATCTGCGAAGAGCTTCCTGCACAAAATTGCAGATTGCTGATTCCACTGTTCCAGTATCCTTTCTTGTAGTTATCCATTACTGAGAATGTGTTCAAGCAGGTAGAGCAGAGCATTGGTTGAGAGCATCCAGGCATTGCAGGCTCTCAGTCACTAGGGCCAAGGGAGCAGCACACAAAGGGTGCCTATCCTGCAGAGATGCGTGCTGCTGCCCTTGTCCTACCCTGTTCTGAAGAGACTAAGGATGTCAAAGGTAGGCCCTGCTGGTGGTTTGTGCATAGGAATACTCGTTGACCCAAAGTGTGAGCTCTTTCTGAGGTTATCGATTTCACAGAAACCAAATAAAAATATCAGTACATTTTTGAGTTCCACACGCAGTCCTTTAGGGTCATGATGACCTAAGGAAATGTTTGCAGTGAACAAAGACTTGTCATTCTATGTATCAAAATACATTATTAACTTTCACAAATTACTTGTTCACCAATGGCCAAAAGATTAGGGACTGGAATAGGATAAAAAGAATACTCAAATATCTGGAAGAGTAAAATGGAATTTGGTAGGTAGCAGCTTGCACAATTTCAAATGATGCACAGAAGTTTCCATCAAGTCATCTATTTGGGGAGCATTAAACAGCTAAAACCTTAATAGCCCAATGCTGCTGCTCTTTATTCTCAAACATTGAAGCTGAGAAATGTATTTCATTTGTTAGACTTAAATTTCTTCTCTTACCAAGGATACTAAATATTTTTTTTTCTATTTCATATGTCACTGTCACTTGATCATCTGTAAAAGAGTACTTTGATTTAAATTAGATTCCAGGGTTGGAAATGTAGTTCAGTGTTAGAGCACTTCTTGTCTGGCAAGCTCAAGGGTAAGGGTTCAGTCCCCAGCACAACATCATCATCAGCAGCAGCATAATAGATTTTAAAAAGAGAGGTAGAACAAAAGGAAGTTTTCTTTTCAATTCATTCTTTCTTAGAACAGTCTTTGCCAGCATAAAGAAGCATTTGTATTTTCTTCTAGTAAACTTGTATATAGAAGTTCTATAGTACATTTCATCTATTGTAGATATTAGTACACATACATTTCATTTCATATATGCAACTATAGGTTAATAATTTTGTTCTGGTTGCATCTTGATGAAAATAGAAGAAAGCAAGTATGAAAGATTATTACTACTGCAAAAGTATTGCTTTATAAAAGTTTCACTTAAAAATACTGAAGTTCTCACCTATACTCATCTATTTTTTAATTCTATTCATTTGTACTCATGAACTGAATACCTATTTTTATGCTCATAAACTGCACAGCTATTTATTTTGTAGTTAACATATTCTATCTCATAGAATTTTCTTAAAAAATTTATGTGACAGTTAATTAAAACTGAAGTGAATAGGACTCAGTACCAAATGAAACGGTTCTTCCTCTTTTTCAATCAAGCATTTATGGAGATAGGAAATTGTGAACTTCCCTTTTGAAAAGTTAAAGTATTAAATACTGAACATTGGAAATACCTGATTTACATATATCCTGTATGTCTAAATACTGAACAAATTTAACCAATACTAATTCATTTGTGTTCTTTTTCCTTTGGCTTTAAATTACTTGGGAAAAAAATAAGCAAAGATTACTTTGCTTTTAGTTTGGTCTTTTGCTTTTATTATTCAGCCTGCTTTACCTATAGTACATTTAAGAACTGAATTTAAATGCTATCCACGTGATGAGAACTGACATAAATCTATTGTTTGTTTCGCATTTCACTTAAGGTAAGGCACCATAGATTATAATGGTCCTTTATTTTGTGAATGAAGTAAAAAATTTAATGCTGCCAATTATAATTGAAATGCAGCCTGAATTATTAGTGGCATTCTTATGTCAGGGTTGAAATGATAGGAAAAAAGCATCTTAAGACTCATTGAAATACAGTTTTAAAAAGATACCTGTAAAATCACTATATTGCTACTATTTTATTAATTGAAATACTCTTTGTTGATTAATAGCAATAATCTTAGTTACAATAGCTACCAATTATGGAGCTGTTGCTTGTGTTAGAAACCCTTCAGATGTTTTACATAGATTCTTTATTAAGCATCACAGTAGTATCCTGGGAGATAATTACTCATTTTAATCCTTACTTTATTAGTGAAGAAATGAGGGATAGGAAGACTATGGGATAACTAGTACATCAGAGCTTAAAGTAGAATTTAAACCAAAGATGAGCTAAATTCCAAAGCCTTATTCTTTTTAGGCAAGTTGGCTGCTCTGCTCTGGGGATGTGGCTCTTTGGTAGAGCCCTTACCTAGAATGCTCCCAGTCTGGATTTTCATGTGCTGGTCCCCAGCACCATGAAAAACCAAACAAAAATAAGTAAAATCATTGGGACTAGGCACAGTGGTACATTCCCATAATTTCAGTGACTAGGATGCTGAGACGGGAACATTGGAAGTTCAAGGCCAGGGTAGGCAATTTAGTGAGACCCTGCATCAAAATTTTTAAAAAAATAATAATAAAAAGTGCTTAGGATATGACTCCATGATTGAGTGCCCCGGGTGCAATCGCCAGCAGTATCAGAAACAAGAAATAAGAAAGTGTCAATGACATAGGCCAATTATTCATTAATTTAATAAGTAATGTCAGCTAATAAATATTGTACCTTCTTCAGAAGAAAATAGAGGAATTACGAGTAGCTAATGTTTATAATTGCATGAAAAGTTGTATATTTCAAAAGGTGTCTTATGAATTCCTAACAAAGCCTCTTACTTGCATAGAACCCCTCTACATTATGCCTGTGCCTATGGCAATCCAGCAGTGGTGGCTCTTCTAGTCAAGAGGAAATGCAAGGTCGACCTGTGTGACAGTGATGGCAACACACCGTTGATGAAGGTAGATGTAGGCAGTGGTTTTGCAGGAAATGAAATTGATGAAATGCTTAGAAGAAAAATTGATTAATGCCATTTAGTTATAACTAATGAGTAAAACGTGAAATATTTTTCTTGGATTTCCCAAATTTACAATCTATTTCTTGATTAAAACCAACAGGCCCTACACTACGAGGAAGAGGAATGTGCAATTCTTCTTCTAGAACATGGTGCCAATCCAAATGTTCACAACAACAAGGGTGAAACTCCTCTCCACTGTGCTATCTTTTATAGGAGCACATCAGTAGCAACAAAACTGCTTTCATTCAACGCAGACATTGAAGCCAGAAACACGGTATACATCAATCACCATTATTTCCAAAATATTTGAAATGTTTCTTTAAAATTAACAGTAATGTGTGTTAACAAATACTGATTATAAGCAGAATTTTCTCTATTAGAATATTAGCAAATGTTGGAAGTTCTCCTCGTATTCCTCCTCCTCCTCCTCCTCTTATAGCTCATGTGTATATTTAGTTTGCCTCCATGAATTAGAATCAAGAGACTCATGCAGAAATCTGAACTTTAAGCTTTTGTGAAGGAACCCAATGTGGTCCCCCTGTGTGGTGTGGTGTGCAGGGTTTGCCTCCCAGATGCTGGGCACACATGTTCTTCAGTTTGCTACTGGCAACTGCAGCATTCACTCAGATCACCTACTTTGCCTCTACTTTTATAATATGTTTTGATAAAGATTGCATGGAGGTTTCCTACTGATTTACAAAAATAAGGCCTACATAATATGAATCTCTTTGAAATGGGATCAAATTATGGAATTTAGAATTTGGCATTTAAATAGTTTTCTTTATACCATAAAAATCATGTTCTCATGGGAATTTTTGTAAGCCTGATTAGGTTACTCATTGCTATAAGTGGATAAATTATTGCTAGAAGTAGATAAGTCATGGATGTTATAAGCTGTCCTATGTACTACTCTTCAGCTTTGTTCCTTAAAAATGAAAATGATTTAGTCTTTCATGATGCTAAAAATAATCCGTGTAGATCAGCATAAAACTTGTTGATACACAAAATTTATGAATTACATTTTGCCTAAAATTATAAATAAGTTTTAAGTAGCAATTAAAGTGGAACCAGATTAAAAATAATTTTGAAAAGTAGCTAAGCATTATGTTACCAGGATAATCATTACAAGTCAGAATATATTTTTAATATTATTTTTATTGGAGTTTATAGTGACGCATAGTAGTTGTGTTCATACCAACAAAATCATACATGCATGGAATTCCAGTTGAGTTCATGATCCCCTCTTTTCCCTCCTGTCCTCCTCCTTCTCCTCCATTCTCCTCCTGTTTCCTGGGCTTCCTTTCACCTGTCAATTTATTTATATTTGATTGCTTCTTTCTACTTACACATAAAAGCGTAGTTCCCTGTAGTATATTTATATATGCATATAACATGATTCTTAAAGAATTCCTTCTTCATTGCCTTCCCTTCCCTATTCCCACTCTGCCTCTCAATCTCCTTTTTTTACCCTAATGATCTTCCCTATGTCTTGATATTTGTTCTTACCTTCTCTTTTTCTTAACTTCCACATATGAAACATTTGACCTTTGAGTTTCTTAATAAGTTAAACTTATTTCACTTAGCATGATATTTTTTGTTTCCATCCATTTACCAGCATATGCCATAATTTATTCTTTATGGCTGAGTAAAACTCCATTGTATGTATGTGCAACACAATTTCTTAACTCTTTCACCTATTGACAGGCACCTGGGTTGATTTTGTAATTTAGCTATTGTAAATTGTGTTCCTATAAACACACATGTGGCTGTATTACTATACTAGGCAAACAGTAATTTTGGGAAAATACTGAGGTGTGGGATAGCTGGTTCATGTTGTGGTTCCCTTCTTAGATTTGGGGGAATCTCCAAACTGTTTTCCAGAGTGGTTGTACTAGTCTTGCAGTCCCACCAGCAGTGTACAAGTGTGCCTTCCCCCAACACCCTTACCAGCCTGTATTACTGTTTGTGTTCTTGATCATTACCATCTTGGCTGGAGTACGATGAAGATGAAGTCTTAATGTAGTTTTGATTTGCATTGACCTAATTGCTAGAGATGTAGATGAGCTTTTCATATTTTTTAGACATTGTGGGTTTTTTTTTTGAGAAATTTATGTTCAGTTCTTTTGTCCATTTATTGACTGAGTTTGTTTTTTGGTGTTAAGTTTTTTTTTTAATATTTAGTTTTTAGTTGTAGTTGAACACAATACCTATACTTTATTTATTTTTATGTGGTGCTGAGGACTGAAACCCAGTGCCTTCCCTGTGTTAGGCAAGTGCTCTACCACTGAGCCACAACTCCTCCAGCCCAGTGTTAAGCTTTTTTGAGTTGGTTATTTATGTTTATTAATCCCCTACTAGTGGATTAGCTGGCAAAAATTTTTCTCCAATTCTGTAGGAAGAATATATTTTTGTATTGAGCTTTCTAACATAAATAATAAATATCTTTTCTTATAATAAGAGAAGACATAGAGACCAGTTAAGAAAAAGCAATATAGTTTACTCAAAATCTATATCTTTTAATTCAGAGCCCATTATCTTTGTGACCCTCTTGGAGCAGGAATGCCTGACATTGGTATCTGGGATTCTGATTCCATAAAGAGAAGATAATCAAGAGGACTTGTGTAACATGGAGGAAACTTCCATGTCACTGGAAAGCTCTCAGAACTCTATCCCTGCAATTTGAATTCTTCACATGGGAATTTTTGCTATGAAAAATCAGTGTAAAATAGGGGTTACGCAATGATAAAGCTGTTTCTGTAATACTGGACATGCAATGCACAGTTCTGTAAATTTTATCTAATAGTGAAACAAAGAATCTTTCTGATGAGTCTTGGTATTTCTGGAAAAGTAGACATTCTTCAGAATCTGATTGATACACCCTACGAATGAGTTGAAAATTTGGCTCATTAATCAAATACTTAAATCCTTTACTAATATGTGTTAAGGAATGGGGCTTCTGAGATAGAAGATATAGATCACGTCCTCAAGATGTTCTTGGTTGAGTTGGGTGCGGGTTATATAACTCCAAGATGCCATGATGAATGCTCGACAGAGGCAAAGATCCGTGGAAACAGTAAATGTCTGAAGCAGTTTTGGAAATGACTGGAGTTCATGTGGCCACTCTAGGCACAGGAGAGGCATTTCAAATTGAAAGAGCAGCACTTATGGAAGAGAAGAGAGTGGCTACTCTTAATTTACATTATTATTATGTGCTTATATTCATACAGTATTTTGTAAGGTTAAGTTTAGTTGAGAAGAATTAATTTTGAGAATAAACTATTTTTGTTGTTTTTCAGAGTGGCCAAACACCACTTTTATTCGCCATAAAGAAAAAGAGACAGATGATGGTAGAATTTTTTTATTAACAATAAAGCAAACATACACGCAGTTGATGATAAGGGAAGGTATAGTACTTTATTGTTTTTTTTTTTTTGAAAAAACTTAATTTTGTAGTAAAAATCACTTAAGTTAATCTATTAAATTAATGGGAATGATATAATCATTGGAATATATGTGTGAATATAGGTGGAATATATGAACAATGAACTACAATTAGGGAGAAAAGCAGTTATTGAAACTGAGTAACACAAATAAGAGTATATGGTGTGAGTCACCTGCCCTGATAATTATTGGCTGATGATTAGTATTTGATTTTGTTGATCACATGATCTTGTGTTAGCTAGAGTTTTCATCTTAGTTTTGTAAAATATGGACTTTTAGTTTGCTTTGTTAGTATTGGATTTTTTGAACTTTCTGTTATATTTTCTCTTCTCCTGGTATAGTTTTCTTTTGGAAATGCTGTGTTGAGCATAAACAGACATTGAAAGTAATTTTGTCCTTTGGATGACTATTTGCTTTAAATTACTTTGTAGAATATTGATTTTAGATTATTTCTGAGTGTTAATTGCTATTGAGTGATTTTATTTTTAATTGGCATGGACAAAGGAAAGAAAATAACTTCAAAGGGAAAAAATATTTCCTTTAATGAAGATAAGATATAGGTGGGTGATAAAGAAAGAAGAAAGAAGCTTTACATTCACACATGACTGGATTGCATTCCTAGCTTTCCAAGTTGCAAAATGTGTGACCTTGAAAGCAATCCTAAAAATGGGTAATGACTAAATATGTTTCCTGATATGAAAAAGAGGATAACATATGCTTGAAAGCTGGTTGCCAGATTGTACATACAGCACTGATTTCAATGCCTGGCAAATGCTTCTCCAAGTGAACGACTGAAGCAATAATGACTGTTATTACCACAGTGCTACTGTTATCATGTTAGGCCTGCAAATAGCTTTTTTACTTCTTGACCTTTGGCTGACTGTGAGTTACAATGTATTACATCATCCTAGGAAGAAAAGGGAGGTTTTCTCATTGAAATCTTTGCCAACTCCAGATGAATGACATCATCATAGTTATTGTCTTTATTTTCCTCTTAGACATACAAATGACTTTCAAAGATAAAGATACGATATCTTCCAAGGTGTTTATGTCTGTCAGTGTATGTAAAGCAAGATATCAAATTGGTAAAATGTAGTAAATTGGCTATTTAAATAAATTTATTAAAATGCCTAAGGTTGAAGTTATCTCTCTTATTTTAGAACCGCCCTCATGTTTGCTGTGGAACATAAATCAACACAGAGAGCTGAGCTGCTTCTTCAATGTGGTGTTAATGTATCTGCTTCAGATAAGTGTGGACGGATTGCCTTGTCTTATGCCATTGCTAGTGGCAGTACTGCATAAATGTTTACATGACAGTACTAATCAGCATTAGATGTAGATCCACAATAGTTACACCTGTTACATCTCACACATGAAGTGAGACTTCATAGTGTAACTATGTAAGAAACAGTAGTGAGTTAGGACAGCTGCTCAATGTAGCCTAAAAGTAGTGATGAAAGTTTGAGCAAAGAGGAGGGAGGACCAGGGAGGGGAAATGGGGGCAGGAAAGATGGGTAGAATGAGGTAGACATTATTACCTAGGTACATGTATGACTGCACCCATGATGCAATGCTACATTGTGTACAATCAGAGAAATGAAAAGTTGTGCCACAGCTGTGTACAAGGAATCAAAATGCATTCAGCTGTCATATACATAATTATCTTAATCCTACCTACTATCCCTTTTTGACTGGATGTTCTCTTCTACATTCAATCATCCAAGGTACAAGGTCCTATGCCATTGTATATCGATTTATCTGAGACATCTGTGCAGAAAGTCATTCAAAGCTAAGTATCCCAATCAAGGGCCCAATGCCCTTCTGGCCTTCAAATCTTACTTGGATTTCTGTTTTCATACATATATTTCACCTATATATTATTATAAATATCGCAGGTTCCCAATACCATTCATCATCCAGCAGAGTGATTCCTAACCCAAAACGAACAGGTTCTTAACACTAACCATACACTTTTCCCTCAATCTAACTTTACAGAAGAGCAGGGGCAGAGGTGGACTTACAATACAGGAATGTAGGGGATCTTCCACCTGCTGAGAACCTCAAAGGTCCATGCAGAAATGATCCCTGGAGAAGATGTAGGCCGCTGTGAAGGACCTGAGGGAGCAGAAGTCATCTTCCATGGCAAACAACCTGGTCAGGATGAAGGGATGTGTCTGAATGAGCCTCTCTCTACTTAATGTAGACAAGATGGACCAAAGCAGGCCTGTGTGGAGAGCTGTTCCTTGGTGCCTATGGTTGATATTCCATTCTAACTTGTGAAAGTGTCACAGGAAGAAGGGGCAGCCTCCATCTCATGGGAGCCCTGGAAGCAACTGTTAGGACACAGTGGTTGCCAAGGCAGTGACCTCATTCAGTTCCTGAAGGAAGTGACCTCACCACACTTCCTTGGTGATGGAACTCTCTGAACTTGGGATCCAGGAAGCCAGGCACCCAGAGCCAGTCCCAGTCCCAGTCCCAGTGGGCTCACTTGTTTGGATTTACCAAGGACAGAGTCAGTCTTTCTTGGTACCTACTGATGTGAGGATGGCCAAATGCCAGGAAAGCTCTGCAGAGGGGCCTTTTCTGAGAAAGCAGGTAGTGGCTCACCGCTGGCTCCTGACAACTTCACAGAGTTGGCCAAGGAGGCCAGATGTGAGACAGGACAGGCCATTTCGGGAGAACATAATATGGCCCACCAGTCAGACGGCACTCCGGGTAGTCACAGACCAACTTGGAAGAAGGAGGTGCCTTTGTGGGTGTGGGTGTGAGTTTGTGGTTTTGTCTCATGTTCTGAGAATAGGTAGGAAAGGCGGTTTGTTTGGTTTGGAGTGGACTGTTTCTAGTAAGTCTTCTGACGAGGTGAGTGTTTCTATGTTTGTGTATCCCACTGTGTCCCTGGTTGTAGACATTAGAAAAGAGAATGCATCAATGGATGTGTCCTGTCTAGTAGAAAGCTCCCCAGAATTCATCCTGCCCAATTTATGAATGGACTGCGGCTTGCCTTATGGATGGGCAACACCTACTATCTTCCTAAGTTCCTGTTTTCTTCCTGAATTCTGGCCACTCTCCAGAATAGGCTCATGGTTTTGTGTCCAAGATATGTACCACCTCCAAGCTCGGTGACATGGCCATGTACTGGAGAGCTGAAAGGAATGGTGAGCATCTCAGAAAACTCAGATATCAGTGTGACCAGTAAAGCCTCCCTGGAGAAACCCTGCTTTGGGCCTTTGGCTTACCTATCCTTCTGTGGCCCTGAATGTCAGGAAGGCCTTTGCCTCAGGGCACCCCTTTGTGAAGCCTGAAGAAAACAGTTTTCAAATGGAAATGAATGGGCATCACCTGTGGCTCTTCGCTTAATGGCTTTGTAAAGGGATGTGTCTGAATCAGCCTCTTGGCCCTGTGTGAGGCTGTGGCTTAGATTGTCAGCACTTGAGAGATGCAAAGAGAGATCCCATGTGTGCATCCAATGACAAATTGGCACAAAGCAGTCATTGTGGATGAAGTGTCTCGCCTTACTCTGGAAGGTTCCTGACTTCCTTCAAGTGAGAACAGGGATCCTTCGGATCAAACGAGTTCTTCAAAGCCCTGCAGAGGCTAGCCCATAGGTGCTTGGGTTTTCTCATGACTCCAATTCACAAAAAGCATCTATACCCGGCAGTCAGTAGGCCTCCAATTGGAGAAGCGGAGCCAGTATTAACGGCAGGCCTATTGGATCACTCCAGGTTCACAGGAAGGGTGTCCAGGCCACCATGACATTAGGCAAATGAGGGGCAAGGGAGCTTATTGTGGACACTGTCTTGGGCTGTGCCCCTCATGGAAACCCCCAGCCAGAGGTTATGATGAGTGTCTCTATGGAAGAAGATGAGGGCCATGTGGCAGTGTTTTGGTTTGAATTGTGGTCATTGGTGTGGCGGTGGGAAGAGATGACTGGGTCCACCTGGGCTTGAACTCTGGTGTGATTCCCCTTGGAGACTGAGTTCTGGAACTGACCTCAGAGAAGTATTGCCGAAAATTGTGTTGGGATTTGAGGAGGCCATACATGAGAGTCGCCCTTGGAAACTGAGATCTAGGCCCAGGCTGGCTTTCCACAGAGCACTGGGAATCTCAGCCCGGATATCACATGAGTTTATTCTTAAAGACCTGGCAGCCATAGTTCAGAGTCTAAACACACATGGACCTCACATTTGTAGACCTCAATGGGCCTGGCTTCGTGTGACCTTTTGGCCACTCTTTGGGAAGCCTTGTTTGTGAGAGTTCTCCAGAGCTTTCGTTGATATGAGCTTCCTCACCATTTAATGGTTCCTGAAGGAATGGAAACCCACAGTGCCTCCAACTTCTTCCTTTAAAAATGGCTAGCTAGATAAATACCATGACATTTTTGAAATTCCCATGACCAGGTGGCACTGGAGAAACTTTGGATGTCCTGTTGCTGATCATGAGTGTACCAGACAGTGCCTTGATTGACTGGGTTTCATGAAAATGGTGTAAAACAGAGATGCCAGTAAGTTGGGGCCTGCTGAGTAGCGGCTCTAGAGCAGCGGTGTGCAGGTGTGTGATAAAACATCTGTGGTGGGGCCATGTGGATCTGCCAGTGGCTTCTAAATGGCTTGTGACTTACATGGTGCAGTGAGCAGACCCTTCTATGTAAAGGCATCTTGTTATATGGAGAGGTTTCAGGGCAGTGTTCAGAATCAGGTTGCTATGGTCAAGGGGGGAAACTCTGTGGGATAGAAGCCTGGCTGGTGCATTCTCCTAGGACCTTGACCCACCACACGTGACAGAACTCCCTCCAGCACGGTGTCCCACTTGAACACCTTGTATTTGTTAAGCAAATTCCAAACTTCCAGTGCAGCAGCAAGATACACCACGAAAAGTGGAGGATGACCAAATGGCTTCACAGTCCACACAGGGAGACACTTAGACCCCAGTGGCCACAGTTTACCTGCAAAGATAGAATTCAGCACTTCTGCCTCATGTTCATTGGAAAATCAGAAACCATGTCCTCCAGGTCACATAGATGCAGACCCAGCTTTGATGGTCTCACTACAAAGGAAGCTAAAGCTCCTGACAACAACATATATTTCAAGTGCCCAACCTCAGAGGCAGTTTCTCACAAAGTCTTTAGGCCAGCAGAGCTCCATGTTTGTGGAGTGTTTACCCTGTCTCCCTTACGTATGGAAACTCCTCTACCACCTCCAAGGTTGTGAACTCCTGAGCTTTTTCCATTCCACATACGTATTCACAGCTTTTATAACTCTTCTCCTCGAATTGGGTCTTACTTGTTGCGAAGGTAATGTCAAGGCATTGTTCTGGATGAGAGTGGGAAGGTTTTTGTGTAGCACACATTTGCCTACACGTTGTATTCATTTTCCTATTTTCCGTTCGAAATACTGAATCCCTGACACTAACCCATACCCTACTGGATTCTGACTACGAATACTAATATGATGGAGAAAAATAACCCAAACAGAATAGAAATACAGGCAGTTCAGAGCAGGCATGGTGTATAGTTGGACTTGCCTTTAGCATTACAAAGGGTAGGTGTTATAAATCTTGTCCAATTGAATAGAAGTAGTTCTCCATGTGTTTTGAAAGTTCAAAAATGTGTGAATTCCTGTCTGCCTTTCTCTGTAGCCTATTCAGCAACATGCATTTTTACATGCACATATAGAATTCTACCTGCTATCCCATGTCCATTCTTGTGAGGTGGCTGATTTGGCAGATACAAATTGTGAGAAGAGATCACTCCTCCTAAACGCTGTGGGAACTGAAAATTCAACCTACGGGTGAGCTTCCTACTTGAACAACATGATACATAAATCCATGTTCAGTAACATAAATATTTTTGGATCTCTGGATGATATATATTTCATGATGAATTTCGATTGGCATATATATTTCTAATTTTTAATGTCTGTGTGTGTGTGTTCTGTGTGTGTGTGTGTATGTATATATACACACACATAATATACACAAACTCTCCAGATTTTTCAAAATATGAAATATATGTGTCTTATTATACACCCCCTAAATTCACCCATGTTCATATATGTGGATTTATATTCAACTTTTCAGAAGATTATTCTCAGAAATATTCACCCACCTGAAATACATATTTGTTTCCTAGTGCTGAAAACTAACTTCAGAGAATGGTGCATAGAGATCCTAATATTTCTACAGGAACTGACCCAGTTTAACATCAATGCAAGTAGATTCCTATGGGACATGATGTGTATTTTGACGTTCATTTTTATTCAACACTGGTACATTACTATTTCTTCAGTTGATGTACATCATAGGATATGTATTTCATCCTCAATTCACAAATTTCTAGGCATTTGGTTCACTTTCAATCACTTCATGCTTCAGAACACATGTATTCCTCCACGTTTCTTGACTGGTCTTTTCATGAGACTTCTTTCTAAACACATTCTTTTCCATTTACATAATCCCTTTTGAAGCCAAACTCACACCCCCTTCATGGTAAACCATAACCCTAATATCACCATTAGATGTATAACTGGTTGGAATGAATGGTTTTGTATCAATATTAGATTTCCTATATATTTTCAGATATCAATTCAATCCATTATTTAAACTGGAACCAGTTATAATATTTATTCACAGTAGGGTCTATTCATGCATTATCTCTATATTTATAGACCCAGGGTACACCTATTTGTACCCCCAAAGGCTGATTTATATGTCTTCAACATATTACTCCAAGAAATATTGGAAGAAATACTCATGTCACCTGATCTCCATATACATTTTATCACAGTGATATTCTGGACACAAAATGCAAAGATCACACTTAGGATTGTACCAAAGCCTCATTGGAAAGTGAGCATGGATTACTCAAAACATCCTTGTCCAGGTTGCCTAAAGCTCTCAAATGTCAATCCTATTGGTGACTACACATTTGTTTCTTCCTAAGATGATATATTCAACCTCAACCCTGTTGAAAATGTCTAATCCTCTCACTCACTTTATACTTTGCCTGATTTCCTCATGTCTCTATTGATATCTGCTTTCCTACATATGTTCCCCAGTTCATCATTGTGACTGACTCTTCACATGTGCTGACATTTACATTCACTCTCTAACCGACACCCTATTGCTAAAGAACTTTTGGTCCAAATTGTATACTCACTCTTCTTCCAAAACTTACCAACTATCTTCCTAATTTACCTACTATCCCTTTTTGACTGGATGTTCCCTTCTACATTCAATCATCCAAGGTACAAGGTCCTATGCCATTGTATATCGATTTATCTGAGACATCTGTGCAGAAAGTCATTCAAAGCTAAGTATCCCAATCAAGGGCCCATAGCCCTTCTGGCCTTCAAATCTTACTTGGATTTCTGTTTTCATACATATATTTCACCTATATATTATTATAAATATCGCAGGTTCCCAATACCATTCATCATCCAGCAGAGTGATTCCTAACCCAAACCGAACAGGTTCTTAACCCTAACCATACACTCTTCCCTCAATCTAACTTTACAGAAGAGCAGGGACAGAGTTGGTCTTACAATACAGGAATGTAGGGGATCTTCCACCTGCTGAGAACCTCAAAGTTCCATGCAGAAATGATCCCTGGAGATGATGTAGGCCGCTGTGAAGGACCTGAGAGAGCAGAAGTCATCTTCCATGGCAAACAACCTGGTCAGGATGAAGGGATGTGTCTGAATGAGCCTCTCTCTTCTTAATGTAGACAAGATGGACCAAAGCAGGCCTGTGTGGAGAGCTGTTCCTTGGTGCCTATGGTTGATATTCCATTCTAACTTGTGAAAGTGTCACAGGATGGAGGGGCAGCCTCCATCTCATGGGAGCCCTGGAAGCAACTGTTAGGACACAGTGGTTGCCAAGGCAGTGACCTCATTCAGTTCCTGAAGGAAGTGACCTCACCTCACTTCCTTGGTGATGGAACTCTCTGAACTTGGGATCCAGGAAGCCAGGCACCCAGAGCCAGTCCCAGTGCCAGTCCCAGTGGGCTCACTTGTTTGGATTTCCCAAGGACAGAGTCAGTCTTTCTTGGTACCCACTGAGGTGAGGATTGCCAAATGCCAGGAAAGCTCTGCAGAGGGGCCTTTCCTGAGAAAGCAGGTAGTTGCTCACCGCTGGCTCCTGACAGCTGCATAGAGTTGGCCAAGGAGGCCAGATGAGAGACAGGACAGGCCATTTCGGGGGAACATAGTATGGCCCACCAGTCAGACGGCACTCTGGGTAGTCACAGACCAACTTGGAAGAAGGAGGTGCCTTTGTGGGTGTGGGTGTGAGTTTGTGGTTTTGTCTCATGTTCTGAGAATAGGTAGAAAAGGCGGTTTGTTTGGTTTGGAGTGGACTGTTTCTAGTAAGTCTTTTGACGAGGCGAGTGTTTCTATGTTTGTGTATCCCACTGTGTCCCTGGTTGTAGACATTAGAAAAGAGAATGCATCAATGGATGTGTCCTGTCTAATAGAAAGCTCCCCAGCATTCATTCTGCCCAATTTAGGAATGGACTGCGGCTTGCCTTATGGATAGGCAACACCAACTATCTTCCTAAGTTCCTGTTTTCTTCCTGAATTCTGGCCACTCTCCAGAATAGGCTCATGGTTTTGTGTCAAAGATATGTACCACCTCCAAGCTCGGTGACATGGCCATGTACTGGATAGTTGAAAGGAATGGTGAGCATCTCAGAAAACTCAGATATCAGTGTGACCAGTAAAGTCTCCCTGGAGAAACCTTGCTTTGCGCCTTTTGCTTACCTATTGTTCTGTTGCCCTGAATGTCAGGAAGGCCTTTGCCTCAGGGCACCCCTTTGTGAAGCCTGAAGAAAACAGTTTTCAAATGGAAGTGCATGGGCATCACCTGTGGCTCTTTGGTTAATGGCTTTGCAAAGGGATGTGTCTGAATCAGCCTCTTGGCCCTGTGTGAGGCTGTGGCTTAGATTGTCAGCACCTGATGGATCCAAAGAGAGATCCCATGTGTGCATCCAAAGCCAAATTGGCACAAAAGGAGTCATTGTGGATGAAGTCTCTCGCTTTCCTCTGTAAGGTTCCTGACCTCCATCAAGTGAGAATAGGGATCCTTCGGGTCAAACGAGTTCTTCAAAGCCCTGCAGAGGCTAGCCCATAGGTGCTTGGGTTTTCTCCTGACTCCAATTCACACAAAGAATCTATACACGGCAGTGAGTAGGCCTCCAATTGGAGAAGCGGAGCCAGTATTAACGGCAGGCCTATTGGATCACTCCAGGTTCACAGGAAGGGTGTCCAGGCCACCCTGACATTAGGCAAATGAGGGGGAAGGGAGCTTATTGTGGACACTGTCTTGGGCTGTGCCCCTCATGGAAACCTCCAGCCAGAGGTTATGATGAGTGTCTATATGGAAGAAGATGAGGGCCATGTGGCAGTGTTTTGGTTTGAATTGTGGTGTGGCAGTGGGAAGAGATGACTGGGTCCACCTGGGCTTGAACTCTGGTGTGATTCCCCTTGGAGACTGAGTTCTGGAACTGACCTCAGAGAAGTATTGCCGTGAATTGTGTTGGTATTTGAGGAGGCCATGCATGAGTGTCGCCCTTGGAAACTGAGATCTAGGCCCAGGCTGGCTTTCCACAGAGCACTGGGCATCTCAGTCCGGATATCACATGATTTTATTCTTAAAGACCTGGCAGCCATCGTGGAGAGTCCAAACACATGTGTACCTCACATTGTAGACCTCAATGGGCCTGGCTTCCTGGGACCTTTTGGCCACTCTTTGGGAAGCCTTGTTTGTGAGAGTTCTGCAGAGCTTTTGTTGAAATGAGCTTCCTCACCATTTAATGGTTCCTGAAGGAATGGAAACCCACAGTGCATCCAACTTCATCCTTTAAAAATGGCTAGCTAGATAAATACCATGACATTTTTGAAATTCCCATGACCAGGTGGCACTGGAGAACCTTTGGATGTCCTGTTGCTGATCATGAGTGTACCAGACAGTGCCTTGATTGACTGGGTTTCATGAAAATGGTGTAAAACAGAGATGCCAGTAAGTTGGGGCCTGCTGAGTAGTGGGCCTAGAGCAGTGGTGTGCAGGTGTGTGATAAAACATCTGTGGTGGGGCCATGTGGATCTGCCATTGGCTTCCAAATGGCTTGTGACTGACATGGTGCAGTGAGCAGACTCTTCTATGTAAAGGCATCTTGTTATATGGAGAGGTTTCAGGGCAATGTTCAGAATCAGGTTGCTATGGTCAAGGGTGCAAGCTCTGTGGGATAGAAGCCTGGCTGGTGCATTCTCCTAGGACCTTGACCCACCACACGTGACAGAACTCCCTCCAGCACTGTGTCCCAGTTGAACTCCTTGTATTTCCTGAAGCAAATTCCAAACTCCCAGTGCAGCAGCAAGAAAAACCACGAAAAGTGGAGGATGACCAAATGGCTTCACAGTCCACACAGGGAGACACTTAGACCCCATGGCCACAGTTTACCTGCAAAGAGAGAATTCAGCACTTCTGCCTCATGTTCATTGGAAAATCAGAAACCATGTCCTCCAGGTCACCTAGATGCAGACCAGGTTTGATGGTCAAACTACAAAGGAAGCTAAAGCTCCTGACAACAACATACATTTCAAGTGCCCAACCTCAGAGGCAGTTTCTCACGAAGTCTTTAGGCCAGCAGAGCTCCACGTTTGTGGAGTGTTTACCCTGTCCCTTACTCATGGAAACTAGTATACCACCTCCAAGGTTGTGAACTCCTGAGCCTTTTCCATTCCACATATGTATTCATAGCATTTCTAACTCTTCTCCTCAAATTGTGTCTTACTTATTGCGAAGGTAATGTCAAGGCAATGTTCTAGATGAGAGTGGGAAGATTTTTTTGTATCACATATTGGCCTACACATTGGATTCATTTTCCTATTTTCCGTTCGAAATACTGAATCCCTGACACTAACCCATACCCTACTAGATTGTGACTATGAATACTAATATGATGGAGAAAAATAACTCAAACAGAATAGAAATACAGGCAGTTCAGAGGAGTCCTGGTGTATAGTTGGACTTGCCTTTTGCATTATGAAGGGTAGGTGTTATAAATCTAGTCCAATTTAATAGAAATAGTTCTCCATGTGTTTTGAAAGTTAACAAATATGTGAATTCCTGTCTCCTTTTCTCTGTAGCCTATTCAGCAACATGCATTTTTACATGCACATATAGAATCCTACCTCCTATCCCACGTCCATTCTTCTGAGGTGGCTGACTTGGCAGATACAAATTGTGAGAAGAGATCACTCCTCCTAAACGCTGTTGGAACTGAGAATTCAACCTCCAGGTGAGCTTCCCACTTGAACAACATGATACATAAATACATGTTCAGTAAAATAAATATTTTTGGATCTGTGGATGATAAATATTTCATGATGAATTTCGATTGGCATATATATTTTTACTCTTTAATGTCTGTGTTTGTGTGTGTGGTTTTTTTTGTATATATATATATATATATATACACACACATACACACACTCTCCAGATCTTTCAAAATATGAAATGTATGTGTCATATTATATACTCCCTAAATTCATTCATGTTCATATATGTGGATTTTTAATCAACTTTTCACAAGATTATTCTCAGAAATAGTCATCCACCTGAAATACATATTTGTTTCCTAGTGCTGAAATCCTAATATTTCTACAGTAACTGACCCAGTTTAACATGAATACAAGTAGATTCCTTTGGGACATGATGTGTGTTTTGACGTTCATTTTTATTCAACACTGGTACATTACGGTTTCTTCAGTTGATGCACATCATAGGATATGTATTTCATCCTCAAGTTCACAAATTTCTAGGCATTTATTTCCCTTTCAATCACTTCCTGCTTCAGAACACATGTATTCCTCCACGTTTCTTGACTGGTCTTTTCATGAGACTTCTTTCCAAACACATTCTTTTCCATTTCCATAATCCCTTGTGAAGCAAAACTCACACCCCCTTCATGGTAAACCATAACCCCAATATCACCATTAGATGTATAACTCGTTAGAATGAATGGTTGTGTATCAATATTAGATTTCCCATATATTTTCAGATATCAATGCAATCCATTATTTAAATTGGAACCTGTTATATTATTTATTCACAGTATGGTCTATTCATGCATTATCTCTATATTCATAGACCCAGGGTACACCTATTTGTACCCCCAAAGGCTAATTTATATGTCTTCAACATATTACTCCCAGAAATGGTGGAAGAAACACTCATGTCACCTGATCTACATATACATTTTATCACAGTGATATTCTGGACACAAAATGCAAAGGTCACACTTATGATTGCACCAAAGCCTCATTGGAAAGTGAGCATGGATTACTAAAAACATCCTTGTCCAGGTTGCCTAATGCTGTCAAATGTCAATGCTTTTGGTGACTACACATTTGTTTCTTCCTAAGATGATATATTCAACCTCAACCCTGTTGAAAATGTCTAATCCACTCACTCACTTTATACTTTGCCTGATTTCCTAATGTCTCTATTGATATCTGCTTTCCTACATATGTTCCCCAGTTCATCATTGTGACTGACTCTTCACATGTGCTGACGTTTACATTCACTCTCTAACCGACACCCTATTGCTAAAGAACTTTTGGTCCAAATTGTATACTCACTCTTCTTCCAAAACTTACCAACTATCTTCCTAATCCTACCTACTATCCCTTTTTGACTGGATGTTCTCTTCTACATTCAATCATCCAAGGTACAAGGTCCTATGCCATTGTATATCGATTTATCTGAGACATCTGTGCAGAAAGTCATTCAAAGCTAAGTATCCCAATCAAGGGCCCAATGCCCTTCTGGCCTTCAAATCTTACTTGGATTTCTGTTTTCATATATATATTTCACCTATATATTATTATAAATATCGCAGGTTCCCAATACCATTCTTTATCCAGCAGAGTGATTCCTAAGCCACATCAAACAGGTTCTTAACCCTAACCATACACTCTTCCCTCAATCTAACTTTACAGAAGAGCAGGGACAGAGTGGGTCTTATTATACAGGAATGTGGGGGATCTTCCACCTGCTGAGAACCTCAAAGGTCCATGCAGAAATGATCCCTGGAGAAGATGTAGGCAGCTATGAAGGACCTGAGAGAGCAGAAGTCATCTTCCATGGCAAACAACCTGGTCAGGATGAAGGGATGTGTCTGAATGAGCCTCTGTCTTCTTAATGTAGACAAGATGGACCAAAGCAGGCCTGTGTGGAGAGCTGTACCTTGGTGCCTATGGTTGATATTCCATTCTAACTTGTGAAAGTGTCACAGGATGGAGGGGCAGCCTCCATCTCATGGGAGCCCTGGAAGCAACTGTTAGGACACAGTGGTTGCCAAGGCAGTGACCTCATTCAGTTCCTGAAATAAGTGACCTCACCTCACTTCCTTGGTGATGGAACTCTCTGAACTTGGGATCCAGGAAGCCAGGCACCCAGAGCCAGTCCCAGTGCCAGTCCCAGTGGGCTCACTTGTTTGGATTTACCAAGGACAGAGTCAGTCTTTCTTGGTACCCACTGAGGTGAGGATTGCCAAATGCCAGGAAAGCTCTGCAGAGGGGCCTTTCCTGAGAAAGCAGGTAGTGGCTCACCGCTGGCTCCTGACAACTGCATAGAGTTGGCCAAGGAGGCCAGATGTGAGACAGGACAGGCCCTTTCGGGGGAACATAGTATGGCCCACCAGTCAGACGACACTCCGGGTAGTCACAGACCAACTTGGAAGGAGGTGCCTTTGTGGGTGTGGGTGTGAGTTTGTGGTTTTGTCTCATGTTCTGAGAATAGGTAGGAAAGGCGGTTTGTTTGGTTTGGAGTGGACTGTTTCTAGTAAGGCTTTTGACAAGGCGAGTGTTTCTATGTTTGTGTATCCCACTGTGTGCCTGGTTGTAGACATTAGAAAAGAGAATGCATCAATGGATGTGTCCTGTCTAGTAGAAAGCTTCCCAGCATTCATCCTGCCCAATTTATGAATGGACTGCAGCTTGCCTTATGGATGGGCAACACCTACTATCTTCCTAAGTTCCTGTTTTCTTTCTGAATTCTGGCCACTCTCCAGAATAGGCTCATGGTTTTGTGTCCAAGATATGTACCACCTCCAAGCTCGGTGACATGGCCATGTACTGGATAGTTGAAAGGAATGGTGAGCATCTCAGAAAACTCAGATATCAGTGTGACCAGGAAAGTCTCCCTGGAGAAACCCTGCTTTGGGCCTTGGGCTTACCTATCCTTCTGTGGCCCTGAATGTCAGGAAGGCCTTTGCCTCAGGGCACCCCTTTGTGAAGCCTGAAGAAAACAGTTTTCAAATGGAAATGAATGGGCATCACCTGTGGCTCTTTGCTTAATTGCTTTGCAAAGGGATGTGTCTGAATCAGCCTCTTGGCCCTGTGTGAGGCTGTGGCTTAGATTGTCAGCACCTGGTGGATCCAAAGAAAGATCCCATGTGTGCATCCAAAGCCAAATTGGCACAAAAGCAGTCATCCTGGATGAGGTCTCTCGCCTTCCTCTGTAAGGTTCCTGACCTCCATCAAGTGAGAATAGGGATCCTTTGTGTCAAATGAGTCCTTCAAAGCCATGCAGAGGCTAGCCCATAGGTGCTTGGGTTTTCTCATGACTCCAGTTCACACAAAGAATCTATACCCGGCAGTCAGTAGGCCTCCAATTGGAGAAGTAGAGCAGTATTAAAGGCAGGCCTATTTGATCACTCCAGGTCCACAGGAAGGGTGTCCAGTCAAACCCTGACATTAGGCAAATGAGAGGCAAGGGAGCTTATTGTGGACACTGTCTTGGGCTGTGCCCCTCATGGAAACCTCCAGCCAGAGGTTATGATGAGTGTCTATATGGAAGAAGATGAGGGCCATGTGGCAGTGTTTTGGTTTGAATTGTGGTGTGGCAGTGGGAAGAGATGACTGGGTCCACCTGGGCTTGAACTCTGGTGTGATTCCCCTTGGAGACTGAGTTCTGGAACTGACCTCAGAGAAGTATTGCCGTGAATTGTGTCGGGATGTTAGGAGGCCACGCATGAGAGTCGCCCTTGGAAACTGAGATCTAGGCCCAGGCTGGCTTTCCACAGAGCACTGGGAATCTCAGCCCGGATATCACATGAGTTTATTCTTAAAGACCTGGCAGCCATCGTGGAGAGTCCAAACACACGTGGACCTCACATTGTAGACCTCAATGGGCCTGGCTTCCTGTGACCTTTTGGCCACTCTTTGGGAAGCCTTGTTTGTGAGAGTTCTCCAGAGCTTTCGTCGAAATGAGCTTCCTCACCATTTAATGGTTCCTGAAGGAATGGAAACACACAGTGCCTCCAACTTCATCCTTTAAAAATGGCTAGCTAGATAAATACCATGACATTTTTGAAATTCCCATGACCAGGTGGCACTGGAGAACCTTTGGATGTCCTGTTGCTGATCATGAGTGTACCAGACAGTGCCTTGATTGAGTGGGTTTCATGAAAATGGTGTAAAACAGAGATGCCAGTAAGTTGGGGCCCGCTGAGTAGTGGGCCTAGAGCAGTGGTGTGCAGGTGTGTGATAAAACATCTGTGGTGGGGCCATGTGGATCTGCCATTGGCTTCCAAATGGCTTGTGACTGACATGGTGCAGTGAGCAGACCCTTCTATGTAAAGGCATCTTGTTATATGGAGAGGTTTCAGGGCAATGTTCAGAATCAGGTTGCTATGGTCAAGGGGGCAAGCTCTGTGGGATAGAAGCCTGGCTGGTGCATTCTCCTAGGACCTTGACCCACCACACGTGACAGAACTCCCTCCAGCACTGTGTCCCAGTTGAACTCCTTGTATTTCCTGAAGCAAATTCCAAACTCCCAGTGCAGCAGCAAGAAACACCACGAAAAGTGGAGGATGACCAAATGGCTTCACAGTCCACACAGGGAGACACTTAGACCCCAGTGGCCACAGTTTACCTGCAAAGAGAGAATTCAGCACTTCTGCCTCATGTTCATTGGAAAATCAGAAACCATGTCCTCCAGGTCACATAGATGCAGACCAGGTTTGATGGTCTCACTACAAAGGAAGCTAAAGCTCCTGACAACAACATATATTTCAAGTGCCCAACCTCAGAGGCAGTTTCTCAGGAAGTCTTTAGGCCAGCAGAGCTCCACGTTTGTGGAGTGTTTACCCTGTCCCTTACTCATGGAAACTAGTCTACCACTTCCAAGGTTGTGAACTCCTGAGCATTTTCCATTCCACATATGTATTCATAGCATTTCTAACTCTTCTCCTCAAATTGTGTCTTACTTATTGTGAAGGTAATGTCAAGGCAATGTTCTGGATGAGAGTGGGAAGATTTTTTTGTAGCACATATTGGCCTACACATTGGATTCATTTTCCTATTTTCCGTTCGAAATACTGAATCCCTGACACTAACCCATACCCTACTAGATTGTGACTACGAATACTAATATGATGGAGAAAAATAACTCAAACAGAATAGAAATACAGGCAGTTCAGAGGAGGCCTGGTGTATAGTTGGACTGGCCTTTGGCATTATAAAGGGTAGGTGTTATAAATCTAGTCCAATTTAATAGAAATAGTTCTCCATGTGTTTTGAAAGTTAACAAATATGTGAATTCCTGTCTCCCTTTCTCTGTAGCCTATTCAGCAACATGCATTTTTACATGCACATATAGAATCCTACCTCCTATCCCACGTCCATTCTTGTGAGGTGGCTGACTTGGCAGATACAAATTGTGAGAAGAGATCACTCCTCCTAAACGCTGTTGGAACTGAAAATTCAACCTCCAGGTGAGCTTCCCACTTGAACAACATGATACATAAATACATGTTCAGTAAAATAAATATTTTTGGATCTGTGGATGATAAATATTTCATGATGAATTTCGATTGGCATATATATTTCTACTCTTTAATGTCTGTGTTTGTGTGTGTGTGTGTTTTTTTGTGTATATATATATATATATATATATATATATATATATATATATATATACACACACACACACACATACACACTTCAGATTTTTCAAAATATGTAATGTATGTGTCATATTATATACTCCCTAAATTCATTCATGTTCATATATGTGGATTTATAATCAACTTTTCACAAGATTATTCTCAGAAATAGTCATCCACCTGAAATACATATTTGTTTCCTAGTGCTGAAATCCTAATATTTCTACAGTAACTGACCCAGTTTAACATGAATGCAAGTAGATTCCTATGGGACATGATGTGTATTTTGACGTTCATTTTTATTCAACACTGGTACATTACTATTTCTTCAGTTGATGCACATCATAGGATATGTATTTCATCCTCAAGTTCACAAATTCCTAGGCATTTATTTCCCTTTCAATCACTTCCTGCTTCAGAACACATGTATACCTCCACGTTTCTTGACTGGTCTTTTCATGAGACTTCTTTCCAAACACATTCTTTTCCATTTCCATAATCCCTTGTGAAGCAAAACTCACACCCCCTTCATGGTAAACCATAACCCCAATATCACCATTAGATGTATAACTGGTTAGAATGAATGGTTGTGTATCAATATTAGATTTCCTATATATTTTCAGATATCAATGCAATCCATTATTTAAATTGGAACCTGTTATACTATTTATTCACAGTATGGTCTATTCATGCATTATCTCTACATTCATAGACCCAGGGTACACCTATTTGTACCCCCAAAGGCTAATTTATATGTCTTCAACATATTACTCCCAGAAATGGTGGAAGAAACACTCATGTCACCTGATCTACATATACATTTTATCACAGTGATATTCTGGACACAAAATGCAAAGGTCACACTTATGATTGCACCAAAGCCTCATTGGAAAGTGAGCATGGATTACTAAAAACATCCTTGTCCAGGTTGCCTAATGCTCTCAAATGTCAATGCTATTGGTGACTACACATTTGTTTCTTCCTAAGATGATATATTCAACCTCAACCCTGTTGAAAATGTCTAATCCACTCACTCACTTTATACTTTGCCTGATTTCCTAATGTCTCTATTGATATCTGCTTTCCTACATATGTTCCCCAGTTCATCATTGTGACTGACTCTTCACATGTGCTGACGTTTACATTCACTCTCTAACTGACACCCTATTTCTAAAGAACTTTTGGTCCAAATTGCATACTCACTCTTCTTCCAAAACTTACCAACTATCTTCCTAATCCTACCTACTATCCCTTTTTGACTGGATGTTCTCTTCTACATTCAATCATCCAAGGTACAAGGTCCTATGCCATTGTGTATCGATTTATCTGAGACATCTGTGCAGAAAGTCATTCAAAGCTAAGTATCCCAATCAAGGGCCCAATGCCCTTCTGGCCTTCAAATCTTACTTGGATTTCTGTTTTCATACATATATTTCACCTATATATTATTATAAATATCGCAGGTTCCCAATACCATTCTTCATCCAGCAGAGTGATTCCTAAGCCACATCAAACAGGTTCTTAACCCTAACCATACACTCTTCCCTCAATCTAACTTTACAGAAGAGCAGGGACAGAGTGGGTCTTACAATACAGGAATGTGGGGGATCTTCCACCTGCTGAGAACCTCAAAGGTCCATGCAGAAATGATCCCTGGAGAAGATGTAGGCAGCTATGAAGGACCTGAGAGAGCAGAAGTCATCTTCCATGGCAAACCACCTGGTCGGGATGAAGGGATGTGTCTGAATGAGCCTCTCTCTTCTTAATGTAGACAAGATGGACCAAAGCAGGCCTGTGTGGAGAGCTGTTCCTTGGTGCCTATGGTTGATATTCCATTCTAACTTGTGAAAGTGTCACAGGAAGGAGGGGAAGCCTCCATCTCATGGGAGCCTTGGAAGCAACTGTTAGGACACAGTGGTTGCCAAGGCAGTGACCTCATTCAGTTCCTGAAGGAAGTGACCTCACCTCACTTCCTTGGTGATGGAACTCTCTGAACTTGGGATCCAGGAAGCCAGGCACCCAGAGCCAGTCCCAGTCCCAGTCCCAGTGGGCTCACTTGTTTGGATTTACCAAGGACAGAGTCAGTCTTTCTTGGTACCCACTGAGGTGAGGATTGCCAAATGCCAGGATAGCTCTGCAGAGGGGCCTTTCCTGAGAAAGCAGGTAGTGGCTCACCGCTGGCTCCTGACAACTTCACAGAGTTGGCCAAGGAGGCCAGATGTGAGACAGGACAGGCCCTTTCGGGGGAACATAGTATGGCCCACCAGTCAGACGACACTCCGGGTAGTCACAGACCAACTTGGAAGGAGGTGCCTTTGTGGGTGTGGGTGTGAGTTTGTGGTTTTGTCTCATGTTCTGAGAATAGGTAGGAAAGGCGGTTTGTTTGGTTTGGAGTGGACTGTTTCTAGTAAGGCTTTTGACAAGGCGAGTGTTTCTATGTTTGTGTATCCCACTGTGTCCCTGGTTGTAGACATTAGAAAAGAGAATGCATCAATGGATGTGTCCTGTCTAGTAGAAAGCTTCCCAGCATTCATCCTGCCCAATTTATGAATGGACTGCGGCTTGCCTTATGGATGGGCAACACCTACTATCTTCCTAAGTTCCTGTTTTCTTCCTGAATTCTGGCCACTCTCCAGAATAGGCTCATGGTTTTGTGTCCAAGATATGTACCACCTCCAAGCTCGGTGACATGGCCATGTACTGGATAGTTGAAAGGAATGGTGAGCATCTCAGAAAACTCAGATATCAGTGTGACCAGGAAAGTCTCCCTGGAGAAACCCTGCTTTGGGCCTTGGGCTTACCTATCCTTCTGTGGCCCTGAATGTCAGGAAGGCCTTTGCCTCAGGGCACCCCTTTGTGAAGCCTGAAGAAAACAGTTTTCAAATGGAAATGAATGGGCATCACCTGTGGCTCTTTGCTTAATTGCTTTGCAAAGGGATGTGTCTGAATCAGCCTCTTGGCCCTGTGTGAGGCTGTGGCTTAGATTGTCAGCACCTGGTGGATCCAAAGAAAGATCCCATGTGTGCATCCAAAGCCAAATTGGCACAAAAGCAGTCATCCTGGATGAGGTCTCTCGCCTTCCTCTGTAAGGTTCCTGACCTCCATCAAGTGAGAATAGGGATCCTTTGTGTCAAATGAGTCCTTCAAAGCCATGCAGAGGCTAGCCCATAGGTGCTTGGGTTTTCTCATGACTCCAGTTCACACAAAGAATCTATACCCGGCAGTCAGTAGGCCTCCAATTGGAGAAGTAGAGCAGTATTAAAGGCAGGCCTATTTGATCACTCCAGGTCCACAGGAAGGGTGTCCAGTCAAACCCTGACATTAGGCAAATGAGAGGCAAGGGAGCTTATTGTGGACACTGTCTTGGGCTGTGCCCCTCATGGAAACCTCCAGCCAGAGGTTATGATGAGTGTCTATATGGAAGAAGATGAGGGCCATGTGGCAGTGTTTTGGTTTGAATTGTGGTGTGGCAGTGGGAAGAGATGACTGGGTCCACCTGGGCTTGAACTCTGGTGTGATTCCCCTTGGAGACTGAGTTCTGGAACTGACCTCAGAGAAGTATTGCCGTGAATTGTGTCGGGATGTTAGGAGGCCACGCATGAGAGTCGCCCTTGGAAACTGAGATCTAGGCCCAGGCTGGCTTTCCACAGAGCACTGGGAATCTCAGCCCGGATATCACATGAGTTTATTCTTAAAGACCTGGCAGCCATCGTGGAGAGTCCAAACACACGTGGACCTCACATTGTAGACCTCAATGGGCCTGGCTTCCTGTGACCTTTTGGCCACTCTTTGGGAAGCCTTGTTTGTGAGAGTTCTCCAGAGCTTTCGTCGAAATGAGCTTCCTCACCATTTAATGGTTCCTGAAGGAATGGAAACACACAGTGCCTCCAACTTCATCCTTTAAAAATGGCTAGCTAGATAAATACCATGACATTTTTGAAATTCCCATGACCAGGTGGCACTGGAGAACCTTTGGATGTCCTGTTGCTGATCATGAGTGTACCAGACAGTGCCTTGATTGAGTGGGTTTCATGAAAATGGTGTAAAACAGAGATGCCAGTAAGTTGGGGCCCGCTGAGTAGTGGGCTTAGAGCAGTGGTGTGCAGGTGTGTGATAAAACATCTGTGGTGGGGCCATGTGGATCTGCCATTGGCTTCCAAATGGCTTGTGACTGACATGGTGCAGTGAGCAGACCCTTCTATGTAAAGGCATCTTGTTATATGGAGAGGTTTCAGGGCAATGTTCAGAATCAGGTTGCTATGGTCAAGGGGGCAAGCTCTGTGGGATAGAAGCCTGGCTGGTGCATTCTCCTAGGACCTTGACCCACCACACGTGACAGAACTCCCTCCAGCACTGTGTCCCAGTTGAACTCCTTGTATTTCCTGAAGCAAATTCCAAACTCCCAGTGCAGCAGCAAGAAAAACCACGAAAAGTGGAGGATGACCAAATGGCTTCACAGACCACACAGGGAGACACTTAGACCCCAGTGGCCACAGTTTACCTGCAAAGATAGAATTCAGCACTTCTGCCTCATGTTCATTGGAAAATCAGAAACCATGTCCTCCAGGTCACATAGATGCAGACCAGGTTTGATGGTCTCACTACAAAGGAAGCTAAAGCTCCTGACAACAACATATATTTCAAGTGCCCAACCTCAGAGGCAGTTTCTCAGGAAGTCTTTAGGCCAGCAGAGCTCCACGTTTGTGGAGTGTTTACCCTGTCCCTTACTCATGGAAACTAGTATACCACCTCCAAGGTTGTGAACTCCTGAGCATTTTCCATTCCACATATGTATTCATAGCATTTCTAACTCTTCTCCTCAAATTGTGTCTTACTTATTGTGAAGGTAATGTCAAGGCAATGTTCTGGATGAGAGTGGGAAGATTTTTTTGTAGCACATATTGGCCTACACATTGGATTCATTTTCCTATTTTCCGTTCGAAATACTGAATCCCTGACACTAACCCATACCCTACTAGATTGTGACTACGAATACTAATATGATGGAGAAAAATAACTCAAACAGAATAGAAATACAGGCAGTTCAGAGGAGGCCTGGTGTATAGTTGGACTGGCCTTTGGCATTATAAAGGGTAGGTGTTATAAATCTAGTCCAATTTAATAGAAATAGTTCTCCATGTGTTTTGAAAGTTAACAAATATGTGAATTCCTGTCTCCCTTTCTCTGTAGCCTATTCAGCAACATGCATTTTTACATGCACATATAGAATCCTACCTCCTATCCCACGTCCATTCTTGTGAGGTGGCTGACTTGGCAGATACAAATTGTGAGAAGAGATCACTCCTCCTAAACGCTGTTGGAACTGAAAATTCAACCTCCAGGTGAGCTTCCCACTTGAACAACATGATACATAAATACATGTTCAGTAAAATAAATATTTTTGGATCTGTGGATGATAAATATTTCATGATGAATTTCGATTGGCATATATATTTCTACTCTTTAAAGTCTGTGTTTGTGTGTGTGTTTTTCTTTTGTGTATATATATATATATATATATATATATATATATATATATATATACCCACACACATACACACACTCTCCAGATTTTTCAAAATATGAAATGTATGTGTCATATTATATACTCCCTAAATTCATTCATGTTCATATATGTGGATTTATAATCAACTTTTCACAAGATTATTCTCAGAAATAGTCATCCACCTGAAATACATATTTGTTTCCTAGTGCTGAAATCCTAATATTTCTACAGTAACTGACCCAGTTTAACATGAATGCAAGTAGATTCCTATGGGACATGATGTGTATTTTGACGTTCATTTTTATTCAACACTGGTACATTACTATTTCTTCAGTTGATGCACATCATAGGATATGTATTTCATCCTCAAGTTCACAAATTCCTAGGCATTTATTTCCCTTTCAATCACTTCCTGCTTCAGAACACATGTATACCTCCACGTTTCTTGACTGGTCTTTTCATGAGACTTCTTTCCAAACACATTCTTTTCCATTTCCATAATCCCTTGTGAAGCAAAACTCACACCCCCTTCATGGTAAACCATAACCCCAATATCACCATTAGATGTATAACTGGTTAGAATGAATGGTTGTGTATCAATATTAGATTTCCTATATATTTTCAGATATCAATGCAATCCATTATTTAAATTGGAACCTGTTATACTATTTATTCACAGTATGGTCTATTCATGCATTATCTCTACATTCATAGACCCAGGGTACACCTATTTGTACCCCCAAAGGCTAATTTATATGTCTTCAACATATTACTCCCAGAAATGGTGGAAGAAACACTCATGTCACCTGATCTACATATACATTTTATCACAGTGATATTCTGGACACAAAATGCAAAGGTCACACTTATGATTGCACCAAAGCCTCATTGGAAAGTGAGCATGGATTACTAAAAACATCCTTGTCCAGGTTGCCTAATGCTCTCAAATGTCAATGCTATTGGTGACTACACATTTGTTTCTTCCTAAGATGATATATTCAACCTCAACCCTGTTGAAAATGTCTAATCCACTCACTCACTTTATACTTTGCCTGATTTCCTAATGTCTCTATTGATATCTGCTTTCCTACATATGTTCCCCAGTTCATCATTGTGACTGACTCTTCACATGTGCTGACGTTTACATTCACTCTCTAACTGACACCCTATTTCTAAAGAACTTTTGGTCCAAATTGCATACTCACTCTTCTTCCAAAACTTACCAACTATCTTCCTAATCCTACCTACTATCCCTTTTTGACTGGATGTTCTCTTCTACATTCAATCATCCAAGGTACAAGGTCCTATGCCATTGTGTATCGATTTATCTGAGACATCTGTGCAGAAAGTCATTCAAAGCTAAGTATCCCAATCAAGGGCCCAATGCCCTTCTGGCCTTCAAATCTTACTTGGATTTCTGTTTTCATACATATATTTCACCTATATATTATTATAAATATCGCAGGTTCCCAATACCATTCTTCATCCAGCAGAGTGATTCCTAAGCCACATCAAACAGGTTCTTAACCCTAACCATACACTCTTCCCTCAATCTAACTTTACAGAAGAGCAGGGACAGAGTGGGTCTTACAATACAGGAATGTGGGGGATCTTCCACCTGCTGAGAACCTCAAAGGTCCATGCAGAAATGATCCCTGGAGAAGATGTAGGCAGCTATGAAGGACCTGAGAGAGCAGAAGTCATCTTCCATGGCAAACCACCTGGTCGGGATGAAGGGATGTGTCTGAATGAGCCTCTCTCTTCTTAATGTAGACAAGATGGACCAAAGCAGGCCTGTGTGGAGAGCTGTTCCTTGGTGCCTATGGTTGATATTCCATTCTAACTTGTGAAAGTGTCACAGGAAGGAGGGGAAGCCTCCATCTCATGGGAGCCTTGGAAGCAACTGTTAGGACACAGTGGTTGCCAAGGCAGTGACCTCATTCAGTTCCTGAAGGAAGTGACCTCACCTCACTTCCTTGGTGATGGAACTCTCTGAACTTGGGATCCAGGAAGCCAGGCACCCAGAGCCAGTCCCAGTCCCAGTCCCAGTGGGCTCACTTGTTTGGATTTACCAAGGACAGAGTCAGTCTTTCTTGGTACCCACTGAGGTGAGGATTGCCAAATGCCAGGATAGCTCTGCAGAGGGGCCTTTCCTGAGAAAGCAGGTAGTGGCTCACCGCTGGCTCCTGACAACTTCACAGAGTTGGCCAAGGAGGCCAGATGTGAGACAGGACAGGCCCTTTCGGGGGAACATAGTATGGCCCACCAGTCAGACGACACTCCGGGTAGTCACAGACCAACTTGGAAGGAGGTGCCTTTGTGGGTGTGGGTGTGAGTTTGTGGTTTTGTCTCATGTTCTGAGAATAGGTAGGAAAGGCGGTTTGTTTGGTTTGGAGTGGACTGTTTCTAGTAAGGCTTTTGACAAGGCGAGTGTTTCTATGTTTGTGTATCCCACTGTGTCCCTGGTTGTAGACATTAGAAAAGAGAATGCATCAATGGATGTGTCCTGTCTAGTAGAAAGCTTCCCAGCATTCATCCTGCCCAATTTATGAATGGACTGCGGCTTGCCTTATGGATGGGCAACACCTACTATCTTCCTAAGTTCCTGTTTTCTTCCTGAATTCTGGCCACTCTCCAGAATAGGCTCATGGTTTTGTGTCCAAGATATGTACCACCTCCAAGCTCGGTGACATGGCCATGTACTGGATAGTTGAAAGGAATGGTGAGCATCTCAGAAAACTCAGATATCAGTGTGACCAGGAAAGTCTCCCTGGAGAAACCCTGCTTTGGGCCTTGGGCTTACCTATCCTTCTGTGGCCCTGAATGTCAGGAAGGCCTTTGCCTCAGGGCACCCCTTTGTGAAGCCTGAAGAAAACAGTTTTCAAATGGAAATGAATGGGCATCACCTGTGGCTCTTTGCTTAATTGCTTTGCAAAGGGATGTGTCTGAATCAGCCTCTTGGCCCTGTGTGAGGCTGTGGCTTAGATTGTCAGCACCTGGTGGATCCAAAGAAAGATCCCATGTGTGCATCCAAAGCCAAATTGGCACAAAAGCAGTCATCCTGGATGAGGTCTCTCGCCTTCCTCTGTAAGGTTCCTGACCTCCATCAAGTGAGAATAGGGATCCTTTGTGTCAAATGAGTCCTTCAAAGCCATGCAGAGGCTAGCCCATAGGTGCTTGGGTTTTCTCATGACTCCAGTTCACACAAAGAATCTATACCCGGCAGTCAGTAGGCCTCCAATTGGAGAAGTAGAGCAGTATTAAAGGCAGGCCTATTTGATCACTCCAGGTCCACAGGAAGGGTGTCCAGTCAAACCCTGACATTAGGCAAATGAGAGGCAAGGGAGCTTATTGTGGACACTGTCTTGGGCTGTGCCCCTCATGGAAACCTCCAGCCAGAGGTTATGATGAGTGTCTATATGGAAGAAGATGAGGGCCATGTGGCAGTGTTTTGGTTTGAATTGTGGTGTGGCAGTGGGAAGAGATGAGTGGGTCCACCTGGGCTTGAACTCTGGTGTGATTCCCCTTGGAGACTGAGTTCTGGAACTGACCTCAGAGAAGTATTGCCGTGAATTGTGTCGGGATGTTAGGAGGCCACGCATGAGAGTCGCCCTTGGAAACTGAGATCTAGGCCCAGGCTGGCTTTCCACAGAGCACTGGGAATCTCAGCCCGGATATCACATGAGTTTATTCTTAAAGACCTGGCAGCCATCGTGGAGAGTCCAAACACACGTGGACCTCACATTGTAGACCTCAATGGGCCTGGCTTCCTGTGACCTTTTGGCCACTCTTTGGGAAGCCTTGTTTGTGAGAGTTCTCCAGAGCTTTCGTCGAAATGAGCTTCCTCACCATTTAATGGTTCCTGAAGGAATGGAAACACACAGTGCCTCCAACTTCATCCTTTAAAAATGGCTAGCTAGATAAATACCATGACATTTTTGAAATTCCCATGACCAGGTGGCACTGGAGAACCTTTGGATGTCCTGTTGCTGATCATGAGTGTACCAGACAGTGCCTTGATTGAGTGGGTTTCATGAAAATGGTGTAAAACAGAGATGCCAGTAAGTTGGGGCCCGCTGAGTAGTGGGCTTAGAGCAGTGGTGTGCAGGTGTGTGATAAAACATCTGTGGTGGGGCCATGTGGATCTGCCATTGGCTTCCAAATGGCTTGTGACTGACATGGTGCAGTGAGCAGACCCTTCTATGTAAAGGCATCTTGTTATATGGAGAGGTTTCAGGGCAATGTTCAGAATCAGGTTGCTATGGTCAAGGGGGCAAGCTCTGTGGGATAGAAGCCTGGCTGGTGCATTCTCCTAGGACCTTGACCCACCACACGTGACAGAACTCCCTCCAGCACTGTGTCCCAGTTGAACTCCTTGTATTTCCTGAAGCAAATTCCAAACTCCCAGTGCAGCAGCAAGAAAAACCACGAAAAGTGGAGGATGACCAAATGGCTTCACAGACCACACAGGGAGACACTTAGACCCCAGTGGCCACAGTTTACCTGCAAAGATAGAATTCAGCACTTCTGCCTCATGTTCATTGGAAAATCAGAAACCATGTCCTCCAGGTCACATAGATGCAGACCAGGTTTGATGGTCTCACTACAAAGGAAGCTAAAGCTCCTGACAACAACATATATTTCAAGTGCCCAACCTCAGAGGCAGTTTCTCAGGAAGTCTTTAGGCCAGCAGAGCTCCACGTTTGTGGAGTGTTTACCCTGTCCCTTACTCATGGAAACTAGTATACCACCTCCAAGGTTGTGAACTCCTGAGCATTTTCCATTCCACATATGTATTCATAGCATTTCTAACTCTTCTCCTCAAATTGTGTCTTACTTATTGTGAAGGTAATGTCAAGGCAATGTTCTGGATGAGAGTGGGAAGATTTTTTTGTAGCACATATTGGCCTACACATTGGATTCATTTTCCTATTTTCCGTTCGAAATACTGAATCCCTGACACTAACCCATACCCTACTAGATTGTGACTACGAATACTAATATGATGGAGAAAAATAACTCAAACAGAATAGAAATACAGGCAGTTCAGAGGAGGCCTGGTGTATAGTTGGACTGGCCTTTGGCATTATAAAGGGTAGGTGTTATAAATCTAGTCCAATTTAATAGAAATAGTTCTCCATGTGTTTTGAAAGTTAACAAATATGTGAATTCCTGTCTCCCTTTCTCTGTAGCCTATTCAGCAACATGCATTTTTACATGCACATATAGAATCCTACCTCCTATCCCACGTCCATTCTTGTGAGGTGGCTGACTTGGCAGATACAAATTGTGAGAAGAGATCACTCCTCCTAAACGCTGTTGGAACTGAAAATTCAACCTCCAGGTGAGCTTCCCACTTGAACAACATGATACATAAATACATGTTCAGTAAAATAAATATTTTTGGATCTGTGGATGATAAATATTTCATGATGAATTTCGATTGGCATATATATTTCTACTCTTTAAAGTCTGTGTTTGTGTGTGTGTTTTTCTTTTGTGTATATATATATATATATATATATATATATATATATATATATACCCACACACATACACACACTCTCCAGATTTTTCAAAATATGAAATGTATGTGTCATATTATATACTCCCTAAATTCATTCATGTTCATATATGTGGATTTATAATCAACTTTTCACAAGATTATTCTCAGAAATAGTCATCCACCTGAAATACATATTTGTTTCCTAGTGCTGAAATCCTAATATTTCTACAGTAACTGACCCAGTTTAACATGAATGCAAGTAGATTCCTATGGGACATGATGTGTATTTTGACGTTCATTTTTATTCAACACTGGTACATTACTATTTCTTCAGTTGATGCACATCATAGGATATGTATTTCATCCTCAAGTTCACAAATTCCTAGGCATTTATTTCCCTTTCAATCACTTCCTGCTTCAGAACACATGTATACCTCCACGTTTCTTGACTGGTCTTTTCATGAGACTTCTTTCCAAACACATTCTTTTCCATTTCCATAATCCCTTGTGAAGCAAAACTCACACCCCCTTCATGGTAAACCATAACCCCAATATCACCATTAGATGTATAACTGGTTAGAATGAATGGTTGTGTATCAATATTAGATTTCCTATATATTTTCAGATATCAATGCAATCCATTATTTAAATTGGAACCTGTTATACTATTTATTCACAGTATGGTCTATTCATGCATTATCTCTACATTCATAGACCCAGGGTACACCTATTTGTACCCCCAAAGGCTAATTTATATGTCTTCAACATATTACTCCCAGAAATGGTGGAAGAAACACTCATGTCACCTGATCTACATATACATTTTATCACAGTGATATTCTGGACACAAAATGCAAAGGTCACACTTATGATTGCACCAAAGCCTCATTGGAAAGTGACCATGGATTACTAAAAACATCCTTGTCCAGGTTGCCTAATGCTCTCAAATGTCAATGCTATTGGTGACTACACATTTGTTTCTTCCTAAGATGATATATTCAACCTCAACCCTGTTGAAAATGTCTAATCCACTCACTCACTTTATACTTTGCCTGATTTCCTAATGTCTCTATTGATATCTGCTTTCCTACATATGTTCCCCAGTTCATCATTGTGACTGACTCTTCACATGTGCTGACGTTTACATTCACTCTCTAACTGACACCCTATTTCTAAAGAACTTTTGGTCCAAATTGCATACTCACTCTTCTTCCAAAACTTACCAACTATCTTCCTAATCCTACCTACTATCCCTTTTTGACTGGATGTTCTCTTCTACATTCAATCATCCAAGGTACAAGGTCCTATGCCATTGTGTATCGATTTATCTGAGACATCTGTGCAGAAAGTCATTCAAAGCTAAGTATCCCAATCAAGGGCCCAATGCCCTTCTGGCCTTCAAATCTTACTTGGATTTCTGTTTTCATACATATATTTCACCTATATATTATTATAAATATCGCAGGTTCCCAATACCATTCTTCATCCAGCAGAGTGATTCCTAAGCCACATCAAACAGGTTCTTAACCCTAACCATACACTCTTCCCTCAATCTAACTTTACAGAAGAGCAGGGACAGAGTGGGTCTTACAATACAGGAATGTGGGGGATCTTCCACCTGCTGAGAACCTCAAAGGTCCATGCAGAAATGATCCCTGGAGAAGATGTAGGCAGCTATGAAGGACCTGAGAGAGCAGAAGTCATCTTCCATGGCAAACCACCTGGTCGGGATGAAGGGATGTGTCTGAATGAGCCTCTCTCTTCTTAATGTAGACAAGATGGACCAAAGCAGGCCTGTGTGGAGAGCTGTTCCTTGGTGCCTATGGTTGATATTCCATTCTAACTTGTGAAAGTGTCACAGGAAGGAGGGGAAGCCTCCATCTCATGGGAGCCTTGGAAGCAACTGTTAGGACACAGTGGTTGCCAAGGCAGTGACCTCATTCAGTTCCTGAAGGAAGTGACCTCACCTCACTTCCTTGGTGATGGAACTCTCTGAACTTGGGATCCAGGAAGCCAGGCACCCAGAGCCAGTCCCAGTCCCAGTCCCAGTGGGCTCACTTGTTTGGATTTACCAAGGACAGAGTCAGTCTTTCTTGGTACCCACTGAGGTGAGGATTGCCAAATGCCAGGATAGCTCTGCAGAGGGGCCTTTCCTGAGAAAGCAGGTAGTGGCTCACCGCTGGCTCCTGACAACTTCACAGAGTTGGCCAAGGAGGCCAGATGTGAGACAGGACAGGCCCTTTCGGGGGAACATAGTATGGCCCACCAGTCAGACGACACTCCGGGTAGTCACAGACCAACTTGGAAGGAGGTGCCTTTGTGGGTGTGGGTGTGAGTTTGTGGTTTTGTCTCATGTTCTGAGAATAGGTAGGAAAGGCGGTTTGTTTGGTTTGGAGTGGACTGTTTCTAGTAAGGCTTTTGACAAGGCGAGTGTTTCTATGTTTGTGTATCCCACTGTGTCCCTGGTTGTAGACATTAGAAAAGAGAATGCATCAATGGATGTGTCCTGTCTAGTAGAAAGCTTCCCAGCATTCATCCTGCCCAATTTATGAATGGACTGCGGCTTGCCTTATGGATGGGCAACACCTACTATCTTCCTAAGTTCCTGTTTTCTTCCTGAATTCTGGCCACTCTCCAGAATAGGCTCATGGTTTTGTGTCCAAGATATGTACCACCTCCAAGCTCGGTGACATGGCCATGTACTGGATAGTTGAAAGGAATGGTGAGCATCTCAGAAAACTCAGATATCAGTGTGACCAGGAAAGTCTCCCTGGAGAAACCCTGCTTTGGGCCTTGGGCTTACCTATCCTTCTGTGGCCCTGAATGTCAGGAAGGCCTTTGCCTCAGGGCACCCCTTTGTGAAGCCTGAAGAAAACAGTTTTCAAATGGAAATGAATGGGCATCACCTGTGGCTCTTTGCTTAATTGCTTTGCAAAGGGATGTGTCTGAATCAGCCTCTTGGCCCTGTGTGAGGCTGTGGCTTAGATTGTCAGCACCTGGTGGATCCAAAGAAAGATCCCATGTGTGCATCCAAAGCCAAATTGGCACAAAAGCAGTCATCCTGGATGAGGTCTCTCGCCTTCCTCTGTAAGGTTCCTGACCTCCATCAAGTGAGAATAGGGATCCTTTGTGTCAAATGAGTCCTTCAAAGCCATGCAGAGGCTAGCCCATAGGTGCTTGGGTTTTCTCATGACTCCAGTTCACACAAAGAATCTATACCCGGCAGTCAGTAGGCCTCCAATTGGAGAAGTAGAGCAGTATTAAAGGCAGGCCTATTTGATCACTCCAGGTCCACAGGAAGGGTGTCCAGTCAAACCCTGACATTAGGCAAATGAGAGGCAAGGGAGCTTATTGTGGACACTGTCTTGGGCTGTGCCCCTCATGGAAACCTCCAGCCAGAGGTTATGATGAGTGTCTATATGGAAGAAGATGAGGGCCATGTGGCAGTGTTTTGGTTTGAATTGTGGTGTGGCAGTGGGAAGAGATGAGTGGGTCCACCTGGGCTTGAACTCTGGTGTGATTCCCCTTGGAGACTGAGTTCTGGAACTGACCTCAGAGAAGTATTGCCGTGAATTGTGTCGGGATGTTAGGAGGCCACGCATGAGAGTCGCCCTTGGAAACTGAGATCTAGGCCCAGGCTGGCTTTCCACAGAGCACTGGGAATCTCAGCCCGGATATCACATGAGTTTATTCTTAAAGACCTGGCAGCCATCGTGGAGAGTCCAAACACACGTGGACCTCACATTGTAGACCTCAATGGGCCTGGCTTCCTGTGACCTTTTGGCCACTCTTTGGGAAGCCTTGTTTGTGAGAGTTCTCCAGAGCTTTCGTCGAAATGAGCTTCCTCACCATTTAATGGTTCCTGAAGGAATGGAAACACACAGTGCCTCCAACTTCATCCTTTAAAAATGGCTAGCTAGATAAATACCATGACATTTTTGAAATTCCCATGACCAGGTGGCACTGGAGAACCTTTGGATGTCCTGTTGCTGATCATGAGTGTACCAGACAGTGCCTTGATTGAGTGGGTTTCATGAAAATGGTGTAAAACAGAGATGCCAGTAAGTTGGGGCCCGCTGAGTAGTGGGCTTAGAGCAGTGGTGTGCAGGTGTGTGATAAAACATCTGTGGTGGGGCCATGTGGATCTGCCATTGGCTTCCAAATGGCTTGTGACTGACATGGTGCAGTGAGCAGACCCTTCTATGTAAAGGCATCTTGTTATATGGAGAGGTTTCAGGGCAATGTTCAGAATCAGGTTGCTATGGTCAAGGGGGCAAGCTCTGTGGGATAGAAGCCTGGCTGGTGCATTCTCCTAGGACCTTGACCCACCACACGTGACAGAACTCCCTCCAGCACTGTGTCCCAGTTGAACTCCTTGTATTTCCTGAAGCAAATTCCAAACTCCCAGTGCAGCAGCAAGAAAAACCACGAAAAGTGGAGGATGACCAAATGGCTTCACAGACCACACAGGGAGACACTTAGACCCCAGTGGCCACAGTTTACCTGCAAAGATAGAATTCAGCACTTCTGCCTCATGTTCATTGGAAAATCAGAAACCATGTCCTCCAGGTCACATAGATGCAGACCAGGTTTGATGGTCTCACTACAAAGGAAGCTAAAGCTCCTGACAACAACATATATTTCAAGTGCCCAACCTCAGAGGCAGTTTCTCAGGAAGTCTTTAGGCCAGCAGAGCTCCACGTTTGTGGAGTGTTTACCCTGTCCCTTACTCATGGAAACTAGTATACCACCTCCAAGGTTGTGAACTCCTGAGCATTTTCCATTCCACATATGTATTCATAGCATTTCTAACTCTTCTCCTCAAATTGTGTCTTACTTATTGTGAAGGTAATGTCAAGGCAATGTTCTGGATGAGAGTGGGAAGATTTTTTTGTAGCACATATTGGCCTACACATTGGATTCATTTTCCTATTTTCCGTTCGAAATACTGAATCCCTGACACTAACCCATACCCTACTAGATTGTGACTACGAATACTAATATGATGGAGAAAAATAACTCAAACAGAATAGAAATACAGGCAGTTCAGAGGAGGCCTGGTGTATAGTTGGACTGGCCTTTGGCATTATAAAGGGTAGGTGTTATAAATCTAGTCCAATTTAATAGAAATAGTTCTCCATGTGTTTTGAAAGTTAACAAATATGTGAATTCCTGTCTCCCTTTCTCTGTAGCCTATTCAGCAACATGCATTTTTACATGCACATATAGAATCCTACCTCCTATCCCACGTCCATTCTTGTGAGGTGGCTGACTTGGCAGATACAAATTGTGAGAAGAGATCACTCCTCCTAAACGCTGTTGGAACTGAAAATTCAACCTCCAGGTGAGCTTCCCACTTGAACAACATGATACATAAATACATGTTCAGTAAAATAAATATTTTTGGATCTGTGGATGATAAATATTTCATGATGAATTTCGATTGGCATATATATTTCTACTCTTTAATGTCTGTGTTTGTGTGTGTGTTTTTCTTTTGTGTGTATATATATATACACACACACATACACACACTCTCCAGATTTTTCAAAATATGAAATGTATGTGTCATATTATATACTCCCTAAATTCATTCATGTTCATATATGTGGATTTATAATCAACTTTTCACAAGATTATTCTCAGAAATAGTCATCCACCTGAAATACATATTTGTTTCCTAGTGCTGAAATCCTAATATTTCTACAGTAACTGACCCAGTTTAACATGAATGCAAGTAGATTCCTATGGGACATGATGTGTATTTTGACGTTCATTTTTATTCAACACTGGTACATTACTATTTCTTCAGTTGATGCACATCATAGGATATGTATTTCATCCTCAAGTTCACAAATTTCTAGGCATTTATTTCCCTTTCAATCACTTCCTGCTTCAGAACACATGTATACCTCCACGTTTCTTGACTGGTCTTTTCATGAGACTTCTTTCCAAACACATTCTTTTCCATTTCCGTAATCCCTTGTGAAGCAAAACTCACACCCCCTTCATGGTAAACCATAACCCCAATATCACCATTAGATGTATAACTGGTTAGAATGAATGGTTGTGTATCAATATTAGATTTCCTATATATTTTCAGATATCAATGCAATCCATTATTTAAATTGGAACCTGTTATACTATTTATTCACAGTATGGTCTATTCATGCATTATCTCTATATTCATAGACCCAGGGTACACCTATTTGTACCCCCAAAGGCTAATTTATATGTCTTCAACATATTACTCCCAGAAATGGTGGAAGAAACACTCATGTCACCTGATCTACATATACATTTTATCACAGTGATATTCTGGACACAAAATGCAAAGGTCACACTTATGATTGCACCAAAGCCTCATTGGAAAGTGAGCATGGATTACTAAAAACATCCTTGTCCAGGTTGCCTAATGCTCTCAAATGTCAATGCTATTGGTGACTACACATTTGTTTCTTCCTAAGATGATATATTCAACCTCAACCCTGTTGAAAATGTCTAATCCACTCACTCACTTTATACTTTGCCTGATTTCCTAATGTCTCTATTGATATCTGCTTTCCTACATATGTTCGCCAGTTCATCATTGTGACTGACTCTTCACATGTGCTGACGTTTACATTCACTCTCTAACCGACACCCTATTGCTAAAGAACTTTTGGTCCAAATTGCATACTCACTCTTCTTCCAAAACTTGCCAACTATCTTCCTAATCCTACCTACTATCCCTTTTTGACTGGATGTTCTCTTCTACATTCAATCATCCAAGGTACAAGGTCCTATGCCATTGTGTATCGATTTATCTGAGACATGTGTGCAGAAAGTCATTCAAAGCTAAGTATCCCAATCAAGGGCCCAATGCCCTTCTGGCCTTCAAATCTTACTTGGATTTCTGTTTTCATACATATATTTCACCTATATATTATTATAAATATCGCAGGTTCCCAATACCATTCTTCATCCAGCAGAGTGATTCCTGAGCCACATCAAACAGGTTCTTAACCCTAACCATACACTCTTCCCTCAATCTAACTTTACAGAAGAGCAGGGACAGAGTGGGTCTTACAATACAGGAATGTGGGGGATCTTCCACCTGCTGAGAACCTCAAAGGTCCATGCAGAAATGATGCCTGGAGAAGATGTAGGCAGCTATGAAGGACCTGAGAGAGCAGAAGTCATCTTCCATGGCAAACCACCTGGTCGGGATGAAGGGATGTGTCTGAATGAGCCTCTCTCTTCTTAATGTAGACAAGATGGACCAAAGCAGGCCTGTGTGGAGAGCTGTTCCTTGGTGCCTATGGTTGATATTCCATTCTAACTTGTGAAAGTGTCACGGGAAGGAGGGGAAGCCTCCATCTCATGGGAGCCTTGGAAGCAACTGTTAGGACACAGTGGTTGCCAAGGCAGTGACCTCATTCAGTTCCTGAAGGAAGTGACCTCACCTCACTTCCTTGGTGATGGAACTCTCTGAACTTGGGATCCAGGAAGCCAGGCACCCAGAGCCAGTCCCAGTCCCAGTCCCAGTGGGCTCACTTGTTTGGATTTACCAAGGACAGAGTCAGTCTTTCTTGGTACCCACTGAGGTGAGGATTGCCAAATGCCAGGATAGCTCTGCAGAGGGGCCTTTCCTGAGAAAGCAGGTAGTGGCTCACCGCTGGCTCCTGACAACTTCACAGAGTTGGCCAAGGAGGCCAGATGTGAGACAGGACAGGCCCTTTCGGGGGAACATAGTATGGCCCACCAGTCAGACGACACTCCGGGTAGTCACAGACCAACTTGGAAGGAGGTGCCTTTGTGGGTGTGGGTGTGAGTTTGTGGTTTTGTCTCATGTTCTGAGAATAGGTAGGAAAGGCGGTTTGTTTGGTTTGGAGTGGACTGTTTCTAGTAAGGCTTTTGACAAGGCGAGTGTTTCTATGTTTGTGTATCCCACTGTGTCCCTGGTTGTAGACATTAGAAAAGAGAATGCATCAATGGATGTGTCCTGTCTAGTAGAAAGCTTCCCAGCATTCATCCTGCCCAATTTATGAATGGACTGCGGCTTGCCTTATGGATGGGCAACACCTACTATCTTCCTAAGTTCCTGTTTTCTTCCTGAATTCTGGCCACTCTCCAGAATAGGCTCATGGTTTTGTGTCCAAGATATGTACCACCTCCAAGCTCGGTGACATGGCCATGTACTGGATAGTTGAAAGGAATGGTGAGCATCTCAGAAAACTCAGATATCAGTGTGACCAGGAAAGTCTCCCTGGAGAAACCCTGCTTTGGGCCTTGGGCTTACCTATCCTTCTGTGGCCCTGAATGTCAGGAAGGCCTTTGCCTCAGGGCACCCCTTTGTGAAGCCTGAAGAAAACAGTTTTCAAATGGAAATGAATGGGCATCACCTGTGGCTCTTTGCTTAATTGCTTTGCAAAGGGATGTGTCTGAATCAGCCTCTTGGCCCTGTGTGAGGCTGTGGCTTAGATTGTCAGCACCTGGTGGATCCAAAGAAAGATCCCATGTGTGCATCCAAAGCCAAATTGGCACAAAAGCAGTCATCCTGGATGAGGTCTCTCGCCTTCCTCTGTAAGGTTCCTGACCTCCATCAAGTGAGAATAGGGATCCTTTGTGTCAAATGAGTCCTTCAAAGCCATGCAGAGGCTAGCCCATAGGTGCTTGGGTTTTCTCATGACTCCAGTTCACACAAAGAATCTATACCCGGCAGTCAGTAGGCCTCCAATTGGAGAAGTAGAGCAGTATTAAAGGCAGGCCTATTTGATCACTCCAGGTCCACAGGAAGGGTGTCCAGTCAAACCCTGACATTAGGCAAATGAGAGGCAAGGGAGCTTATTGTGGACACTGTCTTGGGCTGTGCCCCTCATGGAAACCTCCAGCCAGAGGTTATGATGAGTGTCTATATGGAAGAAGATGAGGGCCATGTGGCAGTGTTTTGGTTTGAATTGTGGTGTGGCAGTGGGAAGAGATGACTGGGTCCACCTGGGCTTGAACTCTGGTGTGATTCCCCTTGGAGACTGAGTTCTGGAACTGACCTCAGAGAAGTATTGCCGTGAATTGTGTCGGGATGTTAGGAGGCCACGCATGAGAGTCGCCCTTGGAAACTGAGATCTAGGCCCAGGCTGGCTTTCCACAGAGCACTGGGAATCTCAGCCCGGATATCACATGAGTTTATTCTTAAAGACCTGGCAGCCATCGTGGAGAGTCCAAACACACGTGGACCTCACATTGTAGACCTCAATGGGCCTGGCTTCCTGTGACCTTTTGGCCACTCTTTGGGAAGCCTTGTTTGTGAGAGTTCTCCAGAGCTTTCGTCGAAATGAGCTTCCTCACCATTTAATGGTTCCTGAAGGAATGGAAACACACAGTGCCTCCAACTTCATCCTTTAAAAATGGCTAGCTAGATAAATACCATGACATTTTTGAAATTCCCATGACCAGGTGGCACTGGAGAACCTTTGGATGTCCTGTTGCTGATCATGAGTGTACCAGACAGTGCCTTGATTGAGTGGGTTTCATGAAAATGGTGTAAAACAGAGATGCCAGTAAGTTGGGGCCCGCTGAGTAGTGGGCCTAGAGCAGTGGTGTGCAGGTGTGTGATAAAACATCTGTGGTGGGGCCATGTGGATCTGCCATTGGCTTCCAAATGGCTTGTGACTGACATGGTGCAGTGAGCAGACCCTTCTATGTAAAGGCATCTTGTTATATGGAGAGGTTTCAGGGCAATGTTCAGAATCAGGTTGCTATGGTCAAGGGGGCAAGCTCTGTGGGATAGAAGCCTGGCTGGTGCATTCTCCTAGGACCTTGACCCACCACACGTGACAGAACTCCCTCCAGCACTGTGTCCCAGTTGAACTCCTTGTATTTCCTGAAGCAAATTCCAAACTCCCAGTGCAGCAGCAAGAAACACCACGAAAAGTGGAGGATGACCAAATGGCTTCACAGTCCACACAGGGAGACACTTAGACCCCAGTGGCCACAGTTTACCTGCAAAGAGAGAATTCAGCACTTCTGCCTCATGTTCATTGGAAAATCAGAAACCATGTCCTCCAGGTCACATAGATGCAGACCAGGTTTGATGGTCTCACTACAAAGGAAGCTAAAGCTCCTGACAACAACATATATTTCAAGTGCCCAACCTCAGAGGCAGTTTCTCAGGAAGTCTTTAGGCCAGCAGAGCTCCACGTTTGTGGAGTGTTTACCCTGTCCCTTACTCATGGAAACTAGTCTACCACTTCCAAGGTTGTGAACTCCTGAGCATTTTCCATTCCACATATGTATTCATAGCATTTCTAACTCTTCTCCTCAAATTGTGTCTTACTTATTGTGAAGGTAATGTCAAGGCAATGTTCTGGATGAGAGTGGGAAGATTTTTTTGTAGCACATATTGGCCTACACATTGGATTCATTTTCCTATTTTCCGTTCGAAATACTGAATCCCTGACACTAACCCATACCCTACTAGATTGTGACTACGAATACTAATATGATGGAGAAAAATAACTCAAACAGAATAGAAATACAGGCAGTTCAGAGGAGGCCTGGTGTATAGTTGGACTGGCCTTTGGCATTATAAAGGGTAGGTGTTATAAATCTAGTCCAATTTAATAGAAATAGTTCTCCATGTGTTTTGAAAGTTAACAAATATGTGAATTCCTGTCTCCCTTTCTCTGTAGCCTATTCAGCACCATGCATTTTTACATGCACATATGGAATCCTACCTCCTATCCCACGTCCATTCTTGTGAGGTGGCTGACTTGGCAGATACAAATTGTGAGAAGAGATCACTCCTCCTAAACGCTGTTGGAACTGAAAATTCAACCTCCAGGTGAGCTTCCCACTTGAACAACATGATACATAAATACATGTTCAGTAAAATAAATATTTTTGGATCTGTGGATGATAAATATTTCATGATGAATTTCGATTGGCATATATATTTCTACTCTTTAATGTCTGTGTTTGTGTGTGTGTGTGTTTTTTTTTGTATATATATATATATATATATATATATATATATACACACACACACACACACATACACACTTCAGATTTTTCAAAATATGTAATGTATGTGTCATATTATATACTCCCTAAATTCATTCATGTTCATATATGTGGATTTATAATCAACTTTTCACAAGATTATTCTCAGAAATAGTCATCCACCTGAAATACATATTTGTTTCCTAGTGCTGAAATCCTAATATTTCTACAGTAACTGACCCAGTTTAACATGAATGCAAGTAGATTCCTATGGGACATGATGTGTATTTTGACGTTCATTTTTATTCAACACTGGTACATTACTATTTCTTCAGTTGATGCACATCATAGGATATGTATTTCATCCTCAAGTTCACAAATTCCTAGGCATTTATTTCCCTTTCAATCACTTCCTGCTTCAGAACACATGTATTCCTCCACGTTTCTTGACTGGTCTTTTCATGAGACTTCTTTCCAAACACATTCTTTTCCATTTCCGTAATCCCTTGTGAAGCAAAACTCACACCCCCTTCATGGTAAACCATAACCCCAATATCACCATTAGATGTATAACTGGTTAGAATGAATGGTTGTGTATCAATATTAGATTTCCTATATATTTTCAGATATCAATGCAATCCATTATTTAAATTGGAACCTGTTATACTATTTATTCACAGTATGGTCTATTCATGCATTATCTCTATATTCATAGACCCAGGGTACACCTATTTGTACCCCCAAAGGCTAATTTATATGTCTTCAACATATTACTCCCAGAAATGGTGGAAGAAACACTCATGTCACCTGATCTACATATACATTTTATCACAGTGATATTCTGGACACAAAATGCAAAGGTCACACTTATGATTGCACCAAAGCCTCATTGGAAAGTGACCATGGATTACTAAAAACATCCTTGTCCAGGTTGCCTAATGCTCTCAAATGTCAATGCTATTGGTGACTACACATTTGTTTCTTCCTAAGATGATATATTCAACCTCAACCCTGTTGAAAATGTCTAATCCACTCACTCACTTTATACTTTGCCTGATTTCCTAATGTCTCTATTGATATCTGCTTTCCTACATATGTTCCCCAGTTCATCATTGTGACTGACTCTTCACATGTGCTGACGTTTACATTCACTCTCTAACCGACACCCTATTGCTAAAGAACTTTTGGTCCAAATTGCATACTCACTCTTCTTCCAAAACTTACCAACTATCTTCCTAATCCTACCTACTATCCCTTTTTGACTGGATGTTCTCTTCTACATTCAATCATCCAAGGTACAAGGTCCTATGCCATTGTGTATCGATTTATCTGAGACATCTGTGCAGAAAGTCATTCAAAGCTAAGTATCCCCATCAAGGGCCCAATGCCCTTCTGGCCTTCAAATCTTACTTGGATTTCTGTTTTCATACATATATTTCACCTATATATTATTATAAATATCGCAGGTTCCCAATACCATTCTTCATCCAGCAGAGTGATTCCTAAGCCACATCAAACAGGTTCTTAACCCTAACCATACACTCTTCCCTCAATCTAACTTTACAGAAGAGCAGGGACAGAGTGGGTCTTACAATACAGGAATGTGGGGGATCTTCCACCTGCTGAGAACCTCAAAGGTCCATGCAGAAATGATCCCTGGAGAAGATGTAGGCAGCTATGAAGGACCTGAGAGAGCAGAAGTCATCTTCCATGGCAAACCACCTGGTCGGGATGAAGGGATGTGTCTGAATGAGCCTCTCTCTTCTTAATGTAGACAAGATGGACCAAAGCAGGCCTGTGTGGAGAGCTGTTCCTTGGTGCCTATGGTTGATATTCCATTCTAACTTGTGAAAGTGTCACAGGAAGGAGGGGAAGCCTCCATCTCATGGGAGCCTTGGAAGCAACCGTTAGGACACAGTGGTTGCCAAGGCAGTGACCTCATTCAGTTCCTGAAGGAAGTGACCTCACCTCACTTCCTTGGTGATGGAACTCTCTGAACTTGGGATCCAGGAAGCCAGGCACCCAGAGCCAGTCCCAGTCCCAGTCCCAGTGGGCTCACTTGTTTGGATTTACCAAGGACAGAGTCAGTCTTTCTTGGTACCCACTGAGGTGAGGATTGCCAAATGCCAGGATAGCTCTGCAGAGGGGCCTTTCCTGAGAAAGCAGGTAGTGGCTCACCGCTGGCTCCTGACAACTTCACAGAGTTGGCCAAGGAGGCCAGATGTGAGACAGGACAGGCCCTTTCGGGGGAACATAGTATGGCCCACCAGTCAGACGACACTCCGGGTAGTCACAGACCAACTTGGAAGGAGGTGCCTTTGTGGGTGTGGGTGTGAGTTTGTGGTTTTGTCTCATGTTCTGAGAATAGGTAGGAAAGGCGGTTTGTTTGGTTTGGAGTGGACTGTTTCTAGTAAGGCTTTTGACAAGGCGAGTGTTTCTATGTTTGTGTATCCCACTGTGTCCCTGGTTGTAGACATTAGAAAAGAGAATGCATCAATGGATGTGTCCTGTCTAGTAGAAAGCTTCCCAGCATTCATCCTGCCCAATTTATGAATGGACTGCGGCTTGCCTTATGGATGGGCAACACCTACTATCTTCCTAAGTTCCTGTTTTCTTCCTGAATTCTGGCCACTCTCCAGAATAGGCTCATGGTTTTGTGTCCAAGATATGTACCACCTCCAAGCTCGGTGACATGGCCATGTACTGGATAGTTGAAAGGAATGGTGAGCATCTCAGAAAACTCAGATATCAGTGTGACCAGGAAAGTCTCCCTGGAGAAACCCTGCTTTGGGCCTTGGGCTTACCTATCCTTCTGTGGCCCTGAATGTCAGGAAGGCCTTTGCCTCAGGGCACCCCTTTGTGAAGCCTGAAGAAAACAGTTTTCAAATGGAAATGAATGGGCATCACCTGTGGCTCTTTGCTTAATTGCTTTGCAAAGGGATGTGTCTGAATCAGCCTCTTGGCCCTGTGTGAGGCTGTGGCTTAGATTGTCAGCACCTGGTGGATCCAAAGAAAGATCCCATGTGTGCATCCAAAGCCAAATTGGCACAAAAGCAGTCATCCTGGATGAGGTCTCTCGCCTTCCTCTGTAAGGTTCCTGACCTCCATCAAGTGAGAATAGGGATCCTTTGTGTCAAATGAGTCCTTCAAAGCCATGCAGAGGCTAGCCCATAGGTGCTTGGGTTTTCTCATGACTCCAGTTCACACAAAGAATCTATACCCGGCAGTCAGTAGGCCTCCAATTGGAGAAGTAGAGCAGTATTAAAGGCAGGCCTATTTGATCACTCCAGGTCCACAGGAAGGGTGTCCAGTCAAACCCTGACATTAGGCAAATGAGAGGCAAGGGAGCTTATTGTGGACACTGTCTTGGGCTGTGCCCCTCATGGAAACCTCCAGCCAGAGGTTATGATGAGTGTCTATATGGAAGAAGATGAGGGCCATGTGGCAGTGTTTTGGTTTGAATTGTGGTGTGGCAGTGGGAAGAGATGACTGGGTCCACCTGGGCTTGAACTCTGGTGTGATTCCCCTTGGAGACTGAGTTCTGGAACTGACCTCAGAGAAGTATTGCCGTGAATTGTGTCGGGATGTTAGGAGGCCACGCATGAGAGTCGCCCTTGGAAACTGAGATCTAGGCCCAGGCTGGCTTTCCACAGAGCACTGGGAATCTCAGCCCGGATATCACATGAGTTTATTCTTAAAGACCTGGCAGCCATCGTGGAGAGTCCAAACACACGTGGACCTCACATTGTAGACCTCAATGGGCCTGGCTTCCTGTGACCTTTTGGCCACTCTTTGGGAAGCCTTGTTTGTGAGAGTTCTCCAGAGCTTTCGTCGAAATGAGCTTCCTCACCATTTAATGGTTCCTGAAGGAATGGAAACACACAGTGCCTCCAACTTCATCCTTTAAAAATGGCTAGCTAGATAAATACCATGACATTTTTGAAATTCCCATGACCAGGTGGCACTGGAGAACCTTTGGATGTCCTGTTGCTGATCATGAGTGTACCAGACAGTGCCTTGATTGAGTGGGTTTCATGAAAATGGTGTAAAACAGAGATGCCAGTAAGTTGGGGCCCGCTGAGTAGTGGGCCTAGAGCAGTGGTGTGCAGGTGTGTGATAAAACATCTGTGGTGGGGCCATGTGGATCTGCCATTGGCTTCCAAATGGCTTGTGACTGACATGGTGCAGTGAGCAGACCCTTCTATGTAAAGGCATCTTGTTATATGGAGAGGTTTCAGGGCAATGTTCAGAATCAGGTTGCTATGGTCAAGGGGGCAAGCTCTGTGGGATAGAAGCCTGGCTGGTGCATTCTCCTAGGACCTTGACCCACCACACGTGACAGAACTCCCTCCAGCACTGTGTCCCAGTTGAACTCCTTGTATTTCCTGAAGCAAATTCCAAACTCCCAGTGCAGCAGCAAGAAACACCACGAAAAGTGGAGGATGACCAAATGGCTTCACAGTCCACACAGGGAGACACTTAGACCCCAGTGGCCACAGTTTACCTGCAAAGAGAGAATTCAGCACTTCTGCCTCATGTTCATTGGAAAATCAGAAACCATGTCCTCCAGGTCACATAGATGCAGACCAGGTTTGATGGTCTCACTACAAAGGAAGCTAAAGCTCCTGACAACAACATATATTTCAAGTGCCCAACCTCAGAGGCAGTTTCTCAGGAAGTCTTTAGGCCAGCAGAGCTCCACGTTTGTGGAGTGTTTACCCTGTCCCTTACTCATGGAAACTAGTCTACCACTTCCAAGGTTGTGAACTCCTGAGCATTTTCCATTCCACATATGTATTCATAGCATTTCTAACTCTTCTCCTCAAATTGTGTCTTACTTATTGTGAAGGTAATGTCAAGGCAATGTTCTGGATGAGAGTGGGAAGATTTTTTTGTAGCACATATTGGCCTACACATTGGATTCATTTTCCTATTTTCCGTTCGAAATACTGAATCCCTGACACTAACCCATACCCTACTAGATTGTGACTACGAATACTAATATGATGGAGAAAAATAACTCAAACAGAATAGAAATACAGGCAGTTCAGAGGAGGCCTGGTGTATAGTTGGACTGGCCTTTGGCATTATAAAGGGTAGGTGTTATAAATCTAGTCCAATTTAATAGAAATAGTTCTCCATGTGTTTTGAAAGTTAACAAATATGTGAATTCCTGTCTCCCTTTCTCTGTAGCCTATTCAGCAACATGCATTTTTACATGCACATATAGAATCCTACCTCCTATCCCACGTCCATTCTTGTGAGGTGGCTGACTTGGCAGATACAAATTGTGAGAAGAGATCACTCCTCCTAAACGCTGTTGGAACTGAAAATTCAACCTCCAGGTGAGCTTCCCACTTGAACAACATGATACATAAATACATGTTCAGTAAAATAAATATTTTTGGATCTGTGGATGATAAATATTTCATGATGAATTTCGATTGGCATATATATTTCTACTCTTTAATGTCTGTGTTTGTGTGTGTGTTTTTCTTTTGTGTGTGTATATATATACACACACACATACACACACTCTCCAGATTTTTCAAAATATGTAATGTATGTGTCATATTATATACTCCCTAAATTCATTCATGTTCATATATGTGGATTTATAATCAACTTTTCACAAGATTATTCTCAGAAATAGTCATCCACCTGAAATACATATTTGTTTCCTAGTGCTGAAATCCTAATATTTCTACAGTAACTGACCCAGTTTAACATGAATGCAAGTAGATTCCTATGGGACATGATGTGTATTTTGACGTTCATTTTTATTCAACACTGGTACATTACTATTTCTTCAGTTGATGCACATCATAGGATATGTATTTCATCCTCAAGTTCACAAATTCCTAGGCATTTATTTCCCTTTCAATCACTTCCTGCTTCAGAACACATGTATTCCTCCACGTTTCTTGACTGGTCTTTTCATGAGACTTCTTTCCAAACACATTCTTTTCCATTTCCGTAATCCCTTGTGAAGCAAAACTCACACCCCCTTCATGGTAAACCATAACCCCAATATCACCATTAGATGTATAACTGGTTAGAATGAATGGTTGTGTATCAATATTAGATTTCCTATATATTTTCAGATATCAATGCAATCCATTATTTAAATTGGAACCTGTTATACTATTTATTCACAGTATGGTCTATTCATGCATTATCTCTATATTCATAGACCCAGGGTACACCTATTTGTACCCCCAAAGGCTAATTTATATGTCTTCAACATATTACTCCCAGAAATGGTGGAAGAAACACTCATGTCACCTGATCTACATATACATTTTATCACAGTGATATTCTGGACACAAAATGCAAAGGTCACACTTATGATTGCACCAAAGCCTCATTGGAAAGTGAGCATGGATTACTAAAAACATCCTTGTCCAGGTTGCCTAATGCTCTCAAATGTCAATGCTATTGGTGACTACACATTTGTTTCTTCCTAAGATGATATATTCAACCTCAACCCTGTTGAAAATGTCTAATCCACTCACTCACTTTATACTTTGCCTGATTTCCTAATGTCTCTATTGATATCTGCTTTCCTACATATGTTCCCCAGTTCATCATTGTGACTGACTCTTCACATGTGCTGACGTTTACATTCATTCTCTAACCGACACCCTATTGCTAAAGAACTTTTGGTCCAAATTGCATACTCACTCTTCTTACAAAACTTACCAACTATCTTCCTAATCCTACCTACTATCCCTTTTTGACTGGATGTTCTCTTCTACATTCAATCATCCAAGGTACAAGGTCCTATGCCATTGTGTATCGATTTATCTGAGACATCTGTGCAGAAAGTCATTCAAAGCTAAGTATCCCCATCAAGGGCCCAATGCCCTTCTGGCCTTCAAATCTTACTTGGATTTCTGTTTTCATACATATATTTCACCTATATATTATTATAAATATCGCAGGTTCCCAATACCATTCTTCATCCAGCAGAGTGATTCCTAAGCCACATCAAACAGGTTCTTAACCCTAACCATACACTCTTCCCTCAATCTAACTTTACAGAAGAGCAGGGACAGAGTGGGTCTTACAATACAGGAATGTGGGGGATCTTCCACCTGCTGAGAACCTCAAAGGTCCATGCAGAAATGATCCCTGGAGAAGATGTAGGCAGCTATGAAGGACCTGAGAGAGCAGAAGTCATCTTCCATGGCAAACCACCTGGTCGGGATGAAGGGATGTGTCTGAATGAGCCTCTCTCTTCTTAATGTAGACAAGATGGACCAAAGCAGGCCTGTGTGGAGAGCTGTTCCTTGGTGCCTATGGTTGATATTCCATTCTAACTTGTGAAAGTGTCACAGGAAGGAGGGGAAGCCTCCATCTCATGGGAGCCTTGGAAGCAACCGTTAGGACACAGTGGTTGCCAAGGCAGTGACCTCATTCAGTTCCTGAAGGAAGTGACCTCACCTCACTTCCTTGGTGATGGAACTCTCTGAACTTGGGATCCAGGAAGCCAGGCACCCAGAGCCAGTCCCAGTCCCAGTCCCAGTGGGCTCACTTGTTTGGATTTACCAAGGACAGAGTCAGTCTTTCTTGGTACCCACTGAGGTGAGGATTGCCAAATGCCAGGATAGCTCTGCAGAGGGGCCTTTCCTGAGAAAGCAGGTAGTGGCTCACCGCTGGCTCCTGACAACTTCACAGAGTTGGCCAAGGAGGCCAGATGTGAGACAGGACAGGCCCTTTCGGGGGAACATAGTATGGCCCACCAGTCAGACGACACTCCGGGTAGTCACAGACCAACTTGGAAGGAGGTGCCTTTGTGGGTGTGGGTGTGAGTTTGTGGTTTTGTCTCATGTTCTGAGAATAGGTAGGAAAGGCGGTTTGTTTGGTTTGGAGTGGACTGTTTCTAGTAAGGCTTTTGACAAGGCGAGTGTTTCTATGTTTGTGTATCCCACTGTGTCCCTGGTTGTAGACATTAGAAAAGAGAATGCATCAATGGATGTGTCCTGTCTAGTAGAAAGCTTCCCAGCATTCATCCTGCCCAATTTATGAATGGACTGCGGCTTGCCTTATGGATGGGCAACACCTACTATCTTCCTAAGTTCCTGTTTTCTTCCTGAATTCTGGCCACTCTCCAGAATAGGCTCATGGTTTTGTGTCCAAGATATGTACCACCTCCAAGCTCGGTGACATGGCCATGTACTGGATAGTTGAAAGGAATGGTGAGCATCTCAGAAAACTCAGATATCAGTGTGACCAGGAAAGTCTCCCTGGAGAAACCCTGCTTTGGGCCTTGGGCTTACCTATCCTTCTGTGGCCCTGAATGTCAGGAAGGCCTTTGCCTCAGGGCACCCCTTTGTGAAGCCTGAAGAAAACAGTTTTCAAATGGAAATGAATGGGCATCACCTGTGGCTCTTTGCTTAATTGCTTTGCAAAGGGATGTGTCTGAATCAGCCTCTTGGCCCTGTGTGAGGCTGTGGCTTAGATTGTCAGCACCTGGTGGATCCAAAGAAAGATCCCATGTGTGCATCCAAAGCCAAATTGGCACAAAAGCAGTCATCCTGGATGAGGTCTCTCGCCTTCCTCTGTAAGGTTCCTGACCTCCATCAAGTGAGAATAGGGATCCTTTGTGTCAAATGAGTCCTTCAAAGCCATGCAGAGGCTAGCCCATAGGTGCTTGGGTTTTCTCATGACTCCAGTTCACACAAAGAATCTATACCCGGCAGTCAGTAGGCCTCCAATTGGAGAAGTAGAGCAGTATTAAAGGCAGGCCTATTTGATCACTCCAGGTCCACAGGAAGGGTGTCCAGTCAAACCCTGACATTAGGCAAATGAGAGGCAAGGGAGCTTATTGTGGACACTGTCTTGGGCTGTGCCCCTCATGGAAACCTCCAGCCAGAGGTTATGATGAGTGTCTATATGGAAGAAGATGAGGGCCATGTGGCAGTGTTTTGGTTTGAATTGTGGTGTGGCAGTGGGAAGAGATGACTGGGTCCACCTGGGCTTGAACTCTGGTGTGATTCCCCTTGGAGACTGAGTTCTGGAACTGACCTCAGAGAAGTATTGCCGTGAATTGTGTCGGGATGTTAGGAGGCCACGCATGAGAGTCGCCCTTGGAAACTGAGATCTAGGCCCAGGCTGGCTTTCCACAGAGCACTGGGAATCTCAGCCCGGATATCACATGAGTTTATTCTTAAAGACCTGGCAGCCATCGTGGAGAGTCCAAACACACGTGGACCTCACATTGTAGACCTCAATGGGCCTGGCTTCCTGTGACCTTTTGGCCACTCTTTGGGAAGCCTTGTTTGTGAGAGTTCTCCAGAGCTTTCGTCGAAATGAGCTTCCTCACCATTTAATGGTTCCTGAAGGAATGGAAACACACAGTGCCTCCAACTTCATCCTTTAAAAATGGCTAGCTAGATAAATACCATGACATTTTTGAAATTCCCATGACCAGGTGGCACTGGAGAACCTTTGGATGTCCTGTTGCTGATCATGAGTGTACCAGACAGTGCCTTGATTGAGTGGGTTTCATGAAAATGGTGTAAAACAGAGATGCCAGTAAGTTGGGGCCCGCTGAGTAGTGGGCCTAGAGCAGTGGTGTGCAGGTGTGTGATAAAACATCTGTGGTGGGGCCATGTGGATCTGCCATTGGCTTCCAAATGGCTTGTGACTGACATGGTGCAGTGAGCAGACCCTTCTATGTAAAGGCATCTTGTTATATGGAGAGGTTTCAGGGCAATGTTCAGAATCAGGTTGCTATGGTCAAGGGGGCAAGCTCTGTGGGATAGAAGCCTGGCTGGTGCATTCTCCTAGGACCTTGACCCACCACACGTGACAGAACTCCCTCCAGCACTGTGTCCCAGTTGAACTCCTTGTATTTCCTGAAGCAAATTCCAAACTCCCAGTGCAGCAGCAAGAAAAACCACGAAAAGTGGAGGATGACCAAATGGCTTCACAGACCACACAGGGAGACACTTAGACCCCAGTGGCCACAGTTTACCTGCAAAGATAGAATTCAGCACTTCTGCCTCATGTTCATTGGAAAATCAGAAACCATGTCCTCCAGGTCACATAGATGCAGACCAGGTTTGATGGTCTCACTACAAAGGAAGCTAAAGCTCCTGACAACAACATATATTTCAAGTGCCCAACCTCAGAGGCAGTTTCTCAGGAAGTCTTTAGGCCAGCAGAGCTCCACGTTTGTGGAGTGTTTACCCTGTCCCTTACTCATGGAAACTAGTATACCACCTCCAAGGTTGTGAACTCCTGAGCATTTTCCATTCCACATATGTATTCATAGCATTTCTAACTCTTCTCCTCAAATTGTGTCTTACTTATTGTGAAGGTAATGTCAAGGCAATGTTCTGGATGAGAGTGGGAAGATTTTTTTGTAGCACATATTGGCCTACACATTGGATTCATTTTCCTATTTTCCGTTCGAAATACTGAATCCCTGACACTAACCCATACCCTACTAGATTGTGACTACGAATACTAATATGATGGAGAAAAATAACTCAAACAGAATAGAAATACAGGCAGTTCAGAGGAGGCCTGGTGTATAGTTGGACTGGCCTTTGGCATTATAAAGGGTAGGTGTTATAAATCTAGTCCAATTTAATAGAAATAGTTCTCCATGTGTTTTGAAAGTTAACAAATATGTGAATTCCTGTCTCCCTTTCTCTGTAGCCTATTCAGCAACATGCATTTTTACATGCACATATAGAATCCTACCTCCTATCCCACGTCCATTCTTGTGAGGTGGCTGACTTGGCAGATACAAATTGTGAGAAGAGATCACTCCTCCTAAACGCTGTTGGAACTGAAAATTCAACCTCCAGGTGAGCTTCCCACTTGAACAACATGATACATAAATACATGTTCAGTAAAATAAATATTTTTGGATCTGTGGATGATAAATATTTCATGATGAATTTCGATTGGCATATATATTTCTACTCTTTAATGTCTGTGTGTGTGTGTGTGTTTTTTTGTGTATATATATATATATATATATATATATATATATATATATATATATATACACACACACACACACACATACACACTTCAGATTTTTCAAAATATGTAATGTATGTGTCATATTATATACTCCCTAAATTCATTCATGTTCATATATGTGGATTTATAATCAACTTTTCACAAGATTATTCTCAGAAATAGTCATCCACCTGAAATACATATTTGTTTCCTAGTGCTGAAATCCTAATATTTCTACAGTAACTGACCCAGTTTAACATGAATGCAAGTAGATTCCTATGGGACATGATGTGTATTTTGACGTTCATTTTTATTCAACACTGGTACATTACTATTTCTTCAGTTGATGCACATCATAGGATATGTATTTCATCCTCAAGTTCACAAATTCCTAGGCATTTATTTCCCTTTCAATCACTTCCTGCTTCAGAACACATGTATTCCTCCACGTTTCTTGACTGGTCTTTTCATGAGACTTCTTTCCAAACACATTCTTTTCCATTTCCGTAATCCCTTGTGAAGCAAAACTCACACCCCCTTCATGGTAAACCATAACCCCAATATCACCATTAGATGTATAACTGGTTAGAATGAATGGTTGTGTATCAATATTAGATTTCCTATATATTTTCAGATATCAATGCAATCCATTATTTAAATTGGAACCTGTTATACTATTTATTCACAGTATGGTCTATTCATGCATTATCTCTATATTCATAGACCCAGGGTACACCTATTTGTACCCCCAAAGGCTAATTTATATGTCTTCAACATATTACTCCCAGAAATGGTGGAAGAAACACTCATGTCACCTGATCTACATATACATTTTATCACAGTGATATTCTGGACACAAAATGCAAAGGTCACACTTATGATTGCACCAAAGCCTCATTGGAAAGTGAGCATGGATTACTAAAAACATCCTTGTCCAGGTTGCCTAATGCTCTCAAATGTCAATGCTATTGGTGACTACACATTTGTTTCTTCCTAAGATGATATATTCAACCTCAACCCTGTTGAAAATGTCTAATCCACTCACTCACTTTATACTTTGCCTGATTTCCTAATGTCTCTATTGATATCTGCTTTCCTACATATGTTCCCCAGTTCATCATTGTGACTGACTCTTCACATGTGCTGACGTTTACATTCACTCTCTAACCGACACCCTATTTCTAAAGAACTTTTGGTCCAAATTGCATACTCACTCTTCTTCCAAAACTTACCAACTATCTTCCTAATCCTACCTACTATCCCTTTTTGACTGGATGTTCTCTTCTACATTCAATCATCCAAGGTACAAGGTCCTATGCCATTGTGTATCGATTTATCTGAGACATCTGTGCAGAAAGTCATTCAAAGCTAAGTATCCCCATCAAGGGCCCAATGCCCTTCTGGCCTTCAAATCTTACTTGGATTTCTGTTTTCATACATATATTTCACCTATATATTATTATAAATATCGCAGGTTCCCAATACCATTCTTCATCCAGCAGAGTGATTCCTAAGCCACATCAAACAGGTTCTTAACCCTAACCATACACTCTTCCCTCAATCTAACTTTACAGAAGAGCAGGGACAGAGTGGGTCTTACAATACAGGAATGTGGGGGATCTTCCACCTGCTGAGAACCTCAAAGGTCCATGCAGAAATGATCCCTGGAGAAGATGTAGGCAGCTATGAAGGACCTGAGAGAGCAGAAGTCATCTTCCATGGCAAACCACCTGGTCGGGATGAAGGGATGTGTCTGAATGAGCCTCTCTCTTCTTAATGTAGACAAGATGGACCAAAGCAGGCCTGTGTGGAGAGCTGTTCCTTGGTGCCTATGGTTGATATTCCATTCTAACTTGTGAAAGTGTCACAGGAAGGAGGGGAAGCCTCCATCTCATGGGAGCCTTGGAAGCAACCGTTAGGACACAGTGGTTGCCAAGGCAGTGACCTCATTCAGTTCCTGAAGGAAGTGACCTCACCTCACTTCCTTGGTGATGGAACTCTCTGAACTTGGGATCCAGGAAGCCAGGCACCCAGAGCCAGTCCCAGTCCCAGTCCCAGTGGGCTCACTTGTTTGGATTTACCAAGGACAGAGTCAGTCTTTCTTGGTACCCACTGAGGTGAGGATTGCCAAATGCCAGGATAGCTCTGCAGAGGGGCCTTTCCTGAGAAAGCAGGTAGTGGCTCACCGCTGGCTCCTGACAACTTCACAGAGTTGGCCAAGGAGGCCAGATGTGAGACAGGACAGGCCCTTTCGGGGGAACATAGTATGGCCCACCAGTCAGACGACACTCCGGGTAGTCACAGACCAACTTGGAAGGAGGTGCCTTTGTGGGTGTGGGTGTGAGTTTGTGGTTTTGTCTCATGTTCTGAGAATAGGTAGGAAAGGCGGTTTGTTTGGTTTGGAGTGGACTGTTTCTAGTAAGGCTTTTGACAAGGCGAGTGTTTCTATGTTTGTGTATCCCACTGTGTCCCTGGTTGTAGACATTAGAAAAGAGAATGCATCAATGGATGTGTCCTGTCTAGTAGAAAGCTTCCCAGCATTCATCCTGCCCAATTTATGAATGGACTGCGGCTTGCCTTATGGATGGGCAACACCTACTATCTTCCTAAGTTCCTGTTTTCTTCCTGAATTCTGGCCACTCTCCAGAATAGGCTCATGGTTTTGTGTCCAAGATATGTACCACCTCCAAGCTCGGTGACATGGCCATGTACTGGATAGTTGAAAGGAATGGTGAGCATCTCAGAAAACTCAGATATCAGTGTGACCAGGAAAGTCTCCCTGGAGAAAGCCTGCTTTGGGCCTTGGGCTTACCTATCCTTCTGTGGCCCTGAATGTCAGGAAGGCCTTTGCCTCAGGGCACCCCTTTGTGAAGCCTGAAGAAAACAGTTTTCAAATGGAAATGAATGGGCATCACCTGTGGCTCTTTGCTTAATTGCTTTGCAAAGGGATGTGTCTGAATCAGCCTCTTGGCCCTGTGTGAGGCTGTGGCTTAGATTGTCAGCACCTGGTGGATCCAAAGAAAGATCCCATGTGTGCATCCAAAGCCAAATTGGCACAAAAGCAGTCATCCTGGATGAGGTCTCTCGCCTTCCTCTGTAAGGTTCCTGACCTCCATCAAGTGAGAATAGGGATCCTTTGTGTCAAATGAGTCCTTCAAAGCCATGCAGAGGCTAGCCCATAGGTGCTTGGGTTTTCTCATGACTCCAGTTCACACAAAGAATCTATACCCGGCAGTCAGTAGGCCTCCAATTGGAGAAGTAGAGCAGTATTAAAGGCAGGCCTATTTGATCACTCCAGGTCCACAGGAAGGGTGTCCAGTCAAACCCTGACATTAGGCAAATGAGAGGCAAGGGAGCTTATTGTGGACACTGTCTTGGGCTGTGCCCCTCATGGAAACCTCCAGCCAGAGGTTATGATGAGTGTCTATATGGAAGAAGATGAGGGCCATGTGGCAGTGTTTTGGTTTGAATTGTGGTGTGGCAGTGGGAAGAGATGACTGGGTCCACCTGGGCTTGAACTCTGGTGTGATTCCCCTTGGAGACTGAGTTCTGGAACTGACCTCAGAGAAGTATTGCCGTGAATTGTGTCGGGATGTTAGGACGCCACACATGAGAGTCGCCCTTGGAAACTGAGATCTAGGCCCAGGCTGGCTTTCCACAGAGCACTGGGAATCTCAGCCCGGATATCACATGAGTTTATTCTTAAAGACCTGGCAGCCATCGTGGAGAGTCCAAACACACGTGGACCTCACATTGTAGACCTCAATGGGCCTGGCTTCCTGTGACCTTTTGGCCACTCTTTGGGAAGCCTTGTTTGTGAGAGTTCTCCAGAGCTTTCGTCGAAATGAGCTTCCTCACCATTTAATGGTTCCTGAAGGAATGGAAACACACAGTGCCTCCAACTTCATCCTTTAAAAATGGCTAGCTAGATAAATACCATGACATTTTTGAAATTCCCATGACCAGGTGGCACTGGAGAACCTTTGGATGTCCTGTTGCTGATCATGAGTGTACCAGACAGTGCCTTGATTGAGTGGGTTTCATGAAAATGGTGTAAAACAGAGATGCTAGTAAGTTGGGGCCCGCTGAGTAGTGGGCCTAGAGCAGTGGTGTGCAGGTGTGTGATAAAACATCTGTGGTGGGGCCATGTGGATCTGTCATTGGCTTCCAAATGGCTTGTGACTGACATGGTGCAGTGAGCAGACCCTTCTATGTAAAGGCATCTTGTTATATGGAGAGGTTTCAGGGCAATGTTCAGAATCAGGTTGCTATGGTCAAGGGGGCAAGCTCTGTGGGATAGAAGCCTGGCTGGTGCATTCTCCTAGGACCTTGACCCACCACACGTGACAGAACTCCCTCCAGCACTGTGTCCCAGTTGAACTCCTTGTATTTCCTGAAGCAAATTCCAAACTCCCAGTGCAGCAGCAAGAAACACCACGAAAAGTGGAGGATGACCAAATGGCTTCACAGTCCACACAGGGAGACACTTAGACCCCAGTGGCCACAGTTTACCTGCAAAGAGAGAATTCAGCACTTCTGCCACATGTTCATTGGAAAATCAGAAACCATGTCCTCCAGGTCACATAGATGCAGACCAGGTTTGATGGTCTCACTACAAAGGAAGCTAAAGCTCCTGACAACAACATATATTTCAAGTGCCCAACCTCAGAGGCAGTTTCTCAGGAAGTCTTTAGGCCAGCAGAGCTCCACGTTTGTGGAGTGTTTACCCTGTCCCTTACTCATGGAAACTAGTCTACCACTTCCAAGGTTGTGAATTCCTGAGCATTTTCCATTCCACATATGTATTCATAGCATTTCTAACTCTTCTCCTCAAATTGTGTCTTACTTATTGTGAAGGTAATGTCAAGGCAATGTTCTGGATGAGAGTGGGAAGATTTTTTTGTAGCACATATTGGCCTACACATTGGATTCATTTTCCTATTTTCCGTTCGAAATACTGAATCCCTGACACTAACCCATACCCTACTAGATTGTGACTACGAATACTAATATGATGGAGAAAAATAACTCAAACAGAATAGAAATACAGGCAGTTCAGAGGAGGCCTGGTGTATAGTTGGACTGGCCTTTGGCATTATAAAGGGTAGGTGTTATAAATCTAGTCCAATTTAATAGAAATAGTTCTCCATGTGTTTTGAAAGTTAACAAATATGTGAATTCCTGTCTCCCTTTCTCTGTAGCCTATTCAGCAACATGCATTTTTACATGCACATATAGAATCCTACCTCCTATCCCACGTCCATTCTTGTGAGGTGGGTGACTTGGCAGATACAAATTGTGAGAAGAGATCACTCCTCCTAAATGCTGTTGGAACTGAAAATTCAACCTCCAGGTGAGCTTCCCACTTGAACAACATGATACATAAATACATGTTCAGTAAAATAAATATTTTTGGATCTGTGGATGATAAATATTTCATGATGAATTTCGATTGGCATATATATTTCTACTCTTTAATGTCTGTGTTTGTGTGTGTGTTTTTCTTTTGTGTGTGTATATATATACACACACACATACACACACTCTCCAGATTTTTCAAAATATGAAATGTATGTGTCATATTATATACTCCCTAAATTCATTCATGTTCATATATGTGGATTTATAATCAACTTTTCACAAGATTATTCTCAGAAATAGTCATCCACCTGAAATACATATTTGTTTCCTAGTGCTGAAATCCTAATATTTCTACAGTAACTGACCCAGTTTAACATGAATGCAAGTAGATTCCTATGGGACATGATGTGTATTTTGACGTTCATTTTTATTCAACACTGGTACATTACTATTTCTTCAGTTGATGCACATCATAGGATATGTATTTCATCCTCAAGTTCACAAATTTCTAGGCATTTATTTCCCTTTCAATCACTTCCTGCTTCAGAACACATGTATACCTCCACGTTTCTTGACTGGTCTTTTCATGAGACTTCTTTCCAAACACATTCTTTTCCATTTCCGTAATCCCTTGTGAAGCAAAACTCACACCCCCTTCATGGTAAACCATAACCCCAATATCACCATTAGATGTATAACTGGTTAGAATGAATGGTTGTGTATCAATATTAGATTTCCTATATATTTTCAGATATCAATGCAATCCATTATTTAAATTGGAACCTGTTATACTATTTATTCACAGTATGGTCTATTCATGCATTATCTCTATATTCATAGACCCAGGGTACACCTATTTGTACCCCCAAAGGCTAATTTATATGTCTTCAACATATTACTCCCAGAAATGGTGGAAGAAACACTCATGTCACCTGATCTACATATACATTTTATCACAGTGATATTCTGGACACAAAATGCAAAGGTCACACTTATGATTGCACCAAAGCCTCATTGGAAAGTGAGCATGGATTACTAAAAACATCCTTGTCCAGGTTGCCTAATGCTCTCAAATGTCAATGCTATTGGTGACTACACATTTGTTTCTTCCTAAGATGATATATTCAACCTCAACCCTGTTGAAAATGTCTAATCCACTCACTCACTTTATACTTTGCCTGATTTCCTAATGTCTCTATTGATATCTGCTTTCCTACATATGTTCCCCAGTTCATCATTGTGACTGACTCTTCACATGTGCTGACGTTTACATTCACTCTCTAACCGACACCCTATTGCTAAAGAACTTTTGGTCCAAATTGCATACTCACTCTTCTTCCAAAACTTGCCAACTATCTTCCTAATCCTACCTACTATCCCTTTTTGACTGGATGTTCTCTTCTACATTCAATCATCCAAGGTACAAGGTCCTATGCCATTGTGTATCGATTTATCTGAGACATGTGTGCAGAAAGTCATTCAAAGCTAAGTATCCCAATCAAGGGCCCAATGCCCTTCTGGCCTTCAAATCTTACTTGGATTTCTGTTTTCATACATATATTTCACCTATATATTATTATAAATATCGCAGGTTCCCAATACCATTCTTCATCCAGCAGAGTGATTCCTGAGCCACATCAAACAGGTTCTTAACCCTAACCATACACTCTTCCCTCAATCTAACTTTACAGAAGAGCAGGGACAGAGTGGGTCTTACAATACAGGAATGTGGGGGATCTTCCACCTGCTGAGAACCTCAAAGGTCCATGCAGAAATGATCCCTGGAGAAGATGTAGGCAGCTATGAAGGACCTGAGAGAGCAGAAGTCATCTTCCATGGCAAACCACCTGGTCGGGATGAAGGGATGTGTCTGAATGAGCCTCTCTCTTCTTAATGTAGACAAGATGGACCAAAGCAGGCCTGTGTGGAGAGCTGTTCCTTGGTGCCTATGGTTGATATTCCATTCTAACTTGTGAAAGTGTCACGGGAAGGAGGGGAAGCCTCCATCTCATGGGAGCCTTGGAAGCAACTGTTAGGACACAGTGGTTGCCAAGGCAGTGACCTCATTCAGTTCCTGAAGGAAGTGACCTCACCTCACTTCCTTGGTGATGGAACTCTCTGAACTTGGGATCCAGGAAGCCAGGCACCCAGAGCCAGTCCCAGTCCCAGTCCCAGTGGGCTCACTTGTTTGGATTTACCAAGGACAGAGTCAGTCTTTCTTGGTACCCACTGAGGTGAGGATTGCCAAATGCCAGGATAGCTCTGCAGAGGGGCCTTTCCTGAGAAAGCAGGTAGTGGCTCACCGCTGGCTCCTGACAACTTCACAGAGTTGGCCAAGGAGGCCAGATGTGAGACAGTACAGGCCCTTTCGGGGGAACATAGTATGGCCCACCAGTCAGACGACACTCCGGGTAGTCACAGACCAACTTGGAAGGAGGTGCCTTTGTGGGTGTGGGTGTGAGTTTGTGGTTTTGTCTCATGTTCTGAGAATAGGTAGGAAAGGCGGTTTGTTTGGTTTGGAGTGGACTGTTTCTAGTAAGGCTTTTGACAAGGCGAGTGTTTCTATGTTTGTGTATCCCACTGTGTCCCTGGTTGTAGACATTAGAAAAGAGAATGCATCAATGGATGTGTCCTGTCTAGTAGAAAGCTTCCCAGCATTCATCCTGCCCAATTTATGAATGGACTGCGGCTTGCCTTATGGATGGGCAACACCTACTATCTTCCTAAGTTCCTGTTTTCTTCCTGAATTCTGGCCACTCTCCAGAATAGGCTCATGGTTTTGTGTCCAAGATATGTACCACCTCCAAGCTCGGTGACATGGCCATGTACTGGATAGTTGAAAGGAATGGTGAGCATCTCAGAAAACTCAGATATCAGTGTGACCAGGAAAGTCTCCCTGGAGAAACCCTGCTTTGGGCCTTGGGCTTACCTATCCTTCTGTGGCCCTGAATGTCAGGAAGGCCTTTGCCTCAGGGCACCCCTTTGTGAAGCCTGAAGAAAACAGTTTTCAAATGGAAATGAATGGGCATCACCTGTGGCTCTTTGCTTAATTGCTTTGCAAAGGGATGTGTCTGAATCAGCCTCTTGGCCCTGTGTGAGGCTGTGGCTTAGATTGTCAGCACCTGGTGGATCCAAAGAAAGATCCCATGTGTGCATCCAAAGCCAAATTGGCACAAAAGCAGTCATCCTGGATGAGGTCTCTCGCCTTCCTCTGTAAGGTTCCTGACCTCCATCAAGTGAGAATAGGGATCCTTTGTGTCAAATGAGTCCTTCAAAGCCATGCAGAGGCTAGCCCATAGGTGCTTGGGTTTTCTCATGACTCCAGTTCACACAAAGAATCTATACCCGGCAGTCAGTAGGCCTCCAATTGGAGAAGTAGAGCAGTATTAAAGGCAGGCCTATTTGATCACTCCAGGTCCACAGGAAGGGTGTCCAGTCCACCCTGACATTAGGCAAATGAGAGGCAAGGGAGCTTATTGTGGACACTGTCTTGGGCTGTGCCCCTCATGGAAACCTCCAGCCAGAGGTTATGATGAGTGTCTATATGGAAGAAGATGAGGGCCATGTGGCAGTGTTTTGGTTTGAATTGTGGTGTGGCAGTGGGAAGAGATGACTGGGTCCACCTGGGCTTGAACTCTGGTGTGATTCCCCTTGGAGACTGAGTTCTGGAACTGACCTCAGAGAAGTATTGCCGTGAATTGTGTCGGGATGTTAGGACGCCACGCATGAGAGTCGCCCTTGGAAACTGAGATCTAGGCCCAGGCTGGCTTTCCACAGAGCACTGGGAATCTCAGCCCGGATATCACATGAGTTTATTCTTAAAGACCTGGCAGCCATCGTGGAGAGTCCAAACACACGTGGACCTCACATTGTAGACCTCAATGGGCCTGGCTTCCTGTGACCTTTTGGCCACTCTTTGGGAAGCCTTGTTTGTGAGAGTTCTCCAGAGCTTTCGTCGAAATGAGCTTCCTCACCATTTAATGGTTCCTGAAGGAATGGAAACACACAGTGCCTCCAACTTCATCCTTTAAAAATGGCTAGCTAGATAAATACCATGACATTTTTGAAATTCCCATGACCAGGTGGCACTGGAGAACCTTTGGATGTCCTGTTGCTGATCATGAGTGTACCAGACAGTGCCTTGATTGAGTGGGTTTCATGAAAATGGTGTAAAACAGAGATGCCAGTAAGTTGGGGCCCGCTGAGTAGTGGGCTTAGAGCAGTGGTGTGCAGGTGTGTGATAAAACATCTGTGGTGGGGCCATGTGGATCTGCCATTGGCTTCCAAATGGCTTGTGACTGACATGGTGCAGTGAGCAGACCCTTCTATGTAAAGGCATCTTGTTATATGGAGAGGTTTCAGGGCAATGTTCAGAATCAGGTTGCTATGGTCAAGGGGGCAAGCTCTGTGGGATAGAAGCCTGGCTGGTGCATTCTCCTAGGACCTTGACCCACCACACGTGACAGAACTCCCTCCAGCACTGTGTCCCAGTTGAACTCCTTGTATTTCCTGAAGCAAATTCCAAACTCCCAGTGCAGCAGCAAGAAACACCACGAAAAGTGGAGGATGACCAAATGGCTTCACAGACCACACAGGGAGACACTTAGACCCCAGTGGCCACAGTTTACCTGCAAAGATAGAATTCAGCACTTCTGCCTCATGTTCATTGGAAAATCAGAAACCATGTCCTCCAGGTCACATAGATGCAGACCAGGTTTGATGGTCTCACTACAAAGGAAGCTAAAGCTCCTGACAACAACATATATTTCAAGTGCCCAACCTCAGAGGCAGTTTCTCAGGAAGTCTTTAGGCCAGCAGAGCTCCACGTTTGTGGAGTGTTTACCCTGTCCCTTACTCATGGAAACTAGTCTACCACTTCCAAGGTTGTGAATTCCTGAGCATTTTCCATTCCACATATGTATTCATAGCATTTCTAGCTCTTCTCCTCAAATTGTGTCTTACTTATTGTGAAGGTAATGTCAAGGCAATGTTCTGGATGAGAGTGGGAAGATTTTTTTGTAGCACATATTGGCCTACACATTGGATTCATTTTCCTATTTTCCGTTCGAAATACTGAATCCCTGACACTAACCCATACCCTACTAGATTGTGACTACGAATACTAATATGATGGAGAAAAATAACTCAAACAGAATAGAAATACAGGCAGTTCAGAGGAGGCCTGGTGTATAGTTGGACTGGCCTTTGGCATTATAAAGGGTAGGTGTTATAAATCTAGTCCAATTTAATAGAAATAGTTCTCCATGTGTTTTGAAAGTTAACAAATATGTGAATTCCTGTCTCCCTTTCTCTGTAGCCTATTCAGCAACATGCATTTTTACATGCACATATAGAATCCTACCTCCTATCCCACGTCCATTCTTGTGAGGTGGCTGACTTGGCAGATACAAATTGTGAGAAGAGATCACTCCTCCTAAACGCTGTTGGAACTGAAAATTCAACCTCCAGGTGAGCTTCCCACTTGAACAACATGATACATAAATACATGTTCAGTAAAATAAATATTTTTGGATCTGTGGATGATAAATATTTCATGATGAATTTCGATTGGCATATATATTTCTACTCTTTAATGTCTGTGTTTGTGTGTGTGTGTGTTTTTTTGTGTATATATATATATATATATATATATATATATATACACACACACACACACACATACACACTTCAGATTTTTCAAAATATGTAATGTATGTGTCATATTATATACTCCCTAAATTCATTCATGTTCATATATGTGGATTTATAATCAACTTTTCACAAGATTATTCTCAGAAATAGTCATCCACCTGAAATACATATTTGTTTCCTAGTGCTGAAATCCTAATATTTCTACAGTAACTGACCCAGTTTAACATGAATGCAAGTAGATTCCTATGGGACATGATGTGTATTTTGACGTTCATTTTTATTCAACACTGGTACATTACTATTTCTTCAGTTGATGCACATCATAGGATATGTATTTCATCCTCAAGTTCACAAATTCCTAGGCATTTATTTCCCTTTCAATCACTTCCTGCTTCAGAACACATGTATTCCTCCACGTTTCTTGACTGGTCTTTTCATGAGACTTCTTTCCAAACACATTCTTTTCCATTTCCGTAATCCCTTGTGAAGCAAAACTCACACCCCCTTCATGGTAAACCATAACCCCAATATCACCATTAGATGTATAACTGGTTAGAATGAATGGTTGTGTATCAATATTAGATTTCCTATATATTTTCAGATATCAATGCAATCCATTATTTAAATTGGAACCTGTTATACTATTTATTCACAGTATGGTCTATTCATGCATTATCTCTATATTCATAGACCCAGGGTACACCTATTTGTACCCCCAAAGGCTAATTTATATGTCTTCAACATATTACTCCCAGAAATGGTGGAAGAAACACTCATGTCACCTGATCTACATATACATTTTATCACAGTGATATTCTGGACACAAAATGCAAAGGTCACACTTATGATTGCACCAAAGCCTCATTGGAAAGTGACCATGGATTACTAAAAACATCCTTGTCCAGGTTGCCTAATGCTCTCAAATGTCAATGCTATTGGTGACTACACATTTGTTTCTTCCTAAGATGATATATTCAACCTCAACCCTGTTGAAAATGTCTAATCCACTCACTCACTTTATACTTTGCCTGATTTCCTAATGTCTCTATTGATATCTGCTTTCCTACATATGTTCCCCAGTTCATCATTGTGACTGACTCTTCACATGTGCTGACGTTTACATTCACTCTCTAACCGACACCCTATTGCTAAAGAACTTTTGGTCCAAATTGCATACTCACTCTTCTTCCAAAACTTACCAACTATCTTCCTAATCCTACCTACTATCCCTTTTTGACTGGATGTTCTCTTCTACATTCAATCATCCAAGGTACAAGGTCCTATGCCATTGTGTATCGATTTATCTGAGACATCTGTGCAGAAAGTCATTCAAAGCTAAGTATCCCCATCAAGGGCCCAATGCCCTTCTGGCCTTCAAATCTTACTTGGATTTCTGTTTTCATACATATATTTCACCTATATATTATTATAAATATCGCAGGTTCCCAATACCATTCTTCATCCAGCAGAGTGATTCCTAAGCCACATCAAACAGGTTCTTAACCCTAACCATACACTCTTCCCTCAATCTAACTTTACAGAAGAGCAGGGACAGAGTGGGTCTTACAATACAGGAATGTGGGGGATCTTCCACCTGCTGAGAACCTCAAAGGTCCATGCAGAAATGATCCCTGGAGAAGATGTAGGCAGCTATGAAGGACCTGAGAGAGCAGAAGTCATCTTCCATGGCAAACCACCTGGTCGGGATGAAGGGATGTGTCTGAATGAGCCTCTCTCTTCTTAATGTAGACAAGATGGACCAAAGCAGGCCTGTGTGGAGAGCTGTTCCTTGGTGCCTATGGTTGATATTCCATTCTAACTTGTGAAAGTGTCACAGGAAGGAGGGGAAGCCTCCATCTCATGGGAGCCTTGGAAGCAACCGTTAGGACACAGTGGTTGCCAAGGCAGTGACCTCATTCAGTTCCTGAAGGAAGTGACCTCACCTCACTTCCTTGGTGATGGAACTCTCTGAACTTGGGATCCAGGAAGCCAGGCACCCAGAGCCAGTCCCAGTCCCAGTCCCAGTGGGCTCACTTGTTTGGATTTACCAAGGACAGAGTCAGTCTTTCTTGGTACCCACTGAGGTGAGGATTGCCAAATGCCAGGATAGCTCTGCAGAGGGGCCTTTCCTGAGAAAGCAGGTAGTGGCTCACCGCTGGCTCCTGACAACTTCACAGAGTTGGCCAAGGAGGCCAGATGTGAGACAGGACAGGCCCTTTCGGGGGAACATAGTATGGCCCACCAGTCAGACGACACTCCGGGTAGTCACAGACCAACTTGGAAGGAGGTGCCTTTGTGGGTGTGGGTGTGAGTTTGTGGTTTTGTCTCATGTTCTGAGAATAGGTAGGAAAGGCGGTTTGTTTGGTTTGGAGTGGACTGTTTCTAGTAAGGCTTTTGACAAGGCGAGTGTTTCTATGTTTGTGTATCCCACTGTGTCCCTGGTTGTAGACATTAGAAAAGAGAATGCATCAATGGATGTGTCCTGTCTAGTAGAAAGCTTCCCAGCATTCATCCTGCCCAATTTATGAATGGACTGCGGCTTGCCTTATGGATGGGCAACACCTACTATCTTCCTAAGTTCCTGTTTTCTTCCTGAATTCTGGCCACTCTCCAGAATAGGCTCATGGTTTTGTGTCCAAGATATGTACCACCTCCAAGCTCGGTGACATGGCCATGTACTGGATAGTTGAAAGGAATGGTGAGCATCTCAGAAAACTCAGATATCAGTGTGACCAGGAAAGTCTCCCTGGAGAAACCCTGCTTTGGGCCTTGGGCTTACCTATCCTTCTGTGGCCCTGAATGTCAGGAAGGCCTTTGCCTCAGGGCACCCCTTTGTGAAGCCTGAAGAAAACAGTTTTCAAATGGAAATGAATGGGCATCACCTGTGGCTCTTTGCTTAATTGCTTTGCAAAGGGATGTGTCTGAATCAGCCTCTTGGCCCTGTGTGAGGCTGTGGCTTAGATTGTCAGCACCTGGTGGATCCAAAGAAAGATCCCATGTGTGCATCCAAAGCCAAATTGGCACAAAAGCAGTCATCCTGGATGAGGTCTCTCGCCTTCCTCTGTAAGGTTCCTGACCTCCATCAAGTGAGAATAGGGATCCTTTGTGTCAAATGAGTCCTTCAAAGCCATGCAGAGGCTAGCCCATAGGTGCTTGGGTTTTCTCATGACTCCAGTTCACACAAAGAATCTATACCCGGCAGTCAGTAGGCCTCCAATTGGAGAAGTAGAGCAGTATTAAAGGCAGGCCTATTTGATCACTCCAGGTCCACAGGAAGGGTGTCCAGTCAAACCCTGACATTAGGCAAATGAGAGGCAAGGGAGCTTATTGTGGACACTGTCTTGGGCTGTGCCCCTCATGGAAACCTCCAGCCAGAGGTTATGATGAGTGTCTATATGGAAGAAGATGAGGGCCATGTGGCAGTGTTTTGGTTTGAATTGTGGTGTGGCAGTGGGAAGAGATGACTGGGTCCACCTGGGCTTGAACTCTGGTGTGATTCCCCTTGGAGACTGAGTTCTGGAACTGACCTCAGAGAAGTATTGCCGTGAATTGTGTCGGGATGTTAGGACGCCACGCATGAGAGTCGCCCTTGGAAACTGAGATCTAGGCCCAGGCTGGCTTTCCACAGAGCACTGGGAATCTCAGCCCGGATATCACATGAGTTTATTCTTAAAGACCTGGCAGCCATCGTGGAGAGTCCAAACACACGTGGACCTCACATTGTAGACCTCAATGGGCCTGGCTTCCTGTGACCTTTTGGCCACTCTTTGGGAAGCCTTGTTTGTGAGAGTTCTCCAGAGCTTTCGTCGAAATGAGCTTCCTCACCATTTAATGGTTCCTGAAGGAATGGAAACACACAGTGCCTCCAACTTCATCCTTTAAAAATGGCTAGCTAGATAAATACCATGACATTTTTGAAATTCCCATGACCAGGTGGCACTGGAGAACCTTTGGATGTCCTGTTGCTGATCATGAGTGTACCAGACAGTGCCTTGATTGAGTGGGTTTCATGAAAATGGTGTAAAACAGAGATGCCAGTAAGTTGGGGCCCGCTGAGTAGTGGGCCTAGAGCAGTGGTGTGCAGGTGTGTGATAAAACATCTGTGGTGGGGCCATGTGGATCTGCCATTGGCTTCCAAATGGCTTGTGACTGACATGGTGCAGTGAGCAGACCCTTCTATGTAAAGGCATCTTGTTATATGGAGAGGTTTCAGGGCAATGTTCAGAATCAGGTTGCTATGGTCAAGGGGGCAAGCTCTGTGGGATAGAAGCCTGGCTGGTGCATTCTCCTAGGACCTTGACCCACCACATGTGACAGAACTCCCTCCAGCACTGTGTCCCAGTTGAACTCCTTGTATTTCCTGAAGCAAATTCCAAACTCCCAGTGCAGCAGCAAGAAACACCACGAAAAGTGGAGGATGACCAAATGGCTTCACAGTCCACACAGGGAGACACTTAGACCCCAGTGGCCACAGTTTACCTGCAAAGAGAGAATTCAGCACTTCTGCCTCATGTTCATTGGAAAATCAGAAACCATGTCCTCCAGGTCACATAGATGCAGACCAGGTTTGATGGTCTCACTACAAAGGAAGCTAAAGCTCCTGACAACAACATATATTTCAAGTGCCCAACCTCAGAGGCAGTTTCTCAGGAAGTCTTTAGGCCAGCAGAGCTCCACGTTTGTGGAGTGTTTACCCTGTCCCTTACTCATGGAAACTAGTCTACCACTTCCAAGGTTGTGAACTCCTGAGCATTTTCCATTCCACATATGTATTCATAGCATTTCTAACTCTTCTCCTCAAATTGTGTCTTACTTATTGTGAAGGTAATGTCAAGGCAATGTTCTGGATGAGAGTGGGAAGATTTTTTTGTAGCACATATTGGCCTACACATTGGATTCATTTTCCTATTTTCCGTTCGAAATACTGAATCCCTGACACTAACCCATACCCTACTAGATTGTGACTACGAATACTAATATGATGGAGAAAAATAACTCAAACAGAATAGAAATACAGGCAGTTCAGAGGAGGCCTGGTGTATAGTTGGACTGGCCTTTGGCATTATAAAGGGTAGGTGTTATAAATCTAGTCCAATTTAATAGAAATAGTTCTCCATGTGTTTTGAAAGTTAACAAATATGTGAATTCCTGTCTCCCTTTCTCTGTAGCCTATTCAGCAACATGCATTTTTACATGCACATATAGAATCCTACCTCCTATCCCACGTCCATTCTTGTGAGGTGGCTGACTTGGCAGATACAAATTGTGAGAAGAGATCACTCCTCCTAAACGCTGTTGGAACTGAAAATTCAACCTCCAGGTGAGCTTCCCACTTGAACAACATGATACATAAATACATGTTCAGTAAAATAAATATTTTTGGATCTGTGGATGATAAATATTTCATGATGAATTTCGATTGGCATATATATTTCTACTCTTTAATGTCTGTGTTTGTGTGTGTGTGTGTTTTTTTGTGTATATATATATATATATATATATATATATATATATATATACACACACACACACATACACACTTCAGATTTTTCAAAATATGTAATGTATGTGTCATATTATATACTCCCTAAATTCATTCATGTTCATATATGTGGATTTATAATCAACTTTTCACAAGATTATTCTCAGAAATAGTCATCCACCTGAAATACATATTTGTTTCCTAGTGCTGAAATCCTAATATTTCTACAGTAACTGACCCAGTTTAACATGAATGCAAGTAGATTCCTATGGGACATGATGTGTATTTTGACGTTCATTTTTATTCAACACTGGTACATTACTATTTCTTCAGTTGATGCACATCATAGGATATGTATTTCATCCTCAAGTTCACAAATTCCTAGGCATTTATTTCCCTTTCAATCACTTCCTGCTTCAGAACACATGTATTCCTCCACGTTTCTTGACTGGTCTTTTCATGAGACTTCTTTCCAAACACATTCTTTTCCATTTCCGTAATCCCTTGTGAAGCAAAACTCACACCCCCTTCATGGTAAACCATAACCCCAATATCACCATTAGATGTATAACTGGTTAGAATGAATGGTTGTGTATCAATATTAGATTTCCTATATATTTTCAGATATCAATGCAATCCATTATTTAAATTGGAACCTGTTATACTATTTATTCACAGTATGGTCTATTCATGCATTATCTCTATATTCATAGACCCAGGGTACACCTATTTGTACCCCCAAAGGCTAATTTATATGTCTTCAACATATTACTCCCAGAAATGGTGGAAGAAACACTCATGTCACCTGATCTACATATACATTTTATCACAGTGATATTCTGGACACAAAATGCAAAGGTCACACTTATGATTGCACCAAAGCCTCATTGGAAAGTGACCATGGATTACTAAAAACATCCTTGTCCAGGTTGCCTAATGCTCTCAAATGTCAATGCTATTGGTGACTACACATTTGTTTCTTCCTAAGATGATATATTCAACCTCAACCCTGTTGAAAATGTCTAATCCACTCACTCACTTTATACTTTGCCTGATTTCCTAATGTCTCTATTGATATCTGCTTTCCTACATATGTTCCCCAGTTCATCATTGTGACTGACTCTTCACATGTGCTGACGTTTACATTCATTCTCTAACCGACACCCTATTGCTAAAGAACTTTTGGTCCAAATTGCATACTCACTCTTCTTACAAAACTTACCAACTATCTTCCTAATCCTACCTACTATCCCTTTTTGACTGGATGTTCTCTTCTACATTCAATCATCCAAGGTACAAGGTCCTATGCCATTGTGTATCGATTTATCTGAGACATCTGTGCAGAAAGTCATTCAAAGCTAAGTATCCCCATCAAGGGCCCAATGCCCTTCTGGCCTTCAAATCTTACTTGGATTTCTGTTTTCATACATATATTTCACCTATATATTATTATAAATATCGCAGGTTCCCAATACCATTCTTCATCCAGCAGAGTGATTCCTAAGCCACATCAAACAGGTTCTTAACCCTAACCATACACTCTTCCCTCAATCTAACTTTACAGAAGAGCAGGGACAGAGTGGGTCTTACAATACAGGAATGTGGGGGATCTTCCACCTGCTGAGAACCTCAAAGGTCCATGCAGAAATGATCCCTGGAGAAGATGTAGGCAGCTATGAAGGACCTGAGAGAGCAGAAGTCATCTTCCATGGCAAACCACCTGGTCGGGATGAAGGGATGTGTCTGAATGAGCCTCTCTCTTCTTAATGTAGACAAGATGGACCAAAGCAGGCCTGTGTGGAGAGCTGTTCCTTGGTGCCTATGGTTGATATTCCATTCTAACTTGTGAAAGTGTCACAGGAAGGAGGGGAAGCCTCCATCTCATGGGAGCCTTGGAAGCAACCGTTAGGACACAGTGGTTGCCAAGGCAGTGACCTCATTCAGTTCCTGAAGGAAGTGACCTCACCTCACTTCCTTGGTGATGGAACTCTCTGAACTTGGGATCCAGGAAGCCAGGCACCCAGAGCCAGTCCCAGTCCCAGTCCCAGTGGGCTCACTTGTTTGGATTTACCAAGGACAGAGTCAGTCTTTCTTGGTACCCACTGAGGTGAGGATTGCCAAATGCCAGGATAGCTCTGCAGAGGGGCCTTTCCTGAGAAAGCAGGTAGTGGCTCACCGCTGGCTCCTGACAACTTCACAGAGTTGGCCAAGGAGGCCAGATGTGAGACAGGACAGGCCCTTTCGGGGGAACATAGTATGGCCCACCAGTCAGACGACACTCCGGGTAGTCACAGACCAACTTGGAAGGAGGTGCCTTTGTGGGTGTGGGTGTGAGTTTGTGGTTTTGTCTCATGTTCTGAGAATAGGTAGGAAAGGCGGTTTGTTTGGTTTGGAGTGGACTGTTTCTAGTAAGGCTTTTGACAAGGCGAGTGTTTCTATGTTTGTGTATCCCACTGTGTCCCTGGTTGTAGACATTAGAAAAGAGAATGCATCAATGGATGTGTCCTGTCTAGTAGAAAGCTTCCCAGCATTCATCCTGCCCAATTTATGAATGGACTGTGGCTTGCCTTATGGATGGGCAACACCTACTATCTTCCTAAGTTCCTGTTTTCTTCCTGAATTCTGGCCACTCTCCAGAATAGGCTCATGGTTTTGTGTCCAAGATATGTACCACCTCCAAGCTCGGTGACATGGCCATGTACTGGATAGTTGAAAGGAATGGTGAGCATCTCAGAAAACTCAGATATCAGTGTGACCAGGAAAGTCTCCCTGGAGAAACCCTGCTTTGGGCCTTGGGCTTACCTATCCTTCTGTGGCCCTGAATGTCAGGAAGGCCTTTGCCTCAGGGCACCCCTTTGTGAAGCCTGAAGAAAACAGTTTTCAAATGGAAATGAATGGGCATCACCTGTGGCTCTTTGCTTAATTGCTTTGCAAAGGGATGTGTCTGAATCAGCCTCTTGGCCCTGTGTGAGGCTGTGGCTTAGATTGTCAGCACCTGGTGGATCCAAAGAAAGATCCCATGTGTGCATCCAAAGCCAAATTGGCACAAAAGCAGTCATCCTGGATGAGGTCTCTCGCCTTCCTCTGTAAGGTTCCTGACCTCCATCAAGTGAGAATAGGGATCCTTTGTGTCAAATGAGTCCTTCAAAGCCATGCAGAGGCTAGCCCATAGGTGCTTGGGTTTTCTCATGACTCCAGTTCACACAAAGAATCTATACCCGGCAGTCAGTAGGCCTCCAATTGGAGAAGTAGAGCAGTATTAAAGGCAGGCCTATTTGATCACTCCAGGTCCACAGGAAGGGTGTCCAGTCAAACCCTGACATTAGGCAAATGAGAGGCAAGGGAGCTTATTGTGGACACTGTCTTGGGCTGTGCCCCTCATGGAAACCTCCAGCCAGAGGTTATGATGAGTGTCTATATGGAAGAAGATGAGGGCCATGTGGCAGTGTTTTGGTTTGAATTGTGGTGTGGCAGTGGGAAGAGATGACTGGGTCCACCTGGGCTTGAACTCTGGTGTGATTCCCCTTGGAGACTGAGTTCTGGAACTGACCTCAGAGAAGTATTGCCGTGAATTGTGTCGGGATGTTAGGAGGCCACGCATGAGAGTCGCCCTTGGAAACTGAGATCTAGGCCCAGGCTGGCTTTCCACAGAGCACTGGGAATCTCAGCCCGGATATCACATGAGTTTATTCTTAAAGACCTGGCAGCCATCGTGGAGAGTCCAAACACACGTGGACCTCACATTGTAGACCTCAATGGGCCTGGCTTCCTGTGACCTTTTGGCCACTCTTTGGGAAGCCTTGTTTGTGAGAGTTCTCCAGAGCTTTCGTCGAAATGAGCTTCCTCACCATTTAATGGTTCCTGAAGGAATGGAAACACACAGTGCCTCCAACTTCATCCTTTAAAAATGGCTAGCTAGATAAATACCATGACATTTTTGAAATTCCCATGACCAGGTGGCACTGGAGAACCTTTGGATGTCCTGTTGCTGATCATGAGTGTACCAGACAGTGCCTTGATTGAGTGGGTTTCATGAAAATGGTGTAAAACAGAGATGCCAGTAAGTTGGGGCCCGCTGAGTAGTGGGCCTAGAGCAGTGGTGTGCAGGTGTGTGATAAAACATCTGTGGTGGGGCCATGTGGATCTGCCATTGGCTTCCAAATGGCTTGTGACTGACATGGTGCAGTGAGCAGACCCTTCTATGTAAAGGCATCTTGTTATATGGAGAGGTTTCAGGGCAATGTTCAGAATCAGGTTGCTATGGTCAAGGGGGCAAGCTCTGTGGGATAGAAGCCTGGCTGGTGCATTCTCCTAGGACCTTGACCCACCACACGTGACAGAACTCCCTCCAGCACTGTGTCCCAGTTGAACTCCTTGTATTTCCTGAAGCAAATTCCAAACTCCCAGTGCAGCAGCAAGAAACACCACGAAAAGTGGAGGATGACCAAATGGCTTCACAGTCCACACAGGGAGACACTTAGACCCCAGTGGCCACAGTTTACCTGCAAAGAGAGAATTCAGCACTTCTGCCTCATGTTCATTGGAAAATCAGAAACCATGTCCTCCAGGTCACATAGATGCAGACCAGGTTTGATGGTCTCACTACAAAGGAAGCTAAAGCTCCTGACAACAACATATATTTCAAGTGCCCAACCTCAGAGGCAGTTTCTCAGGAAGTCTTTAGGCCAGCAGAGCTCCACGTTTGTGGAGTGTTTACCCTGTCCCTTACTCATGGAAACTAGTCTACCACTTCCAAGGTTGTGAACTCCTGAGCATTTTCCATTCCACATATGTATTCATAGCATTTCTAACTCTTCTCCTCAAATTGTGTCTTACTTATTGTGAAGGTAATGTCAAGGCAATGTTCTGGATGAGAGTGGGAAGATTTTTTTGTAGCACATATTGGCCTACACATTGGATTCATTTTCCTATTTTCCGTTCGAAATACTGAATCCCTGACACTAACCCATACCCTACTAGATTGTGACTACGAATACTAATATGATGGAGAAAAATAACTCAAACAGAATAGAAATACAGGCAGTTCAGAGGAGGCCTGGTGTATAGTTGGACTGGCCTTTGGCATTATAAAGGGTAGGTGTTATAAATCTAGTCCAATTTAATAGAAATAGTTCTCCATGTGTTTTGAAAGTTAACAAATATGTGAATTCCTGTCTCCCTTTCTCTGTAGCCTATTCAGCAACATGCATTTTTACATGCACATATAGAATCCTACCTCCTATCCCACGTCCATTCTTGTGAGGTGGCTGACTTGGCAGATACAAATTGTGAGAAGAGATCACTCCTCCTAAACGCTGTTGGAACTGAAAATTCAACCTCCAGGTGAGCTTCCCACTTGAACAACATGATACATAAATACATGTTCAGTAAAATAAATATTTTTGGATCTGTGGATGATAAATATTTCATGATGAATTTCGATTGGCATATATATTTCTACTCTTTAATGTCTGTGTTTGTGTGTGTGTGTGTTTTTTTGTGTATATATATATATATATATATATATATATATATACACACACACACACACATACACACTTCAGATTTTTCAAAATATGTAATGTATGTGTCATATTATATACTCCCTAAATTCATTCATGTTCATATATGTGGATTTATAATCAACTTTTCACAAGATTATTCTCAGAAATAGTCATCCACCTGAAATACATATTTGTTTCCTAGTGCTGAAATCCTAATATTTCTACAGTAACTGACCCAGTTTAACATGAATGCAAGTAGATTCCTATGGGACATGATGTGTATTTTGACGTTCATTTTTATTCAACACTGGTACATTACTATTTCTTCAGTTGATGCACATCATAGGATATGTATTTCATCCTCAAGTTCACAAATTCCTAGGCATTTATTTCCCTTTCAATCACTTCCTGCTTCAGAACACATGTATTCCTCCACGTTTCTTGACTGGTCTTTTCATGAGACTTCTTTCCAAACACATTCTTTTCCATTTCCGTAATCCCTTGTGAAGCAAAACTCACACCCCCTTCATGGTAAACCATAACCCCAATATCACCATTAGATGTATAACTGGTTAGAATGAATGGTTGTGTATCAATATTAGATTTCCTATATATTTTCAGATATCAATGCAATCCATTATTTAAATTGGAACCTGTTATACTATTTATTCACAGTATGGTCTATTCATGCATTATCTCTATATTCATAGACCCAGGGTACACCTATTTGTACCCCCAAAGGCTAATTTATATGTCTTCAACATATTACTCCCAGAAATGGTGGAAGAAACACTCATGTCACCTGATCTACATATACATTTTATCACAGTGATATTCTGGACACAAAATGCAAAGGTCACACTTATGATTGCACCAAAGCCTCATTGGAAAGTGACCATGGATTACTAAAAACATCCTTGTCCAGGTTGCCTAATGCTCTCAAATGTCAATGCTATTGGTGACTACACATTTGTTTCTTCCTAAGATGATATATTCAACCTCAACCCTGTTGAAAATGTCTAATCCACTCACTCACTTTATACTTTGCCTGATTTCCTAATGTCTCTATTGATATCTGCTTTCCTACATATGTTCCCCAGTTCATCATTGTGACTGACTCTTCACATGTGCTGACGTTTACATTCACTCTCTAACCGACACCCTATTGCTAAAGAACTTTTGGTCCAAATTGCATACTCACTCTTCTTCCAAAACTTACCAACTATCTTCCTAATCCTACCTACTATCCCTTTTTGACTGGATGTTCTCTTCTACATTCAATCATCCAAGGTACAAGGTCCTATGCCATTGTGTATCGATTTATCTGAGACATCTGTGCAGAAAGTCATTCAAAGCTAAGTATCCCCATCAAGGGCCCAATGCCCTTCTGGCCTTCAAATCTTACTTGGATTTCTGTTTTCATACATATATTTCACCTATATATTATTATAAATATCGCAGGTTCCCAATACCATTCTTCATCCAGCAGAGTGATTCCTAAGCCACATCAAACAGGTTCTTAACCCTAACCATACACTCTTCCCTCAATCTAACTTTACAGAAGAGCAGGGACAGAGTGGGTCTTACAATACAGGAATGTGGGGGATCTTCCACCTGCTGAGAACCTCAAAGGTCCATGCAGAAATGATCCCTGGAGAAGATGTAGGCAGCTATGAAGGACCTGAGAGAGCAGAAGTCATCTTCCATGGCAAACCACCTGGTCGGGATGAAGGGATGTGTCTGAATGAGCCTCTCTCTTCTTAATGTAGACAAGATGGACCAAAGCAGGCCTGTGTGGAGAGCTGTTCCTTGGTGCCTATGGTTGATATTCCATTCTAACTTGTGAAAGTGTCACGGGAAGGAGGGGCAGCCTCCATCTCATGGGAGCCTTGGAAGCAACTGTTAGGACACAGTGGTTGCCAAGGCAGTGACCTCATTCAGTTCCTGAAGGAAGTGACCTCACCTCACTTCCTTGGTGATGGAACTCTCTGAACTTGGGATCCAGGAAGCCAGGCACCCAGAGCCAGTCCCAGTCCCAGTCCCAGTGGGCTCACTTGTTTGGATTTACCAAGGACAGAGTCAGTCTTTCTTGGTACCCACTGAGGTGAGGATTGCCAAATGCCAGGATAGCTCTGCAGAGGGGCCTTTCCTGAGAAAGCAGGTAGTGGCTCACCGCTGGCTCCTGACAACTTCACAGAGTTGGCCAAGGAGGCCAGATGTGAGACAGGACAGGCCCTTTCGGGGGAACATAGTATGGCCCACCAGTCAGACGACACTCCGGGTAGTCACAGACCAACTTGGAAGGAGGTGCCTTTGTGGGTGTGGGTGTGAGTTTGTGGTTTTGTCTCATGTTCTGAGAATAGGTAGGAAAGGCGGTTTGTTTGGTTTGGAGTGGACTGTTTCTAGTAAGGCTTTTGACAAGGCGAGTGTTTCTATGTTTGTGTATCCCACTGTGTCCCTGGTTGTAGACATTAGAAAAGAGAATGCATCAATGGATGTGTCCTGTCTAGTAGAAAGCTTCCCAGCATTCATCCTGCCCAATTTATGAATGGACTGCGGCTTGCCTTATGGATGGGCAACACCTACTATCTTCCTAAGTTCCTGTTTTCTTCCTGAATTCTGGCCACTCTCCAGAATAGGCTCATGGTTTTGTGTCCAAGATATGTACCACCTCCAAGCTCGGTGACATGGCCATGTACTGGATAGTTGAAAGGAATGGTGAGCATCTCAGAAAACTCAGATATCAGTGTGACCAGGAAAGTCTCCCTGGAGAAACCCTGCTTTGGGCCTTGGGCTTACCTATCCTTCTGTGGCCCTGAATGTCAGGAAGGCCTTTGCCTCAGGGCACCCCTTTGTGAAGCCTGAAGAAAACAGTTTTCAAATGGAAATGAATGGGCATCACCTGTGGCTCTTTGCTTAATTGCTTTGCAAAGGGATGTGTCTGAATCAGCCTCTTGGCCCTGTGTGAGGCTGTGGCTTAGATTGTCAGCACCTGGTGGATCCAAAGAAAGATCCCATGTGTGCATCCAAAGCCAAATTGGCACAAAAGCAGTCATCCTGGATGAGGTCTCTCGCCTTCCTCTGTAAGGTTCCTGACCTCCATCAAGTGAGAATAGGGATCCTTTGTGTCAAATGAGTCCTTCAAAGCCATGCAGAGGCTAGCCCATAGGTGCTTGGGTTTTCTCATGACTCCAGTTCACACAAAGAATCTATACCCGGCAGTCAGTAGGCCTCCAATTGGAGAAGTAGAGCAGTATTAAAGGCAGGCCTATTTGATCACTCCAGGTCCACAGGAAGGGTGTCCAGTCAAACCCTGACATTAGGCAAATGAGAGGCAAGGGAGCTTATTGTGGACACTGTCTTGGGCTGTGCCCCTCATGGAAACCTCCAGCCAGAGGTTATGATGAGTGTCTATATGGAAGAAGATGAGGGCCATGTGGCAGTGTTTTGGTTTGAATTGTGGTGTGGCAGTGGGAAGAGATGACTGGGTCCACCTGGGCTTGAACTCTGGTGTGATTCCCCTTGGAGACTGAGTTCTGGAACTGACCTCAGAGAAGTATTGCCGTGAATTGTGTCGGGATGTTAGGACGCCACGCATGAGAGTCGCCCTTGGAAACTGAGATCTAGGCCCAGGCTGGCTTTCCACAGAGCACTGGGAATCTCAGCCCGGATATCACATGAGTTTATTCTTAAAGACCTGGCAGCCATCGTGGAGAGTCCAAACACACGTGGACCTCACATTGTAGACCTCAATGGGCCTGGCTTCCTGTGACCTTTTGGCCACTCTTTGGGAAGCCTTGTTTGTGAGAGTTCTCCAGAGCTTTCGTCGAAATGAGCTTCCTCACCATTTAATGGTTCCTGAAGGAATGGAAACACACAGTGCCTCCAACTTCATCCTTTAAAAATGGCTAGCTAGATAAATACCATGACATTTTTGAAATTCCCATGACCAGGTGGCACTGGAGAACCTTTGGATGTCCTGTTGCTGATCATGAGTGTACCAGACAGTGCCTTGATTGAGTGGGTTTCATGAAAATGGTGTAAAACAGAGATGCCAGTAAGTTGGGGCCCACTGAGTAGTGGGCCTAGAGCAGTGGTGTGCAGGTGTGTGATAAAACATCTGTGGTGGGGCCATGTGGATCTGCCATTGGCTTCCAAATGGCTTGTGACTGACATGGTGCAGTGAGCAGACCCTTCTATGTAAAGGCATCTTGTTATATGGAGAGGTTTCAGGGCAATGTTCAGAATCAGGTTGCTATGGTCAAGGGGGCAAGCTCTGTGGGATAGAAGCCTGGCTGGTGCATTCTCCTAGGACCTTGACCCACCACACGTGACAGAACTCCCTCCAGCACTGTGTCCCAGTTGAACTCCTTGTATTTCCTGAAGCAAATTCCAAACTCCCAGTGCAGCAGCAAGAAACACCACGAAAAGTGGAGGATGACCAAATGGCTTCACAGTCCACACAGGGAGACACTTAGACCCCAGTGGCCACAGTTTACCTGCAAAGAGAGAATTCAGCACTTCTGCCTCATGTTCATTGGAAAATCAGAAACCATGTCCTCCAGGTCACATAGATGCAGACCAGGTTTGATGGTCTCACTACAAAGGAAGCTAAAGCTCCTGACAACAACATATATTTCAAGTGCCCAACCTCAGAGGCAGTTTCTCAGGAAGTCTTTAGGCCAGCAGAGCTCCACGTTTGTGGAGTGTTTACCCTGTCCCTTACTCATGGAAACTAGTCTACCACTTCCAAGGTTGTGAACTCCTGAGCATTTTCCATTCCACATATGTATTCATAGCATTTCTAACTCTTCTCCTCAAATTGTGTCTTACTTATTGTGAAGGTAATGTCAAGGCAATGTTCTGGATGAGAGTGGGAAGATTTTTTTGTAGCACATATTGGCCTACACATTGGATTCATTTTCCTATTTTCCGTTCGAAATACTGAATCCCTGACACTAACCCATACCCTACTAGATTGTGACTACGAATACTAATATGATGGAGAAAAATAACTCAAACAGAATAGAAATACAGGCAGTTCAGAGGAGGCCTGGTGTATAGTTGGACTGGCCTTTGGCATTATAAAGGGTAGGTGTTATAAATCTAGTCCAATTTAATAGAAATAGTTCTCCATGTGTTTTGAAAGTTAACAAATATGTGAATTCCTGTCTCCCTTTCTCTGTAGCCTATTCAGCAACATGCATTTTTACATGCACATATAGAATCCTACCTCCTATCCCACGTCCATTCTTGTGAGGTGGCTGACTTGGCAGATACAAATTGTGAGAAGAGATCACTCCTCCTAAACGCTGTTGGAACTGAAAATTCAACCTCCAGGTGAGCTTCCCACTTGAACAACATGATACATAAATACATGTTCAGTAAAATAAATATTTTTGGATCTGTGGATGATAAATATTTCATGATGAATTTCGATTGGCATATATATTTCTACTCTTTAATGTCTGTGTTTGTGTGTGTGTTTTTCTTTTGTGTGTGTATATATATACACACACACATACACACACTCTCCAGATTTTTCAAAATATGAAATGTATGTGTCATATTATATACTCCCTAAATTCATTCATGTTCATATATGTGGATTTATAATCAACTTTTCACAAGATTATTTGCCGCAGTCTTGGCTGGGCACAGAATCACGAGCCAATCAAGCAGGAACAAAACTTTATTTTGAAAAAGCCGCTAACACTCTCAGCGCCAGCAAGTCAAAAACCGGTCCTCCCACGAGGGTGTCCGACCGGAACCGCGCGCCGACCGGAACCCCCCCGTCTCCTCCCACCTCCTCCGGAATTCCCTCCTACTATCCTTCCCCAACCAATGGGAACTCTCCAGCAGTCCCGTAAAGTCCCGTAACTTGAGTCCGGTAGCAGGCCAAGGTGAACAGCGGGAGTCCAGTTTGCATATGAATGTAAATTTTAACATAATCATCTCAGTGGCTAGCTGGCGTCACTTTACAACCAAAGGTGCCATACATCGTATATATGCTTGTGGCTCCTAGCATCTGCCCCCTTCTGTTTAATTAAGCAACAAGCAATGTGGCTAGGGACCGTGCCTGGTAGGTTGTCCAATTTAACATATGGTTCTTACCCGTCATGGGAGAACTGACCTTTAGGCGTCAGCTTCCTGTCTTAGGTTGAATCCACTGTAATCAGAGCAACCCGTCGCTGACTACCGGTCCAGCATTCAGCCATGCTTGTGGATAGGCCTATGCACCAGTGGGGGGGTGAGGTTCTTGCCTCACCTCTGTTGGCCCCCAAATTTAGCCTTGGTGCCAGTGGGGGGGTGAGGTTCTTTGCCTCACCTCTGTTGGCCCCCAAATTTAGACCATCACTAGTAGAAGGGAGGAGGATACAGAAATGCCACGACACCAAGCCAATTGACGGCTCCTTTGGAAAAATTGCGTCACTGGTGACACCATCAGCAAAGATATGCCAGTATTACCACAATAAACATGGGGTGAGCTGGCAAGGAAATTGCATCACTGGTGACACCATCAGCAAAAATATGCCAGCAGTACCACAATTCGGTGCACCAGATGATATTTCACAATGTATGCAACTGATATATAGTCCAGGCAAGTTCTGCAAGCAGTTCAAATTGGAGGAGTCTATCAATATGTCCATATCCTCCCAAAGTAAATCAAGTCCTTGATAGCATTACTTGTTGAGTTATATTCATTGATGCATCAGTTTATACAGTTTACTGTGATAGCTATCATAGAAGCTGTAGTTTGGTTTTATCTCAGTCTTCACTGGAATTGGGATGGAGATGGAAATTCTGGCAATGATGGTAAAGAGACATTATCCTGAACAGAATTATTAAATATAATAAAAAGAAAAGGTGAAAGTAAACAAACAGATCTGTTAAACTCCTTTAAAAACAATCCTTAACAGCCGTTTACCAAATTTAAATTAGTAAACAAACAGATCTGTTAACCATCTTTAACAACAATCATAAACAGCTGTTCACCTAATTTAAATTAAACCATATAAATCACGTGAATAAAGAAAAAATTCGGATCCATTTTTTCATGAGCGCTCCTCATATAAGAAATATGGACATACACACATACAGACATACAACACAAAACAGAAGTGTGCACACAACATACAACACATAAGACAATAGTAAATAAAGGCCTTGTAACTATACTTAGGTGAAATCTCCATTGCAATGTTTAAAAACTCCACAGTCAAAAAAAATAAATAAATAAATAAATAAATAAATAAATAAAAAATAAAACACAGTCAAAAAATAAAACTGATCAGAAAAACATTAACCTAGGTTTGTATGAGCTCAAAAATAAAATAGAACTTTATGATGTGGAAAAATGCAATAATAAAATAGATACTGAAAAAAAAAACCTTGGTTAATCACTGTCGCAGATGTAAGAATAGCCAAGCTGGAGCTCTGGATGTCAGCTGTTATGGATTTGAGTCAAATCATCTTCTTTTTCTGTAGAAATTGTTTTAGTTAATCTCTCTGGAATCCAAATCGGTTGCTGTTCATCCTGTGGGAAAACACAGACAGCGCCCCGATTCCAGACTATCACTGGATCCGGGCCTTTCCATTGTCCTGTTAGAATATCTTTCCAAAGTACCTTAGGCTTATGTACATTTTTGGGGTACAAATGTCTTTCCGCAGCACTAAGTCCCGATGAATCTAAATTTAAAAAGTTTAGAGTAAAAAGGGTTATTTTAAGTTTATCTTTGGGGGATATATACCCCTTTCCAATTCCCTCCTTTTGTTTTAATAAGTACATTTTAATAGTTTGATGAGCTCTTTCAACTATGCCTTGTCCTTGTGGATTGTATGGAATTCCTGTTATGTGAGTAATACCAAATGATGAGCAAAATTGTTTAAAAGAGGAGGAAGTATAACCAGGACCGTTGTCCGTTTTTAACTGTTTTGGAACGCCCACAGTGGCAAAATTTTGTAAGCAATGAGCTATAACATCTTTAGTTTTTTCTCCGGCATGAAGGGAGCCCATCAAAAATCCGGAAGAGGTATCAACTGTAACATGTAAATATTTTAATTTTCCAAATTCTGGCAAGTGTGTGACGTCCATCTGCCAAATATGGTTAGGTATTAGTCCTCTAGGATTGACTCCAAGATTAACTTGTGGTAAAAATGTCACACAATTTTGACATTGTTTTATTATATGTCTGGCCTGTTCTTTAGTTATTTTAAAACGCTTTTGTAAAGTATTAGCATTGACATGGAACCTTTTATGAAAATTTATAGCTTCTTCTATTGTGGAGAAAATATGTATGTCATGTGTAGATTTATCTGCTAGTTCATTGCCCATACTAAGGGCTCCAGGCAATCCTGTATGTGCCCTGATATGACCTATGAAGAATGGATCTTTTCGGTCCCAGATTAGACTTTGTATAGCGGAAAACAAAGAGAAAACAGTAGAGGAAGGGGAAATCCTACCAGCATCTTCAAGGGAATTAATAGCATTAACTACATACTGACTATCAGAAAATAAATTAAATACAGAATCTTTAAACATCATAAAAGCTTGTAATACTGCATTAAGCTCTACCTTTTGAGCTGATTGTTTGGGTACTAAAAATGTAAAAGTTTGATCAGGAGTAACTACTGCTGCTGTACCATTGTTTGACCCATCAGTGAATATATTTGGAGCATTTATGATAGGGGTTTTTCTTGTCATTTTTGGAAAAACTACAGGATGCTTAGACCAAAAAGACAACAAAGGATTAGATGGTAAGTGATTATCAAATGAAACACTAGTTTTACACAGGATTATTGCCCAAGTATTTAACTCATTAGCTAACTCATCAATTTGATCCATAGTATATGGAGTAATAATTTTATTGGGAGAAATCCCAAACACTCCCTTAGCTGCTTTTATTCCTTTGAGTATTAATTGTCCTACAGCCTCAGGATATCTAGTAAGAATAGTGTTAGGGGAATAAGATAAATGTATCCACAATAATGGACCTTCTTGCCAAAATACTCCTGTAGGAATATTTTTTGTTGGTAGTACAATAAATAATAAAGGCAAACTTATATCAATTCTATCCAAATGCATATTTTCCATATATGTTTCAATGATTTTTAATACTTTTCTTGCTTCAGGCGTTAACATGCGGGGTGAATTTGGATCTGATGGACCTTTTAGAATATCAAATAAAGGTCCTAACTCTCCTGTTGGTATGCCTAGATAAGGCCTTATCCAATTTATGTCTCCCAATAACTTTTGAAAGTCATTAAGTGATTTGAGTTGATCTACTCGTATTTGAATTTTTGGTGGACGGACCATGGTTGAGGATAATAGAACTCCTAAATAATTAATTGGAAGATTTAATTGTACTTTATCTATTGCTATCTCTAGATTATAATTTTTCAATAAATTTGTAAGTGTGGCATAACATTCTAGTAATGTGTTTTTATCTTTATGTGCCAGTAACACATCATCCATATAGTGAAATATTTGTAGTTCAGGATTTTGGTTTCTAAGTGGCTGGATTGCTTTATTAACATAAATTTGACACATAGTTGGGCTGTTAGCCATCCCTTGAGGGAGTACTTTCCATTCATATCTCTGATCAGGACCTTCATGATTCAGTGCAGGGATAGTAAATGCAAAATGTGGACTATCCTCGGGATGAATTGGAATTGAAAAGAAACAATCTTTAATATCTATAACTAAAACATGCCAGGTTTTTGGTAAAGCAGACAATTGAGGAATCCCTGATTGAGCAGGTCCCATAATAACCATCTCATTATTAATGGCTCTTAAATCTTGTAATAATCTCCATTTACCAGATTTCTTTTTAATGACAAAAATGGGAGTATTATAGGGGGATACGGAAGGTTGTATATGTCCTTCCGCTAACTGTTGTCTGACCAAGTCATGGGCTACTTGTATCTTTTCTTTAGTCAAGGGCCACTGAGGAACCCACACTGGTCTTTCTGATTTCCAAGTAATTTTGATTGTCTCAGTGGCCCTTTCTGAAAACCCAATTCATGTCTATTTATTTCTTGATCTATTTGAATAGGTGCTGTCATACCTTGTTCTTGTTCTCTTAATCTTTTTTCTTTCCTAAAGCCTTGTTTAGCCCTAGTAGTGGGCGCGTTAGGATTGATGTTATTTGTTAATGTCAATCCTAATTGATCTAGGACATCTCGTCCCCATAAATTTACAGGAAGATGATCCAATACATAGGGCTGTATAGTTCCTTCACATCCTTCAGGATCCCTCCAATCTAATACCATAGCACTTCTATGGGGATTTGTTGCCACTCCTAGGCCTCGAAGCGTTTGAGTGGCTTGTTGTAATGGCCAATGTTTTGGCCATTCTTGACGAGATATGATGCTGAGGTCAGCTCCTGTGTCCAGCAGCCCATTAAAGTCATGTCCTTGAATTTTTAATTTTAGCATTGGGCGAGAATCTAAATTTAAAGACAGCATAGCCCAATCTACACCTGTGGAGCCTAATCCCTTGGAACCTCTTTCTACATTACAACTGGAAAATTTATCATGCAGGCTGGGTATTATTAATAACTGTGCTATTCTATCTCCTGGTGAAATTACTGATATACCTCTTGGAGAACTAGCTATAATTTTTATTTCACCTTCATAATCGGGATCAATTACCCCAGGACTTATCATAAGTCCTTTTAGTGTAGAAGAACTGCGTCCCAATAATAAGCCTACTGTTCCCTGGGGAAGAGGTCCTTTTACTCCTGTGGGAATGATTTGAATTCCCATCTCTGGGGTTAGTACTGCTCTGGCAGAGGCGCAGATGTCCAGCCCTGCGCTCCCTCTAGTTTGTCTGATGAGGGATTTAATGGATAATGCGTCCTGGGCACTACCTTGATGGGGCTGTTGGGTTCCTCCATTGCCCCATATATTTGTGGTTTGGGGCCCCGGGGCATTGGGCCCTCTAGTCCGTTTTTTGGCAATGGAGCTTGATACCTTTCTCCACGATATCGTGGGTAAACACTTGGTCCTTGTCCGTTTTTTGATAACGGAATACCCTCTATGGTGGTTTGAGAACGGCATTCATTAGCCCAATGTCTCCCTCTACGGCATCGTGGGCAAATACCTGGTATTCTATTCCTTTGATATCCAGCTTTGTTAAACCCTCCTCTTATGGGGCAACTCCTTTTAAAATGTCCTGTTTGATTACAATTATAGCATGTTCTTGGCCTGGCATCTAAAGCCTGTTGTACTGCTGCTAAGACTTGCCCCTGTTCATTAATGTCTCTACATAATTTAATATATGTGTTTAAATCCTCATGTCTCCATGGTCTAATGACCTCTCTGCAGCAACGATTTGCTTGGTCATAAGCCAGTTGTTTTATAAATGGCATTACCTGTTCTGTATTTCCAAATATCCTAGAGGCTGACTGAATAAGTCTATCTACAAATTCAGCATAAGGTTCATTAGTTCCTTGTATTACCTTAGATAATTGACCTTGTAAGTCTCCATGCCCCTGTAAAGTTTTCCATGCCCTAACTGCATCTACAGCAATTTGTGCGTACACACCAGGGTCATATTCAATTTGTTGTCTTTGACCCTCATAAGGTCCCTTCCCCAAAAGCATGTCCATATTTCTTTGAGGGTACCCAGCTTCTGCATTTCGCCTAGCTGTCTCCATGCAAAATTCCTCATTGGCAACCTTCCATAACAAATATTGTCCTCCGTTTAGCACAGATCGACACATGTTAGCCCAATCTGCTGGTGTCATGTCCAAGTTGGTAACAGATTCAACCATGCTTATTGTGAAGGGAGCTTGCGGCCCATAGGTCGTTACAGCCTCCTTTAATTGCTTTATTGTTTTGAAATCTAAAGCACGGTGAATTCGTTGCCCTCCTGCCTGCTCAAGTACAGGGCATGCTAATCTTTGGGGTCCTGCCTCAGAATTCCGTCCATCAACTACGGTAGTTGAGGGCCGCTCAGCGGTAGATGGAGCTGTTGGCTGAGTTACGCCCTCTGGTGATAGAACGGAGTTGGTAGCAACCTCCTGTTGTAATTCTCCACCTGATGGCTGCTTGTCCTCTAAGCTTGCTTTCTTTAAATTCTCCTCTGTCTGACTAGCTTGAGAGACCTTCTCTTTTGCTTGACCTAGCGTTTTTTCTACCATAGTCTGGACCTCTAACAATTTACTTAACAGTTTTTCGGTTTGTTTTTTATTGGATTCTAATCTACTATAACCTAACCCAATAAGGTAGGATAAAACAAAGCCGAAGCAGAATGAAACAAAGACGGAGCAGACAATGGTTGTATCAATTTTCTCTTTCTCAGGGCTGAATAACTTCAAACCTTGAGCCAACCATTTTTTCCAGTTCGCCTGAGAAAATTCTAGGGCTAGGGAGCTCGAAATGAAAACAAAATAAATCAAAACAAGAACACATTGTTTTCTGAGAAGGTCATCCATCCTGTCGCCTTCCCTCAGGGGCGAGCAATTTACTCACCTCTAAGCTTCAGGCGTTCCCCGCACGGGCCGCCAAATGCCGCAGTCTTGGCTGGGCACAGAATCACGAGCCAATCAAGCAGGAACAAAACTTTATTTTGAAAAAGCCGCTAACACTCTCAGCGCCAGCAAGTCAAAAACCGGTCCTCCCACGAGGGTGTCCGACCGGAACCGCGCGCCGACCGGAACCCCCCCGTCTCCTCCCACCTCCTCCGGAATTCCCTCCTACTATCCTTCCCCAACCAATGGGAACTCTCCAGCAGTCCCGTAAAGTCCCGTAACTTGAGTCCGGTAGCAGGCCAAGGTGAACAGCGGGAGTCCAGTTTGCATATGAATGTAAATTTTAACATAATCATCTCAGTGGCTAGCTGGCGTCACTTTACAACCAAAGGTGCCATACATCGTATATATGCTTGTGGCTCCTAGCAATTATTCTCAGAAATAGTCATCCACCTGAAATACATATTTGTTTCCTAGTGCTGAAATCCTAATATTTCTACAGTAACTGACCCAGTTTAACATGAATGCAAGTAGATTCCTATGGGACATGATGTGTATTTTGACGTTCATTTTTATTCAACACTGGTACATTACTATTTCTTCAGTTGATGCACATCATAGGATATGTATTTCATCCTCAAGTTCACAAATTCCTAGGCATTTATTTCCCTTTCAATCACTTCCTGCTTCAGAACACATGTATTCCTCCACGTTTCTTGACTGGTCTTTTCATGAGACTTCTTTCCAAACACATTCTTTTCCATTTCCGTAATCCCTTGTGAAGCAAAACTCACACCCCCTTCATGGTAAACCATAACCCCAATATCACCATTAGATGTATAACTGGTTAGAATGAATGGTTGTGTATCAATATTAGATTTCCTATATATTTTCAGATATCAATGCAATCCATTATTTAAATTGGAACCTGTTATACTATTTATTCACAGTATGGTCTATTCATGCATTATCTCTATATTCATAGACCCAGGGTACACCTATTTGTACCCCCAAAGGCTAATTTATATGTCTTCAACATATTACTCCCAGAAATGGTGGAAGAAACACTCATGTCACCTGATCTACATATACATTTTATCACAGTGATATTCTGGACACAAAATGCAAAGGTCACACTTATGATTGCACCAAAGCCTCATTGGAAAGTGAGCATGGATTACTAAAAACATCCTTGTCCAGGTTGCCTAATGCTCTCAAATGTCAATGCTATTGGTGACTACACATTTGTTTCTTCCTAAGATGATATATTCAACCTCAACCCTGTTGAAAATGTCTAATCCACTCACTCACTTTATACTTTGCCTGATTTCCTAATGTCTCTATTGATATCTGCTTTCCTACATATGTTCCCCAGTTCATCATTGTGACTGACTCTTCACATGTGCTGACGTTTACATTCATTCTCTAACCGACACCCTATTGCTAAAGAACTTTTGGTCCAAATTGCATACTCACTCTTCTTACAAAACTTACCAACTATCTTCCTAATCCTACCTACTATCCCTTTTTGACTGGATGTTCTCTTCTACATTCAATCATCCAAGGTACAAGGTCCTATGCCATTGTGTATCGATTTATCTGAGACATCTGTGCAGAAAGTCATTCAAAGCTAAGTATCCCCATCAAGGGCCCAATGCCCTTCTGGCCTTCAAATCTTACTTGGATTTCTGTTTTCATACATATATTTCACCTATATATTATTATAAATATCGCAGGTTCCCAATACCATTCTTCATCCAGCAGAGTGATTCCTAAGCCACATCAAACAGGTTCTTAACCCTAACCATACACTCTTCCCTCAATCTAACTTTACAGAAGAGCAGGGACAGAGTGGGTCTTACAATACAGGAATGTGGGGGATCTTCCACCTGCTGAGAACCTCAAAGGTCCATGCAGAAATGATCCCTGGAGAAGATGTAGGCAGCTATGAAGGACCTGAGAGAGCAGAAGTCATCTTCCATGGCAAACCACCTGGTCGGGATGAAGGGATGTGTCTGAATGAGCCTCTCTCTTCTTAATGTAGACAAGATGGACCAAAGCAGGCCTGTGTGGAGAGCTGTTCCTTGGTGCCTATGGTTGATATTCCATTCTAACTTGTGAAAGTGTCACGGGAAGGAGGGGAAGCCTCCATCTCATGGGAGCCTTGGAAGCAACTGTTAGGACACAGTGGTTGCCAAGGCAGTGACCTCATTCAGTTCCTGAAGGAAGTGACCTCACCTCACTTCCTTGGTGATGGAACTCTCTGAACTTGGGATCCAGGAAGCCAGGCACCCAGAGCCAGTCCCAGTCCCAGTCCCAGTGGGCTCACTTGTTTGGATTTACCAAGGACAGAGTCAGTCTTTCTTGGTACCCACTGAGGTGAGGATTGCCAAATGCCAGGATAGCTCTGCAGAGGGGCCTTTCCTGAGAAAGCAGGTAGTGGCTCACCGCTGGCTCCTGACAACTTCACAGAGTTGGCCAAGGAGGCCAGATGTGAGACAGTACAGGCCCTTTCGGGGGAACATAGTATGGCCCACCAGTCAGACGACACTCCGGGTAGTCACAGACCAACTTGGAAGGAGGTGCCTTTGTGGGTGTGGGTGTGAGTTTGTGGTTTTGTCTCATGTTCTGAGAATAGGTAGGAAAGGCGGTTTGTTTGGTTTGGAGTGGACTGTTTCTAGTAAGGCTTTTGACAAGGCGAGTGTTTCTATGTTTGTGTATCCCACTGTGTCCCTGGTTGTAGACATTAGAAAAGAGAATGCATCAATGGATGTGTCCTGTCTAGTAGAAAGCTTCCCAGCATTCATCCTGCCCAATTTATGAATGGACTGCGGCTTGCCTTATGGATGGGCAACACCTACTATCTTCCTAAGTTCCTGTTTTCTTCCTGAATTCTGGCCACTCTCCAGAATAGGCTCATGGTTTTGTGTCCAAGATATGTACCACCTCCAAGCTCGGTGACATGGCCATGTACTGGATAGTTGAAAGGAATGGTGAGCATCTCAGAAAACTCAGATATCAGTGTGACCAGGAAAGTCTCCCTGGAGAAACCCTGCTTTGGGCCTTGGGCTTACCTATCCTTCTGTGGCCCTGAATGTCAGGAAGGCCTTTGCCTCAGGGCACCCCTTTGTGAAGCCTGAAGAAAACAGTTTTCAAATGGAAATGAATGGGCATCACCTGTGGCTCTTTGCTTAATTGCTTTGCAAAGGGATGTGTCTGAATCAGCCTCTTGGCCCTGTGTGAGGCTGTGGCTTAGATTGTCAGCACCTGGTGGATCCAAAGAAAGATCCCATGTGTGCATCCAAAGCCAAATTGGCACAAAAGCAGTCATCCTGGATGAGGTCTCTCGCCTTCCTCTGTAAGGTTCCTGACCTCCATCAAGTGAGAATAGGGATCCTTTGTGTCAAATGAGTCCTTCAAAGCCATGCAGAGGCTAGCCCATAGGTGCTTGGGTTTTCTCATGACTCCAGTTCACACAAAGAATCTATACCCGGCAGTCAGTAGGCCTCCAATTGGAGAAGTAGAGCAGTATTAAAGGCAGGCCTATTTGATCACTCCAGGTCCACAGGAAGGGTGTCCAGTCCACCCTGACATTAGGCAAATGAGAGGCAAGGGAGCTTATTGTGGACACTGTCTTGGGCTGTGCCCCTCATGGAAACCTCCAGCCAGAGGTTATGATGAGTGTCTATATGGAAGAAGATGAGGGCCATGTGGCAGTGTTTTGGTTTGAATTGTGGTGTGGCAGTGGGAAGAGATGACTGGGTCCACCTGGGCTTGAACTCTGGTGTGATTCCCCTTGGAGACTGAGTTCTGGAACTGACCTCAGAGAAGTATTGCCGTGAATTGTGTCGGGATGTTAGGACGCCACGCATGAGAGTCGCCCTTGGAAACTGAGATCTAGGCCCAGGCTGGCTTTCCACAGAGCACTGGGAATCTCAGCCCGGATATCACATGAGTTTATTCTTAAAGACCTGGCAGCCATCGTGGAGAGTCCAAACACACGTGGACCTCACATTGTAGACCTCAATGGGCCTGGCTTCCTGTGACCTTTTGGCCACTCTTTGGGAAGCCTTGTTTGTGAGAGTTCTCCAGAGCTTTCGTCGAAATGAGCTTCCTCACCATTTAATGGTTCCTGAAGGAATGGAAACACACAGTGCCTCCAACTTCATCCTTTAAAAATGGCTAGCTAGATAAATACCATGACATTTTTGAAATTCCCATGACCAGGTGGCACTGGAGAACCTTTGGATGTCCTGTTGCTGATCATGAGTGTACCAGACAGTGCCTTGATTGAGTGGGTTTCATGAAAATGGTGTAAAACAGAGATGCCAGTAAGTTGGGGCCCGCTGAGTAGTGGGCTTAGAGCAGTGGTGTGCAGGTGTGTGATAAAACATCTGTGGTGGGGCCATGTGGATCTGCCATTGGCTTCCAAATGGCTTGTGACTGACATGGTGCAGTGAGCAGACCCTTCTATGTAAAGGCATCTTGTTATATGGAGAGGTTTCAGGGCAATGTTCAGAATCAGGTTGCTATGGTCAAGGGGGCAAGCTCTGTGGGATAGAAGCCTGGCTGGTGCATTCTCCTAGGACCTTGACCCACCACACGTGACAGAACTCCCTCCAGCACTGTGTCCCAGTTGAACTCCTTGTATTTCCTGAAGCAAATTCCAAACTCCCAGTGCAGCAGCAAGAAACACCACGAAAAGTGGAGGATGACCAAATGGCTTCACAGACCACACAGGGAGACACTTAGACCCCAGTGGCCACAGTTTACCTGCAAAGATAGAATTCAGCACTTCTGCCTCATGTTCATTGGAAAATCAGAAACCATGTCCTCCAGGTCACATAGATGCAGACCAGGTTTGATGGTCTCACTACAAAGGAAGCTAAAGCTCCTGACAACAACATATATTTCAAGTGCCCAACCTCAGAGGCAGTTTCTCAGGAAGTCTTTAGGCCAGCAGAGCTCCACGTTTGTGGAGTGTTTACCCTGTCCCTTACTCATGGAAACTAGTCTACCACTTCCAAGGTTGTGAATTCCTGAGCATTTTCCATTCCACATATGTATTCATAGCATTTCTAACTCTTCTCCTCAAATTGTGTCTTACTTATTGTGAAGGTAATGTCAAGGCAATGTTCTGGATGAGAGTGGGAAGATTTTTTTGTAGCACATATTGGCCTACACATTGGATTCATTTTCCTATTTTCCGTTCGAAATACTGAATCCCTGACACTAACCCATACCCTACTAGATTGTGACTACGAATACTAATATGATGGAGAAAAATAACTCAAACAGAATAGAAATACAGGCAGTTCAGAGGAGGCCTGGTGTATAGTTGGACTGGCCTTTGGCATTATAAAGGGTAGGTGTTATAAATCTAGTCCAATTTAATAGAAATAGTTCTCCATGTGTTTTGAAAGTTAACAAATATGTGAATTCCTGTCTCCCTTTCTCTGTAGCCTATTCAGCAACATGCATTTTTACATGCACATATAGAATCCTACCTCCTATCCCACGTCCATTCTTGTGAGGTGGCTGACTTGGCAGATACAAATTGTGAGAAGAGATCACTCCTCCTAAACGCTGTTGGAACTGAAAATTCAACCTCCAGGTGAGCTTCCCACTTGAACAACATGATACATAAATACATGTTCAGTAAAATAAATATTTTTGGATCTGTGGATGATAAATATTTCATGATGAATTTCGATTGGCATATATATTTCTACTCTTTAATGTCTGTGTTTGTGTGTGTGTGTTTTCTTGTGTATATATATATATATATATATATATATATATATATATATACACACACACACACACACATACACACTTCAGATTTTTCAAAATATGTAATGTATGTGTCATATTATATACTCCCTAAATTCATTCATGTTCATATATGTGGATTTATAATCAACTTTTCACAAGATTATTCTCAGAAATAGTCATCCACCTGAAATACATATTTGTTTCCTAGTGCTGAAATCCTAATATTTCTACAGTAACTGACCCAGTTTAACATGAATGCAAGTAGATTCCTATGGGACATGATGTGTATTTTGACGTTCATTTTTATTCAACACTGGTACATTACTATTTCTTCAGTTGATGCACATCATAGGATATGTATTTCATCCTCAAGTTCACAAATTCCTAGGCATTTATTTCCCTTTCAATCACTTCCTGCTTCAGAACACATGTATTCCTCCACGTTTCTTGACTGGTCTTTTCATGAGACTTCTTTCCAAACACATTCTTTTCCATTTCCGTAATCCCTTGTGAAGCAAAACTCACACCCCCTTCATGGTAAACCATAACCCCAATATCACCATTAGATGTATAACTGGTTAGAATGAATGGTTGTGTATCAATATTAGATTTCCTATATATTTTCAGATATCAATGCAATCCATTATTTAAATTGGAACCTGTTATACTATTTATTCACAGTATGGTCTATTCATGCATTATCTCTATATTCATAGACCCAGGGTACACCTATTTGTACCCCCAAAGGCTAATTTATATGTCTTCAACATATTACTCCCAGAAATGGTGGAAGAAACACTCATGTCACCTGATCTACATATACATTTTATCACAGTGATATTCTGGACACAAAATGCAAAGGTCACACTTATGATTGCACCAAAGCCTCATTGGAAAGTGACCATGGATTACTAAAAACATCCTTGTCCAGGTTGCCTAATGCTCTCAAATGTCAATGCTATTGGTGACTACACATTTGTTTCTTCCTAAGATGATATATTCAACCTCAACCCTGTTGAAAATGTCTAATCCACTCACTCACTTTATACTTTGCCTGATTTCCTAATGTCTCTATTGATATCTGCTTTCCTACATATGTTCCCCAGTTCATCATTGTGACTGACTCTTCACATGTGCTGACGTTTACATTCATTCTCTAACCGACACCCTATTGCTAAAGAACTTTTGGTCCAAATTGCATACTCACTCTTCTTCCAAAACTTACCAACTATCTTCCTAATCCTACCTACTATCCCTTTTTGACTGGATGTTCTCTTCTACATTCAATCATCCAAGGTACAAGGTCCTATGCCATTGTGTATCGATTTATCTGAGACATCTGTGCAGAAAGTCATTCAAAGCTAAGTATCCCCATCAAGGGCCCAATGCCCTTCTGGCCTTCAAATCTTACTTGGATTTCTGTTTTCATACATATATTTCACCTATATATTATTATAAATATCGCAGGTTCCCAATACCATTCTTCATCCAGCAGAGTGATTCCTAAGCCACATCAAACAGGTTCTTAACCCTAACCATACACTCTTCCCTCAATCTAACTTTACAGAAGAGCAGGGACAGAGTGGGTCTTACAATACAGGAATGTGGGGGATCTTCCACCTGCTGAGAACCTCAAAGGTCCATGCAGAAATGATCCCTGGAGAAGATGTAGGCAGCTATGAAGGACCTGAGAGAGCAGAAGTCATCTTCCATGGCAAACCACCTGGTCGGGATGAAGGGATGTGTCTGAATGAGCCTCTCTCTTCTTAATGTAGACAAGATGGACCAAAGCAGGCCTGTGTGGAGAGCTGTTCCTTGGTGCCTATGGTTGATATTCCATTCTAACTTGTGAAAGTGTCACAGGAAGGAGGGGAAGCCTCCATCTCATGGGAGCCTTGGAAGCAACCGTTAGGACACAGTGGTTGCCAAGGCAGTGACCTCATTCAGTTCCTGAAGGAAGTGACCTCACCTCACTTCCTTGGTGATGGAACTCTCTGAACTTGGGATCCAGGAAGCCAGGCACCCAGAGCCAGTCCCAGTCCCAGTCCCAGTGGGCTCACTTGTTTGGATTTACCAAGGACAGAGTCAGTCTTTCTTGGTACCCACTGAGGTGAGGATTGCCAAATGCCAGGATAGCTCTGCAGAGGGGCCTTTCCTGAGAAAGCAGGTAGTGGCTCACCGCTGGCTCCTGACAACTTCACAGAGTTGGCCAAGGAGGCCAGATGTGAGACAGGACAGGCCCTTTCGGGGGAACATAGTATGGCCCACCAGTCAGACGACACTCCGGGTAGTCACAGACCAACTTGGAAGGAGGTGCCTTTGTGGGTGTGGGTGTGAGTTTGTGGTTTTGTCTCATGTTCTGAGAATAGGTAGGAAAGGCGGTTTGTTTGGTTTGGAGTGGACTGTTTCTAGTAAGGCTTTTGACAAGGCGAGTGTTTCTATGTTTGTGTATCCCACTGTGTCCCTGGTTGTAGACATTAGAAAAGAGAATGCATCAATGGATGTGTCCTGTCTAGTAGAAAGCTTCCCAGCATTCATCCTGCCCAATTTATGAATGGACTGCGGCTTGCCTTATGGATGGGCAACACCTACTATCTTCCTAAGTTCCTGTTTTCTTCCTGAATTCTGGCCACTCTCCAGAATAGGCTCATGGTTTTGTGTCCAAGATATGTACCACCTCCAAGCTCGGTGACATGGCCATGTACTGGATAGTTGAAAGGAATGGTGAGCATCTCAGAAAACTCAGATATCAGTGTGACCAGGAAAGTCTCCCTGGAGAAACCCTGCTTTGGGCCTTGGGCTTACCTATCCTTCTGTGGCCCTGAATGTCAGGAAGGCCTTTGCCTCAGGGCACCCCTTTGTGAAGCCTGAAGAAAACAGTTTTCAAATGGAAATGAATGGGCATCACCTGTGGCTCTTTGCTTAATTGCTTTGCAAAGGGATGTGTCTGAATCAGCCTCTTGGCCCTGTGTGAGGCTGTGGCTTAGATTGTCAGCACCTGGTGGATCCAAAGAAAGATCCCATGTGTGCATCCAAAGCCAAATTGGCACAAAAGCAGTCATCCTGGATGAGGTCTCTCGCCTTCCTCTGTAAGGTTCCTGACCTCCATCAAGTGAGAATAGGGATCCTTTGTGTCAAATGAGTCCTTCAAAGCCATGCAGAGGCTAGCCCATAGGTGCTTGGGTTTTCTCATGACTCCAGTTCACACAAAGAATCTATACCCGGCAGTCAGTAGGCCTCCAATTGGAGAAGTAGAGCAGTATTAAAGGCAGGCCTATTTGATCACTCCAGGTCCACAGGAAGGGTGTCCAGTCAAACCCTGACATTAGGCAAATGAGAGGCAAGGGAGCTTATTGTGGACACTGTCTTGGGCTGTGCCCCTCATGGAAACCTCCAGCCAGAGGTTATGATGAGTGTCTATATGGAAGAAGATGAGGGCCATGTGGCAGTGTTTTGGTTTGAATTGTGGTGTGGCAGTGGGAAGAGATGACTGGGTCCACCTGGGCTTGAACTCTGGTGTGATTCCCCTTGGAGACTGAGTTCTGGAACTGACCTCAGAGAAGTATTGCCGTGAATTGTGTCGGGATGTTAGGAGGCCACGCATGAGAGTCGCCCTTGGAAACTGAGATCTAGGCCCAGGCTGGCTTTCCACAGAGCACTGGGAATCTCAGCCCGGATATCACATGAGTTTATTCTTAAAGACCTGGCAGCCATCGTGGAGAGTCCAAACACACGTGGACCTCACATTGTAGACCTCAATGGGCCTGGCTTCCTGTGACCTTTTGGCCACTCTTTGGGAAGCCTTGTTTGTGAGAGTTCTCCAGAGCTTTCGTCGAAATGAGCTTCCTCACCATTTAATGGTTCCTGAAGGAATGGAAACACACAGTGCCTCCAACTTCATCCTTTAAAAATGGCTAGCTAGATAAATACCATGACATTTTTGAAATTCCCATGACCAGGTGGCACTGGAGAACCTTTGGATGTCCTGTTGCTGATCATGAGTGTACCAGACAGTGCCTTGATTGAGTGGGTTTCATGAAAATGGTGTAAAACAGAGATGCCAGTAAGTTGGGGCCCGCTGAGTAGTGGGCCTAGAGCAGTGGTGTGCAGGTGTGTGATAAAACATCTGTGGTGGGGCCATGTGGATCTGCCATTGGCTTCCAAATGGCTTGTGACTGACATGGTGCAGTGAGCAGACCCTTCTATGTAAAGGCATCTTGTTATATGGAGAGGTTTCAGGGCAATGTTCAGAATCAGGTTGCTATGGTCAAGGGGGCAAGCTCTGTGGGATAGAAGCCTGGCTGGTGCATTCTCCTAGGACCTTGACCCACCACACGTGACAGAACTCCCTCCAGCACTGTGTCCCAGTTGAACTCCTTGTATTTCCTGAAGCAAATTCCAAACTCCCAGTGCAGCAGCAAGAAACACCACGAAAAGTGGAGGATGACCAAATGGCTTCACAGTCCACACAGGGAGACACTTAGACCCCAGTGGCCACAGTTTACCTGCAAAGAGAGAATTCAGCACTTCTGCCTCATGTTCATTGGAAAATCAGAAACCATGTCCTCCAGGTCACATAGATGCAGACCAGGTTTGATGGTCTCACTACAAAGGAAGCTAAAGCTCCTGACAACAACATATATTTCAAGTGCCCAACCTCAGAGGCAGTTTCTCAGGAAGTCTTTAGGCCAGCAGAGCTCCACGTTTGTGGAGTGTTTACCCTGTCCCTTACTCATGGAAACTAGTCTACCACTTCCAAGGTTGTGAACTCCTGAGCATTTTCCATTCCACATATGTATTCATAGCATTTCTAACTCTTCTCCTCAAATTGTGTCTTACTTATTGTGAAGGTAATGTCAAGGCAATGTTCTGGATGAGAGTGGGAAGATTTTTTTGTAGCACATATTGGCCTACACATTGGATTCATTTTCCTATTTTCCGTTCGAAATACTGAATCCCTGACACTAACCCATACCCTACTAGATTGTGACTACGAATACTAATATGATGGAGAAAAATAACTCAAACAGAATAGAAATACAGGCAGTTCAGAGGAGGCCTGGTGTATAGTTGGACTGGCCTTTGGCATTATAAAGGGTAGGTGTTATAAATCTAGTCCAATTTAATAGAAATAGTTCTCCATGTGTTTTGAAAGTTAACAAATATGTGAATTCCTGTCTCCCTTTCTCTGTAGCCTATTCAGCAACATGCATTTTTACATGCACATATAGAATCCTACCTCCTATCCCACGTCCATTCTTGTGAGGTGGCTGACTTGGCAGATACAAATTGTGAGAAGAGATCACTCCTCCTAAACGCTGTTGGAACTGAAAATTCAACCTCCAGGTGAGCTTCCCACTTGAACAACATGATACATAAATACATGTTCAGTAAAATAAATATTTTTGGATCTGTGGATGATAAATATTTCATGATGAATTTCGATTGGCATATATATTTCTACTCTTTAATGTCTGTGTTTGTGTGTGTGTTTTTCTTTTGTGTGTGTATATATATACACACACACATACACACACTCTCCAGATTTTTCAAAATATGAAATGTCTGTGTCATATTATATACTCCCTAAATTCATTCATGTTCATATATGTGGATTTATAATCAACTTTTCACAAGATTATTCTCAGAAATAGTCATCCACCTGAAATACATATTTGTTTCCTAGTGCTGAAATCCTAATATTTCTACAGTAACTGACCCAGTTTAACATGAATGCAAGTAGATTCCTATGGGACATGATGTGTATTTTGACGTTCATTTTTATTCAACACTGGTACATTACTATTTCTTCAGTTGATGCACATCATAGGATATGTATTTCATCCTCAAGTTCACAAATTCCTAGGCATTTATTTCCCTTTCAATCACTTCCTGCTTCAGAACACATGTATTCCTCCACGTTTCTTGACTGGTCTTTTCATGAGACTTCTTTCCAAACACATTCTTTTCCATTTCCGTAATCCCTTGTGAAGCAAAACTCACACCCCCTTCATGGTAAACCATAACCCCAATATCACCATTAGATGTATAACTGGTTAGAATGAATGGTTGTGTATCAATATTAGATTTCCTATATATTTTCAGATATCAATGCAATCCATTATTTAAATTGGAACCTGTTATACTATTTATTCACAGTATGGTCTATTCATGCATTATCTCTATATTCATAGACCCAGGGTACACCTATTTGTACCCCCAAAGGCTAATTTATATGTCTTCAACATATTACTCCCAGAAATGGTGGAAGAAACACTCATGTCACCTGATCTACATATACATTTTATCACAGTGATATTCTGGACACAAAATGCAAAGGTCACACTTATGATTGCACCAAAGCCTCATTGGAAAGTGACCATGGATTACTAAAAACATCCTTGTCCAGGTTGCCTAATGCTCTCAAATGTCAATGCTATTGGTGACTACACATTTGTTTCTTCCTAAGATGATATATTCAACCTCAACCCTGTTGAAAATGTCTAATCCACTCACTCACTTTATACTTTGCCTGATTTCCTAATGTCTCTATTGATATCTGCTTTCCTACATATGTTCCCCAGTTCATCATTGTGACTGACTCTTCACATGTGCTGACGTTTACATTCATTCTCTAACCGACACCCTATTGCTAAAGAACTTTTGGTCCAAATTGCATACTCACTCTTCTTCCAAAACTTACCAACTATCTTCCTAATCCTACCTACTATCCCTTTTTGACTGGATGTTCTCTTCTACATTCAATCATCCAAGGTACAAGGTCCTATGCCATTGTGTATCGATTTATCTGAGACATCTGTGCAGAAAGTCATTCAAAGCTAAGTATCCCCATCAAGGGCCCAATGCCCTTCTGGCCTTCAAATCTTACTTGGATTTCTGTTTTCATACATATATTTCACCTATATATTATTATAAATATCGCAGGTTCCCAATACCATTCTTCATCCAGCAGAGTGATTCCTAAGCCACATCAAACAGGTTCTTAACCCTAACCATACACTCTTCCCTCAATCTAACTTTACAGAAGAGCAGGGACAGAGTGGGTCTTACAATACAGGAATGTGGGGGATCTTCCACCTGCTGAGAACCTCAAAGGTCCATGCAGAAATGATCCCTGGAGAAGATGTAGGCAGCTATGAAGGACCTGAGAGAGCAGAAGTCATCTTCCATGGCAAACCACCTGGTCGGGATGAAGGGATGTGTCTGAATGAGCCTCTCTCTTCTTAATGTAGACAAGATGGACCAAAGCAGGCCTGTGTGGAGAGCTGTTCCTTGGTGCCTATGGTTGATATTCCATTCTAACTTGTGAAAGTGTCACAGGAAGGAGGGGAAGCCTCCATCTCATGGGAGCCTTGGAAGCAACCGTTAGGACACAGTGGTTGCCAAGGCAGTGACCTCATTCAGTTCCTGAAGGAAGTGACCTCACCTCACTTCCTTGGTGATGGAACTCTCTGAACTTGGGATCCAGGAAGCCAGGCACCCAGAGCCAGTCCCAGTCCCAGTCCCAGTGGGCTCACTTGTTTGGATTTACCAAGGACAGAGTCAGTCTTTCTTGGTACCCACTGAGGTGAGGATTGCCAAATGCCAGGATAGCTCTGCAGAGGGGCCTTTCCTGAGAAAGCAGGTAGTGGCTCACCGCTGGCTCCTGACAACTTCACAGAGTTGGCCAAGGAGGCCAGATGTGAGACAGGACAGGCCCTTTCGGGGGAACATAGTATGGCCCACCAGTCAGACGACACTCCGGGTAGTCACAGACCAACTTGGAAGGAGGTGCCTTTGTGGGTGTGGGTGTGAGTTTGTGGTTTTGTCTCATGTTCTGAGAATAGGTAGGAAAGGCGGTTTGTTTGGTTTGGAGTGGACTGTTTCTAGTAAGGCTTTTGACAAGGCGAGTGTTTCTATGTTTGTGTATCCCACTGTGTCCCTGGTTGTAGACATTAGAAAAGAGAATGCATCAATGGATGTGTCCTGTCTAGTAGAAAGCTTCCCAGCATTCATCCTGCCCAATTTATGAATGGACTGCGGCTTGCCTTATGGATGGGCAACACCTACTATCTTCCTAAGTTCCTGTTTTCTTCCTGAATTCTGGCCACTCTCCAGAATAGGCTCATGGTTTTGTGTCCAAGATATGTACCACCTCCAAGCTCGGTGACATGGCCATGTACTGGATAGTTGAAAGGAATGGTGAGCATCTCAGAAAACTCAGATATCAGTGTGACCAGGAAAGTCTCCCTGGAGAAACCCTGCTTTGGGCCTTGGGCTTACCTATCCTTCTGTGGCCCTGAATGTCAGGAAGGCCTTTGCCTCAGGGCACCCCTTTGTGAAGCCTGAAGAAAACAGTTTTCAAATGGAAATGAATGGGCATCACCTGTGGCTCTTTGCTTAATTGCTTTGCAAAGGGATGTGTCTGAATCAGCCTCTTGGCCCTGTGTGAGGCTGTGGCTTAGATTGTCAGCACCTGGTGGATCCAAAGAAAGATCCCATGTGTGCATCCAAAGCCAAATTGGCACAAAAGCAGTCATCCTGGATGAGGTCTCTCGCCTTCCTCTGTAAGGTTCCTGACCTCCATCAAGTGAGAATAGGGATCCTTTGTGTCAAATGAGTCCTTCAAAGCCATGCAGAGGCTAGCCCATAGGTGCTTGGGTTTTCTCATGACTCCAGTTCACACAAAGAATCTATACCCGGCAGTCAGTAGGCCTCCAATTGGAGAAGTAGAGCAGTATTAAAGGCAGGCCTATTTGATCACTCCAGGTCCACAGGAAGGGTGTCCAGTCAAACCCTGACATTAGGCAAATGAGAGGCAAGGGAGCTTATTGTGGACACTGTCTTGGGCTGTGCCCCTCATGGAAACCTCCAGCCAGAGGTTATGATGAGTGTCTATATGGAAGAAGATGAGGGCCATGTGGCAGTGTTTTGGTTTGAATTGTGGTGTGGCAGTGGGAAGAGATGACTGGGTCCACCTGGGCTTGAACTCTGGTGTGATTCCCCTTGGAGACTGAGTTCTGGAACTGACCTCAGAGAAGTATTGCCGTGAATTGTGTCGGGATGTTAGGAGGCCACGCATGAGAGTCGCCCTTGGAAACTGAGATCTAGGCCCAGGCTGGCTTTCCACAGAGCACTGGGAATCTCAGCCCGGATATCACATGAGTTTATTCTTAAAGACCTGGCAGCCATCGTGGAGAGTCCAAACACACGTGGACCTCACATTGTAGACCTCAATGGGCCTGGCTTCCTGTGACCTTTTGGCCACTCTTTGGGAAGCCTTGTTTGTGAGAGTTCTCCAGAGCTTTCGTCGAAATGAGCTTCCTCACCATTTAATGGTTCCTGAAGGAATGGAAACACACAGTGCCTCCAACTTCATCCTTTAAAAATGGCTAGCTAGATAAATACCATGACATTTTTGAAATTCCCATGACCAGGTGGCACTGGAGAACCTTTGGATGTCCTGTTGCTGATCATGAGTGTACCAGACAGTGCCTTGATTGAGTGGGTTTCATGAAAATGGTGTAAAACAGAGATGCCAGTAAGTTGGGGCCCGCTGAGTAGTGGGCCTAGAGCAGTGGTGTGCAGGTGTGTGATAAAACATCTGTGGTGGGGCCATGTGGATCTGCCATTGGCTTCCAAATGGCTTGTGACTGACATGGTGCAGTGAGCAGACCCTTCTATGTAAAGGCATCTTGTTATATGGAGAGGTTTCAGGGCAATGTTCAGAATCAGGTTGCTATGGTCAAGGGGGCAAGCTCTGTGGGATAGAAGCCTGGCTGGTGCATTCTCCTAGGACCTTGACCCACCACACGTGACAGAACTCCCTCCAGCACTGTGTCCCAGTTGAACTCCTTGTATTTCCTGAAGCAAATTCCAAACTCCCAGTGCAGCAGCAAGAAACACCACGAAAAGTGGAGGATGACCAAATGGCTTCACAGTCCACACAGGGAGACACTTAGACCCCAGTGGCCACAGTTTACCTGCAAAGAGAGAATTCAGCACTTCTGCCTCATGTTCATTGGAAAATCAGAAACCATGTCCTCCAGGTCACATAGATGCAGACCAGGTTTGATGGTCTCACTACAAAGGAAGCTAAAGCTCCTGACAACAACATATATTTCAAGTGCCCAACCTCAGAGGCAGTTTCTCAGGAAGTCTTTAGGCCAGCAGAGCTCCACGTTTGTGGAGTGTTTACCCTGTCCCTTACTCATGGAAACTAGTCTACCACTTCCAAGGTTGTGAACTCCTGAGCATTTTCCATTCCACATATGTATTCATAGCATTTCTAACTCTTCTCCTCAAATTGTGTCTTACTTATTGTGAAGGTAATGTCAAGGCAATGTTCTGGATGAGAGTGGGAAGATTTTTTTGTAGCACATATTGGCCTACACATTGGATTCATTTTCCTATTTTCCGTTCGAAATACTGAATCCCTGACACTAACCCATACCCTACTAGATTGTGACTACGAATACTAATATGATGGAGAAAAATAACTCAAACAGAATAGAAATACAGGCAGTTCAGAGGAGGCCTGGTGTATAGTTGGACTGGCCTTTGGCATTATAAAGGGTAGGTGTTATAAATCTAGTCCAATTTAATAGAAATAGTTCTCCATGTGTTTTGAAAGTTAACAAATATGTGAATTCCTGTCTCCCTTTCTCTGTAGCCTATTCAGCAACATGCATTTTTACATGCACATATAGAATCCTACCTCCTATCCCACGTCCATTCTTGTGAGGTGGCTGACTTGGCAGATACAAATTGTGAGAAGAGATCACTCCTCCTAAACGCTGTTGGAACTGAAAATTCAACCTCCAGGTGAGCTTCCCACTTGAACAACATGATACATAAATACATGTTCAGTAAAATAAATATTTTTGGATCTGTGGATGATAAATATTTCATGATGAATTTCGATTGGCATATATATTTCTACTCTTTAATGTCTGTGTTTGTGTGTGTGTGTGTTTTTTTGTGTATATATATATATATATATATATATATATACACACACACACACACATACACACTTCAGATTTTTCAAAATATGTAATGTATGTGTCATATTATATACTCCCTAAATTCATTCATGTTCATATATGTGGATTTATAATCAACTTTTCACAAGATTATTCTCAGAAATAGTCATCCACCTGAAATACATATTTGTTTCCTAGTGCTGAAATCCTAATATTTCTACAGTAACTGACCCAGTTTAACATGAATGCAAGTAGATTCCTATGGGACATGATGTGTATTTTGACGTTCATTTTTATTCAACACTGGTACATTACTATTTCTTCAGTTGATGCACATCATAGGATATGTATTTCATCCTCAAGTTCACAAATTCCTAGGCATTTATTTCCCTTTCAATCACTTCCTGCTTCAGAACACATGTATTCCTCCACGTTTCTTGACTGGTCTTTTCATGAGACTTCTTTCCAAACACATTCTTTTCCATTTCCGTAATCCCTTGTGAAGCAAAACTCACACCCCCTTCATGGTAAACCATAACCCCAATATCACCATTAGATGTATAACTGGTTAGAATGAATGGTTGTGTATCAATATTAGATTTCCTATATATTTTCAGATATCAATGCAATCCATTATTTAAATTGGAACCTGTTATACTATTTATTCACAGTATGGTCTATTCATGCATTATCTCTATATTCATAGACCCAGGGTACACCTATTTGTACCCCCAAAGGCTAATTTATATGTCTTCAACATATTACTCCCAGAAATGGTGGAAGAAACACTCATGTCACCTGATCTACATATACATTTTATCACAGTGATATTCTGGACACAAAATGCAAAGGTCACACTTATGATTGCACCAAAGCCTCATTGGAAAGTGACCATGGATTACTAAAAACATCCTTGTCCAGGTTGCCTAATGCTCTCAAATGTCAATGCTATTGGTGACTACACATTTGTTTCTTCCTAAGATGATATATTCAACCTCAACCCTGTTGAAAATGTCTAATCCACTCACTCACTTTATACTTTGCCTGATTTCCTAATGTCTCTATTGATATCTGCTTTCCTACATATGTTCCCCAGTTCATCATTGTGACTGACTCTTCACATGTGCTGACGTTTACATTCATTCTCTAACCGACACCCTATTGCTAAAGAACTTTTGGTCCAAATTGCATACTCACTCTTCTTCCAAAACTTACCAACTATCTTCCTAATCCTACCTACTATCCCTTTTTGACTGGATGTTCTCTTCTACATTCAATCATCCAAGGTACAAGGTCCTATGCCATTGTGTATCGATTTATCTGAGACATCTGTGCAGAAAGTCATTCAAAGCTAAGTATCCCCATCAAGGGCCCAATGCCCTTCTGGCCTTCAAATCTTACTTGGATTTCTGTTTTCATACATATATTTCACCTATATATTATTATAAATATCGCAGGTTCCCAATACCATTCTTCATCCAGCAGAGTGATTCCTAAGCCACATCAAACAGGTTCTTAACCCTAACCATACACTCTTCCCTCAATCTAACTTTACAGAAGAGCAGGGACAGAGTGGGTCTTACAATACAGGAATGTGGGGGATCTTCCACCTGCTGAGAACCTCAAAGGTCCATGCAGAAATGATCCCTGGAGAAGATGTAGGCAGCTATGAAGGACCTGAGAGAGCAGAAGTCATCTTCCATGGCAAACCACCTGGTCGGGATGAAGGGATGTGTCTGAATGAGCCTCTCTCTTCTTAATGTAGACAAGATGGACCAAAGCAGGCCTGTGTGGAGAGCTGTTCCTTGGTGCCTATGGTTGATATTCCATTCTAACTTGTGAAAGTGTCACAGGAAGGAGGGGAAGCCTCCATCTCATGGGAGCCTTGGAAGCAACCGTTAGGACACAGTGGTTGCCAAGGCAGTGACCTCATTCAGTTCCTGAAGGAAGTGACCTCACCTCACTTCCTTGGTGATGGAACTCTCTGAACTTGGGATCCAGGAAGCCAGGCACCCAGAGCCAGTCCCAGTCCCAGTCCCAGTGGGCTCACTTGTTTGGATTTACCAAGGACAGAGTCAGTCTTTCTTGGTACCCACTGAGGTGAGGATTGCCAAATGCCAGGATAGCTCTGCAGAGGGGCCTTTCCTGAGAAAGCAGGTAGTGGCTCACCGCTGGCTCCTGACAACTTCACAGAGTTGGCCAAGGAGGCCAGATGTGAGACAGGACAGGCCCTTTCGGGGGAACATAGTATGGCCCACCAGTCAGACGACACTCCGGGTAGTCACAGACCAACTTGGAAGGAGGTGCCTTTGTGGGTGTGGGTGTGAGTTTGTGGTTTTGTCTCATGTTCTGAGAATAGGTAGGAAAGGCGGTTTGTTTGGTTTGGAGTGGACTGTTTCTAGTAAGGCTTTTGACAAGGCGAGTGTTTCTATGTTTGTGTATCCCACTGTGTCCCTGGTTGTAGACATTAGAAAAGAGAATGCATCAATGGATGTGTCCTGTCTAGTAGAAAGCTTCCCAGCATTCATCCTGCCCAATTTATGAATGGACTGCGGCTTGCCTTATGGATGGGCAACACCTACTATCTTCCTAAGTTCCTGTTTTCTTCCTGAATTCTGGCCACTCTCCAGAATAGGCTCATGGTTTTGTGTCCAAGATATGTACCACCTCCAAGCTCGGTGACATGGCCATGTACTGGATAGTTGAAAGGAATGGTGAGCATCTCAGAAAACTCAGATATCAGTGTGACCAGGAAAGTCTCCCTGGAGAAACCCTGCTTTGGGCCTTGGGCTTACCTATCCTTCTGTGGCCCTGAATGTCAGGAAGGCCTTTGCCTCAGGGCACCCCTTTGTGAAGCCTGAAGAAAACAGTTTTCAAATGGAAATGAATGGGCATCACCTGTGGCTCTTTGCTTAATTGCTTTGCAAAGGGATGTGTCTGAATCAGCCTCTTGGCCCTGTGTGAGGCTGTGGCTTAGATTGTCAGCACCTGGTGGATCCAAAGAAAGATCCCATGTGTGCATCCAAAGCCAAATTGGCACAAAAGCAGTCATCCTGGATGAGGTCTCTCGCCTTCCTCTGTAAGGTTCCTGACCTCCATCAAGTGAGAATAGGGATCCTTTGTGTCAAATGAGTCCTTCAAAGCCATGCAGAGGCTAGCCCATAGGTGCTTGGGTTTTCTCATGACTCCAGTTCACACAAAGAATCTATACCCGGCAGTCAGTAGGCCTCCAATTGGAGAAGTAGAGCAGTATTAAAGGCAGGCCTATTTGATCACTCCAGGTCCACAGGAAGGGTGTCCAGTCAAACCCTGACATTAGGCAAATGAGAGGCAAGGGAGCTTATTGTGGACACTGTCTTGGGCTGTGCCCCTCATGGAAACCTCCAGCCAGAGGTTATGATGAGTGTCTATATGGAAGAAGATGAGGGCCATGTGGCAGTGTTTTGGTTTGAATTGTGGTGTGGCAGTGGGAAGAGATGACTGGGTCCACCTGGGCTTGAACTCTGGTGTGATTCCCCTTGGAGACTGAGTTCTGGAACTGACCTCAGAGAAGTATTGCCGTGAATTGTGTCGGGATGTTAGGAGGCCACGCATGAGAGTCGCCCTTGGAAACTGAGATCTAGGCCCAGGCTGGCTTTCCACAGAGCACTGGGAATCTCAGCCCGGATATCACATGAGTTTATTCTTAAAGACCTGGCAGCCATCGTGGAGAGTCCAAACACACGTGGACCTCACATTGTAGACCTCAATGGGCCTGGCTTCCTGTGACCTTTTGGCCACTCTTTGGGAAGCCTTGTTTGTGAGAGTTCTCCAGAGCTTTCGTCGAAATGAGCTTCCTCACCATTTAATGGTTCCTGAAGGAATGGAAACACACAGTGCCTCCAACTTCATCCTTTAAAAATGGCTAGCTAGATAAATACCATGACATTTTTGAAATTCCCATGACCAGGTGGCACTGGAGAACCTTTGGATGTCCTGTTGCTGATCATGAGTGTACCAGACAGTGCCTTGATTGAGTGGGTTTCATGAAAATGGTGTAAAACAGAGATGCCAGTAAGTTGGGGCCCGCTGAGTAGTGGGCCTAGAGCAGTGGTGTGCAGGTGTGTGATAAAACATCTGTGGTGGGGCCATGTGGATCTGCCATTGGCTTCCAAATGGCTTGTGACTGACATGGTGCAGTGAGCAGACCCTTCTATGTAAAGGCATCTTGTTATATGGAGAGGTTTCAGGGCAATGTTCAGAATCAGGTTGCTATGGTCAAGGGGGCAAGCTCTGTGGGATAGAAGCCTGGCTGGTGCATTCTCCTAGGACCTTGACCCACCACACGTGACAGAACTCCCTCCAGCACTGTGTCCCAGTTGAACTCCTTGTATTTCCTGAAGCAAATTCCAAACTCCCAGTGCAGCAGCAAGAAACACCACGAAAAGTGGAGGATGACCAAATGGCTTCACAGTCCACACAGGGAGACACTTAGACCCCAGTGGCCACAGTTTACCTGCAAAGAGAGAATTCAGCACTTCTGCCTCATGTTCATTGGAAAATCAGAAACCATGTCCTCCAGGTCACATAGATGCAGACCAGGTTTGATGGTCTCACTACAAAGGAAGCTAAAGCTCCTGACAACAACATATATTTCAAGTGCCCAACCTCAGAGGCAGTTTCTCAGGAAGTCTTTAGGCCAGCAGAGCTCCACGTTTGTGGAGTGTTTACCCTGTCCCTTACTCATGGAAACTAGTCTACCACTTCCAAGGTTGTGAACTCCTGAGCATTTTCCATTCCACATATGTATTCATAGCATTTCTAACTCTTCTCCTCAAATTGTGTCTTACTTATTGTGAAGGTAATGTCAAGGCAATGTTCTGGATGAGAGTGGGAAGATTTTTTTGTAGCACATATTGGCCTACACATTGGATTCATTTTCCTATTTTCCGTTCGAAATACTGAATCCCTGACACTAACCCATACCCTACTAGATTGTGACTACGAATACTAATATGATGGAGAAAAATAACTCAAACAGAATAGAAATACAGGCAGTTCAGAGGAGGCCTGGTGTATAGTTGGACTGGCCTTTGGCATTATAAAGGGTAGGTGTTATAAATCTAGTCCAATTTAATAGAAATAGTTCTCCATGTGTTTTGAAAGTTAACAAATATGTGAATTCCTGTCTCCCTTTCTCTGTAGCCTATTCAGCAACATGCATTTTTACATGCACATATAGAATCCTACCTCCTATCCCACGTCCATTCTTGTGAGGTGGCTGACTTGGCAGATACAAATTGTGAGAAGAGATCACTCCTCCTAAACGCTGTTGGAACTGAAAATTCAACCTCCAGGTGAGCTTCCCACTTGAACAACATGATACATAAATACATGTTCAGTAAAATAAATATTTTTGGATCTGTGGATGATAAATATTTCATGATGAATTTCGATTGGCATATATATTTCTACTCTTTAATGTCTGTGTTTGTGTGTGTGTGTGTTTTTTTGTGTATATATATATATATATATATATATATATACACACACACACACACATACACACTTCAGATTTTTCAAAATATGTAATGTATGTGTCATATTATATACTCCCTAAATTCATTCATGTTCATATATGTGGATTTATAATCAACTTTTCACAAGATTATTCTCAGAAATAGTCATCCACCTGAAATACATATTTGTTTCCTAGTGCTGAAATCCTAATATTTCTACAGTAACTGACCCAGTTTAACATGAATGCAAGTAGATTCCTATGGGACATGATGTGTATTTTGACGTTCATTTTTATTCAACACTGGTACATTACTATTTCTTCAGTTGATGCACATCATAGGATATGTATTTCATCCTCAAGTTCACAAATTCCTAGGCATTTATTTCCCTTTCAATCACTTCCTGCTTCAGAACACATGTATTCCTCCACGTTTCTTGACTGGTCTTTTCATGAGACTTCTTTCCAAACACATTCTTTTCCATTTCCGTAATCCCTTGTGAAGCAAAACTCACACCCCCTTCATGGTAAACCATAACCCCAATATCACCATTAGATGTATAACTGGTTAGAATGAATGGTTGTGTATCAATATTAGATTTCCTATATATTTTCAGATATCAATGCAATCCATTATTTAAATTGGAACCTGTTATACTATTTATTCACAGTATGGTCTATTCATGCATTATCTCTATATTCATAGACCCAGGGTACACCTATTTGTACCCCCAAAGGCTAATTTATATGTCTTCAACATATTACTCCCAGAAATGGTGGAAGAAACACTCATGTCACCTGATCTACATATACATTTTATCACAGTGATATTCTGGACACAAAATGCAAAGGTCACACTTATGATTGCACCAAAGCCTCATTGGAAAGTGACCATGGATTACTAAAAACATCCTTGTCCAGGTTGCCTAATGCTCTCAAATGTCAATGCTATTGGTGACTACACATTTGTTTCTTCCTAAGATGATATATTCAACCTCAACCCTGTTGAAAATGTCTAATCCACTCACTCACTTTATACTTTGCCTGATTTCCTAATGTCTCTATTGATATCTGCTTTCCTACATATGTTCCCCAGTTCATCATTGTGACTGACTCTTCACATGTGCTGACGTTTACATTCATTCTCTAACCGACACCCTATTGCTAAAGAACTTTTGGTCCAAATTGCATACTCACTCTTCTTCCAAAACTTACCAACTATCTTCCTAATCCTACCTACTATCCCTTTTTGACTGGATGTTCTCTTCTACATTCAATCATCCAAGGTACAAGGTCCTATGCCATTGTGTATCGATTTATCTGAGACATCTGTGCAGAAAGTCATTCAAAGCTAAGTATCCCCATCAAGGGCCCAATGCCCTTCTGGCCTTCAAATCTTACTTGGATTTCTGTTTTCATACATATATTTCACCTATATATTATTATAAATATCGCAGGTTCCCAATACCATTCTTCATCCAGCAGAGTGATTCCTAAGCCACATCAAACAGGTTCTTAACCCTAACCATACACTCTTCCCTCAATCTAACTTTACAGAAGAGCAGGGACAGAGTGGGTCTTACAATACAGGAATGTGGGGGATCTTCCACCTGCTGAGAACCTCAAAGGTCCATGCAGAAATGATCCCTGGAGAAGATGTAGGCAGCTATGAAGGACCTGAGAGAGCAGAAGTCATCTTCCATGGCAAACCACCTGGTCGGGATGAAGGGATGTGTCTGAATGAGCCTCTCTCTTCTTAATGTAGACAAGATGGACCAAAGCAGGCCTGTGTGGAGAGCTGTTCCTTGGTGCCTATGGTTGATATTCCATTCTAACTTGTGAAAGTGTCACAGGAAGGAGGGGAAGCCTCCATCTCATGGGAGCCTTGGAAGCAACCGTTAGGACACAGTGGTTGCCAAGGCAGTGACCTCATTCAGTTCCTGAAGGAAGTGACCTCACCTCACTTCCTTGGTGATGGAACTCTCTGAACTTGGGATCCAGGAAGCCAGGCACCCAGAGCCAGTCCCAGTCCCAGTCCCAGTGGGCTCACTTGTTTGGATTTACCAAGGACAGAGTCAGTCTTTCTTGGTACCCACTGAGGTGAGGATTGCCAAATGCCAGGATAGCTCTGCAGAGGGGCCTTTCCTGAGAAAGCAGGTAGTGGCTCACCGCTGGCTCCTGACAACTTCACAGAGTTGGCCAAGGAGGCCAGATGTGAGACAGGACAGGCCCTTTCGGGGGAACATAGTATGGCCCACCAGTCAGACGACACTCCGGGTAGTCACAGACCAACTTGGAAGGAGGTGCCTTTGTGGGTGTGGGTGTGAGTTTGTGGTTTTGTCTCATGTTCTGAGAATAGGTAGGAAAGGCGGTTTGTTTGGTTTGGAGTGGACTGTTTCTAGTAAGGCTTTTGACAAGGCGAGTGTTTCTATGTTTGTGTATCCCACTGTGTCCCTGGTTGTAGACATTAGAAAAGAGAATGCATCAATGGATGTGTCCTGTCTAGTAGAAAGCTTCCCAGCATTCATCCTGCCCAATTTATGAATGGACTGCGGCTTGCCTTATGGATGGGCAACACCTACTATCTTCCTAAGTTCCTGTTTTCTTCCTGAATTCTGGCCACTCTCCAGAATAGGCTCATGGTTTTGTGTCCAAGATATGTACCACCTCCAAGCTCGGTGACATGGCCATGTACTGGATAGTTGAAAGGAATGGTGAGCATCTCAGAAAACTCAGATATCAGTGTGACCAGGAAAGTCTCCCTGGAGAAACCCTGCTTTGGGCCTTGGGCTTACCTATCCTTCTGTGGCCCTGAATGTCAGGAAGGCCTTTGCCTCAGGGCACCCCTTTGTGAAGCCTGAAGAAAACAGTTTTCAAATGGAAATGAATGGGCATCACCTGTGGCTCTTTGCTTAATTGCTTTGCAAAGGGATGTGTCTGAATCAGCCTCTTGGCCCTGTGTGAGGCTGTGGCTTAGATTGTCAGCACCTGGTGGATCCAAAGAAAGATCCCATGTGTGCATCCAAAGCCAAATTGGCACAAAAGCAGTCATCCTGGATGAGGTCTCTCGCCTTCCTCTGTAAGGTTCCTGACCTCCATCAAGTGAGAATAGGGATCCTTTGTGTCAAATGAGTCCTTCAAAGCCATGCAGAGGCTAGCCCATAGGTGCTTGGGTTTTCTCATGACTCCAGTTCACACAAAGAATCTATACCCGGCAGTCAGTAGGCCTCCAATTGGAGAAGTAGAGCAGTATTAAAGGCAGGCCTATTTGATCACTCCAGGTCCACAGGAAGGGTGTCCAGTCAAACCCTGACATTAGGCAAATGAGAGGCAAGGGAGCTTATTGTGGACACTGTCTTGGGCTGTGCCCCTCATGGAAACCTCCAGCCAGAGGTTATGATGAGTGTCTATATGGAAGAAGATGAGGGCCATGTGGCAGTGTTTTGGTTTGAATTGTGGTGTGGCAGTGGGAAGAGATGACTGGGTCCACCTGGGCTTGAACTCTGGTGTGATTCCCCTTGGAGACTGAGTTCTGGAACTGACCTCAGAGAAGTATTGCCGTGAATTGTGTCGGGATGTTAGGAGGCCACGCATGAGAGTCGCCCTTGGAAACTGAGATCTAGGCCCAGGCTGGCTTTCCACAGAGCACTGGGAATCTCAGCCCGGATATCACATGAGTTTATTCTTAAAGACCTGGCAGCCATCGTGGAGAGTCCAAACACACGTGGACCTCACATTGTAGACCTCAATGGGCCTGGCTTCCTGTGACCTTTTGGCCACTCTTTGGGAAGCCTTGTTTGTGAGAGTTCTCCAGAGCTTTCGTCGAAATGAGCTTCCTCACCATTTAATGGTTCCTGAAGGAATGGAAACACACAGTGCCTCCAACTTCATCCTTTAAAAATGGCTAGCTAGATAAATACCATGACATTTTTGAAATTCCCATGACCAGGTGGCACTGGAGAACCTTTGGATGTCCTGTTGCTGATCATGAGTGTACCAGACAGTGCCTTGATTGAGTGGGTTTCATGAAAATGGTGTAAAACAGAGATGCCAGTAAGTTGGGGCCCGCTGAGTAGTGGGCCTAGAGCAGTGGTGTGCAGGTGTGTGATAAAACATCTGTGGTGGGGCCATGTGGATCTGCCATTGGCTTCCAAATGGCTTGTGACTGACATGGTGCAGTGAGCAGACCCTTCTATGTAAAGGCATCTTGTTATATGGAGAGGTTTCAGGGCAATGTTCAGAATCAGGTTGCTATGGTCAAGGGGGCAAGCTCTGTGGGATAGAAGCCTGGCTGGTGCATTCTCCTAGGACCTTGACCCACCACACGTGACAGAACTCCCTCCAGCACTGTGTCCCAGTTGAACTCCTTGTATTTCCTGAAGCAAATTCCAAACTCCCAGTGCAGCAGCAAGAAACACCACGAAAAGTGGAGGATGACCAAATGGCTTCACAGTCCACACAGGGAGACACTTAGACCCCAGTGGCCACAGTTTACCTGCAAAGAGAGAATTCAGCACTTCTGCCTCATGTTCATTGGAAAATCAGAAACCATGTCCTCCAGGTCACATAGATGCAGACCAGGTTTGATGGTCTCACTACAAAGGAAGCTAAAGCTCCTGACAACAACATATATTTCAAGTGCCCAACCTCAGAGGCAGTTTCTCAGGAAGTCTTTAGGCCAGCAGAGCTCCACGTTTGTGGAGTGTTTACCCTGTCCCTTACTCATGGAAACTAGTCTACCACTTCCAAGGTTGTGAACTCCTGAGCATTTTCCATTCCACATATGTATTCATAGCATTTCTAACTCTTCTCCTCAAATTGTGTCTTACTTATTGTGAAGGTAATGTCAAGGCAATGTTCTGGATGAGAGTGGGAAGATTTTTTTGTAGCACATATTGGCCTACACATTGGATTCATTTTCCTATTTTCCGTTCGAAATACTGAATCCCTGACACTAACCCATACCCTACTAGATTGTGACTACGAATACTAATATGATGGAGAAAAATAACTCAAACAGAATAGAAATACAGGCAGTTCAGAGGAGGCCTGGTGTATAGTTGGACTGGCCTTTGGCATTATAAAGGGTAGGTGTTATAAATCTAGTCCAATTTAATAGAAATAGTTCTCCATGTGTTTTGAAAGTTAACAAATATGTGAATTCCTGTCTCCCTTTCTCTGTAGCCTATTCAGCAACATGCATTTTTACATGCACATATAGAATCCTACCTCCTATCCCACGTCCATTCTTGTGAGGTGGCTGACTTGGCAGATACAAATTGTGAGAAGAGATCACTCCTCCTAAACGCTGTTGGAACTGAAAATTCAACCTCCAGGTGAGCTTCCCACTTGAACAACATGATACATAAATACATGTTCAGTAAAATAAATATTTTTGGATCTGTGGATGATAAATATTTCATGATGAATTTCGATTGGCATATATATTTCTACTCTTTAATGTCTGTGTTTGTGTGTGTGTGTGTTTTTTTGTGTATATATATATATATATATATATATATATACACACACACACACACATACACACTTCAGATTTTTCAAAATATGTAATGTATGTGTCATATTATATACTCCCTAAATTCATTCATGTTCATATATGTGGATTTATAATCAACTTTTCACAAGATTATTCTCAGAAATAGTCATCCACCTGAAATACATATTTGTTTCCTAGTGCTGAAATCCTAATATTTCTACAGTAACTGACCCAGTTTAACATGAATGCAAGTAGATTCCTATGGGACATGATGTGTATTTTGACGTTCATTTTTATTCAACACTGGTACATTACTATTTCTTCAGTTGATGCACATCATAGGATATGTATTTCATCCTCAAGTTCACAAATTCCTAGGCATTTATTTCCCTTTCAATCACTTCCTGCTTCAGAACACATGTATTCCTCCACGTTTCTTGACTGGTCTTTTCATGAGACTTCTTTCCAAACACATTCTTTTCCATTTCCGTAATCCCTTGTGAAGCAAAACTCACACCCCCTTCATGGTAAACCATAACCCCAATATCACCATTAGATGTATAACTGGTTAGAATGAATGGTTGTGTATCAATATTAGATTTCCTATATATTTTCAGATATCAATGCAATCCATTATTTAAATTGGAACCTGTTATACTATTTATTCACAGTATGGTCTATTCATGCATTATCTCTATATTCATAGACCCAGGGTACACCTATTTGTACCCCCAAAGGCTAATTTATATGTCTTCAACATATTACTCCCAGAAATGGTGGAAGAAACACTCATGTCACCTGATCTACATATACATTTTATCACAGTGATATTCTGGACACAAAATGCAAAGGTCACACTTATGATTGCACCAAAGCCTCATTGGAAAGTGACCATGGATTACTAAAAACATCCTTGTCCAGGTTGCCTAATGCTCTCAAATGTCAATGCTATTGGTGACTACACATTTGTTTCTTCCTAAGATGATATATTCAACCTCAACCCTGTTGAAAATGTCTAATCCACTCACTCACTTTATACTTTGCCTGATTTCCTAATGTCTCTATTGATATCTGCTTTCCTACATATGTTCCCCAGTTCATCATTGTGACTGACTCTTCACATGTGCTGACGTTTACATTCATTCTCTAACCGACACCCTATTGCTAAAGAACTTTTGGTCCAAATTGCATACTCACTCTTCTTCCAAAACTTACCAACTATCTTCCTAATCCTACCTACTATCCCTTTTTGACTGGATGTTCTCTTCTACATTCAATCATCCAAGGTACAAGGTCCTATGCCATTGTGTATCGATTTATCTGAGACATCTGTGCAGAAAGTCATTCAAAGCTAAGTATCCCCATCAAGGGCCCAATGCCCTTCTGGCCTTCAAATCTTACTTGGATTTCTGTTTTCATACATATATTTCACCTATATATTATTATAAATATCGCAGGTTCCCAATACCATTCTTCATCCAGCAGAGTGATTCCTAAGCCACATCAAACAGGTTCTTAACCCTAACCATACACTCTTCCCTCAATCTAACTTTACAGAAGAGCAGGGACAGAGTGGGTCTTACAATACAGGAATGTGGGGGATCTTCCACCTGCTGAGAACCTCAAAGGTCCATGCAGAAATGATCCCTGGAGAAGATGTAGGCAGCTATGAAGGACCTGAGAGAGCAGAAGTCATCTTCCATGGCAAACCACCTGGTCGGGATGAAGGGATGTGTCTGAATGAGCCTCTCTCTTCTTAATGTAGACAAGATGGACCAAAGCAGGCCTGTGTGGAGAGCTGTTCCTTGGTGCCTATGGTTGATATTCCATTCTAACTTGTGAAAGTGTCACAGGAAGGAGGGGAAGCCTCCATCTCATGGGAGCCTTGGAAGCAACCGTTAGGACACAGTGGTTGCCAAGGCAGTGACCTCATTCAGTTCCTGAAGGAAGTGACCTCACCTCACTTCCTTGGTGATGGAACTCTCTGAACTTGGGATCCAGGAAGCCAGGCACCCAGAGCCAGTCCCAGTCCCAGTCCCAGTGGGCTCACTTGTTTGGATTTACCAAGGACAGAGTCAGTCTTTCTTGGTACCCACTGAGGTGAGGATTGCCAAATGCCAGGATAGCTCTGCAGAGGGGCCTTTCCTGAGAAAGCAGGTAGTGGCTCACCGCTGGCTCCTGACAACTTCACAGAGTTGGCCAAGGAGGCCAGATGTGAGACAGGACAGGCCCTTTCGGGGGAACATAGTATGGCCCACCAGTCAGACGACACTCCGGGTAGTCACAGACCAACTTGGAAGGAGGTGCCTTTGTGGGTGTGGGTGTGAGTTTGTGGTTTTGTCTCATGTTCTGAGAATAGGTAGGAAAGGCGGTTTGTTTGGTTTGGAGTGGACTGTTTCTAGTAAGGCTTTTGACAAGGCGAGTGTTTCTATGTTTGTGTATCCCACTGTGTCCCTGGTTGTAGACATTAGAAAAGAGAATGCATCAATGGATGTGTCCTGTCTAGTAGAAAGCTTCCCAGCATTCATCCTGCCCAATTTATGAATGGACTGCGGCTTGCCTTATGGATGGGCAACACCTACTATCTTCCTAAGTTCCTGTTTTCTTCCTGAATTCTGGCCACTCTCCAGAATAGGCTCATGGTTTTGTGTCCAAGATATGTACCACCTCCAAGCTCGGTGACATGGCCATGTACTGGATAGTTGAAAGGAATGGTGAGCATCTCAGAAAACTCAGATATCAGTGTGACCAGGAAAGTCTCCCTGGAGAAACCCTGCTTTGGGCCTTGGGCTTACCTATCCTTCTGTGGCCCTGAATGTCAGGAAGGCCTTTGCCTCAGGGCACCCCTTTGTGAAGCCTGAAGAAAACAGTTTTCAAATGGAAATGAATGGGCATCACCTGTGGCTCTTTGCTTAATTGCTTTGCAAAGGGATGTGTCTGAATCAGCCTCTTGGCCCTGTGTGAGGCTGTGGCTTAGATTGTCAGCACCTGGTGGATCCAAAGAAAGATCCCATGTGTGCATCCAAAGCCAAATTGGCACAAAAGCAGTCATCCTGGATGAGGTCTCTCGCCTTCCTCTGTAAGGTTCCTGACCTCCATCAAGTGAGAATAGGGATCCTTTGTGTCAAATGAGTCCTTCAAAGCCATGCAGAGGCTAGCCCATAGGTGCTTGGGTTTTCTCATGACTCCAGTTCACACAAAGAATCTATACCCGGCAGTCAGTAGGCCTCCAATTGGAGAAGTAGAGCAGTATTAAAGGCAGGCCTATTTGATCACTCCAGGTCCACAGGAAGGGTGTCCAGTCAAACCCTGACATTAGGCAAATGAGAGGCAAGGGAGCTTATTGTGGACACTGTCTTGGGCTGTGCCCCTCATGGAAACCTCCAGCCAGAGGTTATGATGAGTGTCTATATGGAAGAAGATGAGGGCCATGTGGCAGTGTTTTGGTTTGAATTGTGGTGTGGCAGTGGGAAGAGATGACTGGGTCCACCTGGGCTTGAACTCTGGTGTGATTCCCCTTGGAGACTGAGTTCTGGAACTGACCTCAGAGAAGTATTGCCGTGAATTGTGTCGGGATGTTAGGAGGCCACGCATGAGAGTCGCCCTTGGAAACTGAGATCTAGGCCCAGGCTGGCTTTCCACAGAGCACTGGGAATCTCAGCCCGGATATCACATGAGTTTATTCTTAAAGACCTGGCAGCCATCGTGGAGAGTCCAAACACACGTGGACCTCACATTGTAGACCTCAATGGGCCTGGCTTCCTGTGACCTTTTGGCCACTCTTTGGGAAGCCTTGTTTGTGAGAGTTCTCCAGAGCTTTCGTCGAAATGAGCTTCCTCACCATTTAATGGTTCCTGAAGGAATGGAAACACACAGTGCCTCCAACTTCATCCTTTAAAAATGGCTAGCTAGATAAATACCATGACATTTTTGAAATTCCCATGACCAGGTGGCACTGGAGAACCTTTGGATGTCCTGTTGCTGATCATGAGTGTACCAGACAGTGCCTTGATTGAGTGGGTTTCATGAAAATGGTGTAAAACAGAGATGCCAGTAAGTTGGGGCCCGCTGAGTAGTGGGCCTAGAGCAGTGGTGTGCAGGTGTGTGATAAAACATCTGTGGTGGGGCCATGTGGATCTGCCATTGGCTTCCAAATGGCTTGTGACTGACATGGTGCAGTGAGCAGACCCTTCTATGTAAAGGCATCTTGTTATATGGAGAGGTTTCAGGGCAATGTTCAGAATCAGGTTGCTATGGTCAAGGGGGCAAGCTCTGTGGGATAGAAGCCTGGCTGGTGCATTCTCCTAGGACCTTGACCCACCACACGTGACAGAACTCCCTCCAGCACTGTGTCCCAGTTGAACTCCTTGTATTTCCTGAAGCAAATTCCAAACTCCCAGTGCAGCAGCAAGAAACACCACGAAAAGTGGAGGATGACCAAATGGCTTCACAGTCCACACAGGGAGACACTTAGACCCCAGTGGCCACAGTTTACCTGCAAAGAGAGAATTCAGCACTTCTGCCTCATGTTCATTGGAAAATCAGAAACCATGTCCTCCAGGTCACATAGATGCAGACCAGGTTTGATGGTCTCACTACAAAGGAAGCTAAAGCTCCTGACAACAACATATATTTCAAGTGCCCAACCTCAGAGGCAGTTTCTCAGGAAGTCTTTAGGCCAGCAGAGCTCCACGTTTGTGGAGTGTTTACCCTGTCCCTTACTCATGGAAACTAGTCTACCACTTCCAAGGTTGTGAACTCCTGAGCATTTTCCATTCCACATATGTATTCATAGCATTTCTAACTCTTCTCCTCAAATTGTGTCTTACTTATTGTGAAGGTAATGTCAAGGCAATGTTCTGGATGAGAGTGGGAAGATTTTTTTGTAGCACATATTGGCCTACACATTGGATTCATTTTCCTATTTTCCGTTCGAAATACTGAATCCCTGACACTAACCCATACCCTACTAGATTGTGACTACGAATACTAATATGATGGAGAAAAATAACTCAAACAGAATAGAAATACAGGCAGTTCAGAGGAGGCCTGGTGTATAGTTGGACTGGCCTTTGGCATTATAAAGGGTAGGTGTTATAAATCTAGTCCAATTTAATAGAAATAGTTCTCCATGTGTTTTGAAAGTTAACAAATATGTGAATTCCTGTCTCCCTTTCTCTGTAGCCTATTCAGCAACATGCATTTTTACATGCACATATAGAATCCTACCTCCTATCCCACGTCCATTCTTGTGAGGTGGCTGACTTGGCAGATACAAATTGTGAGAAGAGATCACTCCTCCTAAACGCTGTTGGAACTGAAAATTCAACCTCCAGGTGAGCTTCCCACTTGAACAACATGATACATAAATACATGTTCAGTAAAATAAATATTTTTGGATCTGTGGATGATAAATATTTCATGATGAATTTCGATTGGCATATATATTTCTACTCTTTAATGTCTGTGTTTGTGTGTGTGTGTGTTTTTTTGTGTATATATATATATATATATATATATATATACACACACACACACACATACACACTTCAGATTTTTCAAAATATGTAATGTATGTGTCATATTATATACTCCCTAAATTCATTCATGTTCATATATGTGGATTTATAATCAACTTTTCACAAGATTATTCTCAGAAATAGTCATCCACCTGAAATACATATTTGTTTCCTAGTGCTGAAATCCTAATATTTCTACAGTAACTGACCCAGTTTAACATGAATGCAAGTAGATTCCTATGGGACATGATGTGTATTTTGACGTTCATTTTTATTCAACACTGGTACATTACTATTTCTTCAGTTGATGCACATCATAGGATATGTATTTCATCCTCAAGTTCACAAATTCCTAGGCATTTATTTCCCTTTCAATCACTTCCTGCTTCAGAACACATGTATTCCTCCACGTTTCTTGACTGGTCTTTTCATGAGACTTCTTTCCAAACACATTCTTTTCCATTTCCGTAATCCCTTGTGAAGCAAAACTCACACCCCCTTCATGGTAAACCATAACCCCAATATCACCATTAGATGTATAACTGGTTAGAATGAATGGTTGTGTATCAATATTAGATTTCCTATATATTTTCAGATATCAATGCAATCCATTATTTAAATTGGAACCTGTTATACTATTTATTCACAGTATGGTCTATTCATGCATTATCTCTATATTCATAGACCCAGGGTACACCTATTTGTACCCCCAAAGGCTAATTTATATGTCTTCAACATATTACTCCCAGAAATGGTGGAAGAAACACTCATGTCACCTGATCTACATATACATTTTATCACAGTGATATTCTGGACACAAAATGCAAAGGTCACACTTATGATTGCACCAAAGCCTCATTGGAAAGTGACCATGGATTACTAAAAACATCCTTGTCCAGGTTGCCTAATGCTCTCAAATGTCAATGCTATTGGTGACTACACATTTGTTTCTTCCTAAGATGATATATTCAACCTCAACCCTGTTGAAAATGTCTAATCCACTCACTCACTTTATACTTTGCCTGATTTCCTAATGTCTCTATTGATATCTGCTTTCCTACATATGTTCCCCAGTTCATCATTGTGACTGACTCTTCACATGTGCTGACGTTTACATTCATTCTCTAACCGACACCCTATTGCTAAAGAACTTTTGGTCCAAATTGCATACTCACTCTTCTTCCAAAACTTACCAACTATCTTCCTAATCCTACCTACTATCCCTTTTTGACTGGATGTTCTCTTCTACATTCAATCATCCAAGGTACAAGGTCCTATGCCATTGTGTATCGATTTATCTGAGACATCTGTGCAGAAAGTCATTCAAAGCTAAGTATCCCCATCAAGGGCCCAATGCCCTTCTGGCCTTCAAATCTTACTTGGATTTCTGTTTTCATACATATATTTCACCTATATATTATTATAAATATCGCAGGTTCCCAATACCATTCTTCATCCAGCAGAGTGATTCCTAAGCCACATCAAACAGGTTCTTAACCCTAACCATACACTCTTCCCTCAATCTAACTTTACAGAAGAGCAGGGACAGAGTGGGTCTTACAATACAGGAATGTGGGGGATCTTCCACCTGCTGAGAACCTCAAAGGTCCATGCAGAAATGATCCCTGGAGAAGATGTAGGCAGCTATGAAGGACCTGAGAGAGCAGAAGTCATCTTCCATGGCAAACCACCTGGTCGGGATGAAGGGATGTGTCTGAATGAGCCTCTCTCTTCTTAATGTAGACAAGATGGACCAAAGCAGGCCTGTGTGGAGAGCTGTTCCTTGGTGCCTATGGTTGATATTCCATTCTAACTTGTGAAAGTGTCACAGGAAGGAGGGGAAGCCTCCATCTCATGGGAGCCTTGGAAGCAACCGTTAGGACACAGTGGTTGCCAAGGCAGTGACCTCATTCAGTTCCTGAAGGAAGTGACCTCACCTCACTTCCTTGGTGATGGAACTCTCTGAACTTGGGATCCAGGAAGCCAGGCACCCAGAGCCAGTCCCAGTCCCAGTCCCAGTGGGCTCACTTGTTTGGATTTACCAAGGACAGAGTCAGTCTTTCTTGGTACCCACTGAGGTGAGGATTGCCAAATGCCAGGATAGCTCTGCAGAGGGGCCTTTCCTGAGAAAGCAGGTAGTGGCTCACCGCTGGCTCCTGACAACTTCACAGAGTTGGCCAAGGAGGCCAGATGTGAGACAGTACAGGCCCTTTCGGGGGAACATAGTATGGCCCACCAGTCAGACGACACTCCGGGTAGTCACAGACCAACTTGGAAGGAGGTGCCTTTGTGGGTGTGGGTGTGAGTTTGTGGTTTTGTCTCATGTTCTGAGAATAGGTAGGAAAGGCGGTTTGTTTGGTTTGGAGTGGACTGTTTCTAGTAAGGCTTTTGACAAGGCGAGTGTTTCTATGTTTGTGTATCCCACTGTGTCCCTGGTTGTAGACATTAGAAAAGAGAATGCATCAATGGATGTGTCCTGTCTAGTAGAAAGCTTCCCAGCATTCATCCTGCCCAATTTATGAATGGACTGCGGCTTGCCTTATGGATGGGCAACACCTACTATCTTCCTAAGTTCCTGTTTTCTTCCTGAATTCTGGCCACTCTCCAGAATAGGCTCATGGTTTTGTGTCCAAGATATGTACCACCTCCAAGCTCGGTGACATGGCCATGTACTGGATAGTTGAAAGGAATGGTGAGCATCTCAGAAAACTCAGATATCAGTGTGACCAGGAAAGTCTCCCTGGAGAAACCCTGCTTTGGGCCTTGGGCTTACCTATCCTTCTGTGGCCCTGAATGTCAGGAAGGCCTTTGCCTCAGGGCACCCCTTTGTGAAGCCTGAAGAAAACAGTTTTCAAATGGAAATGAATGGGCATCACCTGTGGCTCTTTGCTTAATTGCTTTGCAAAGGGATGTGTCTGAATCAGCCTCTTGGCCCTGTGTGAGGCTGTGGCTTAGATTGTCAGCACCTGGTGGATCCAAAGAAAGATCCCATGTGTGCATCCAAAGCCAAATTGGCACAAAAGCAGTCATCCTGGATGAGGTCTCTCGCCTTCCTCTGTAAGGTTCCTGACCTCCATCAAGTGAGAATAGGGATCCTTTGTGTCAAATGAGTCCTTCAAAGCCATGCAGAGGCTAGCCCATAGGTGCTTGGGTTTTCTCATGACTCCAGTTCACACAAAGAATCTATACCCGGCAGTCAGTAGGCCTCCAATTGGAGAAGTAGAGCAGTATTAAAGGCAGGCCTATTTGATCACTCCAGGTCCACAGGAAGGGTGTCCAGTCAAACCCTGACATTAGGCAAATGAGAGGCAAGGGAGCTTATTGTGGACACTGTCTTGGGCTGTGCCCCTCATGGAAACCTCCAGCCAGAGGTTATGATGAGTGTCTATATGGAAGAAGATGAGGGCCATGTGGCAGTGTTTTGGTTTGAATTGTGGTGTGGCAGTGGGAAGAGATGACTGGGTCCACCTGGGCTTGAACTCTGGTGTGATTCCCCTTGGAGACTGAGTTCTGGAACTGACCTCAGAGAAGTATTGCCGTGAATTGTGTCGGGATGTTAGGAGGCCACGCATGAGAGTCGCCCTTGGAAACTGAGATCTAGGCCCAGGCTGGCTTTCCACAGAGCACTGGGAATCTCAGCCCGGATATCACATGAGTTTATTCTTAAAGACCTGGCAGCCATCGTGGAGAGTCCAAACACACGTGGACCTCACATTGTAGACCTCAATGGGCCTGGCTTCCTGTGACCTTTTGGCCACTCTTTGGGAAGCCTTGTTTGTGAGAGTTCTCCAGAGCTTTCGTCGAAATGAGCTTCCTCACCATTTAATGGTTCCTGAAGGAATGGAAACACACAGTGCCTCCAACTTCATCCTTTAAAAATGGCTAGCTAGATAAATACCATGACATTTTTGAAATTCCCATGACCAGGTGGCACTGGAGAACCTTTGGATGTCCTGTTGCTGATCATGAGTGTACCAGACAGTGCCTTGATTGAGTGGGTTTCATGAAAATGGTGTAAAACAGAGATGCCAGTAAGTTGGGGCCCGCTGAGTAGTGGGCCTAGAGCAGTGGTGTGCAGGTGTGTGATAAAACATCTGTGGTGGGGCCATGTGGATCTGCCATTGGCTTCCAAATGGCTTGTGACTGACATGGTGCAGTGAGCAGACCCTTCTATGTAAAGGCATCTTGTTATATGGAGAGGTTTCAGGGCAATGTTCAGAATCAGGTTGCTATGGTCAAGGGGGCAAGCTCTGTGGGATAGAAGCCTGGCTGGTGCATTCTCCTAGGACCTTGACCCACCACACGTGACAGAACTCCCTCCAGCACTGTGTCCCAGTTGAACTCCTTGTATTTCCTGAAGCAAATTCCAAACTCCCAGTGCAGCAGCAAGAAACACCACGAAAAGTGGAGGATGACCAAATGGCTTCACAGTCCACACAGGGAGACACTTAGACCCCAGTGGCCACAGTTTACCTGCAAAGAGAGAATTCAGCACTTCTGCCTCATGTTCATTGGAAAATCAGAAACCATGTCCTCCAGGTCACATAGATGCAGACCAGGTTTGATGGTCTCACTACAAAGGAAGCTAAAGCTCCTGACAACAACATATATTTCAAGTGCCCAACCTCAGAGGCAGTTTCTCAGGAAGTCTTTAGGCCAGCAGAGCTCCACGTTTGTGGAGTGTTTACCCTGTCCCTTACTCATGGAAACTAGTCTACCACTTCCAAGGTTGTGAACTCCTGAGCATTTTCCATTCCACATATGTATTCATAGCATTTCTAACTCTTCTCCTCAAATTGTGTCTTACTTATTGTGAAGGTAATGTCAAGGCAATGTTCTGGATGAGAGTGGGAAGATTTTTTTGTAGCACATATTGGCCTACACATTGGATTCATTTTCCTATTTTCCGTTCGAAATACTGAATCCCTGACACTAACCCATACCCTACTAGATTGTGACTACGAATACTAATATGATGGAGAAAAATAACTCAAACAGAATAGAAATACAGGCAGTTCAGAGGAGGCCTGGTGTATAGTTGGACTGGCCTTTGGCATTATAAAGGGTAGGTGTTATAAATCTAGTCCAATTTAATAGAAATAGTTCTCCATGTGTTTTGAAAGTTAACAAATATGTGAATTCCTGTCTCCCTTTCTCTGTAGCCTATTCAGCAACATGCATTTTTACATGCACATATAGAATCCTACCTCCTATCCCACGTCCATTCTTGTGAGGTGGCTGACTTGGCAGATACAAATTGTGAGAAGAGATCACTCCTCCTAAACGCTGTTGGAACTGAAAATTCAACCTCCAGGTGAGCTTCCCACTTGAACAACATGATACATAAATACATGTTCAGTAAAATAAATATTTTTGGATCTGTGGATGATAAATATTTCATGATGAATTTCGATTGGCATATATATTTCTACTCTTTAATGTCTGTGTTTGTGTGTGTGTTTTTCTTTTGTGTGTGTATATATATACACACACACATACACACACTCTCCAGATTTTTCAAAATATGAAATGTATGTGTCATATTATATACTCCCTAAATTCATTCATGTTCATATATGTGGATTTATAATCAACTTTTCACAAGATTATTCTCAGAAATAGTCATCCACCTGAAATACATATTTGTTTCCTAGTGCTGAAATCCTAATATTTCTACAGTAACTGACCCAGTTTAACATGAATGCAAGTAGATTCCTATGGGACATGATGTGTATTTTGACGTTCATTTTTATTCAACACTGGTACATTACTATTTCTTCAGTTGATGCACATCATAGGATATGTATTTCATCCTCAAGTTCACAAATTCCTAGGCATTTATTTCCCTTTCAATCACTTCCTGCTTCAGAACACATGTATTCCTCCACGTTTCTTGACTGGTCTTTTCATGAGACTTCTTTCCAAACACATTCTTTTCCATTTCCGTAATCCCTTGTGAAGCAAAACTCACACCCCCTTCATGGTAAACCATAACCCCAATATCACCATTAGATGTATAACTGGTTAGAATGAATGGTTGTGTATCAATATTAGATTTCCTATATATTTTCAGATATCAATGCAATCCATTATTTAAATTGGAACCTGTTATACTATTTATTCACAGTATGGTCTATTCATGCATTATCTCTATATTCATAGACCCAGGGTACACCTATTTGTACCCCCAAAGGCTAATTTATATGTCTTCAACATATTACTCCCAGAAATGGTGGAAGAAACACTCATGTCACCTGATCTACATATACATTTTATCACAGTGATATTCTGGACACAAAATGCAAAGGTCACACTTATGATTGCACCAAAGCCTCATTGGAAAGTGACCATGGATTACTAAAAACATCCTTGTCCAGGTTGCCTAATGCTCTCAAATGTCAATGCTATTGGTGACTACACATTTGTTTCTTCCTAAGATGATATATTCAACCTCAACCCTGTTGAAAATGTCTAATCCACTCACTCACTTTATACTTTGCCTGATTTCCTAATGTCTCTATTGATATCTGCTTTCCTACATATGTTCCCCAGTTCATCATTGTGACTGACTCTTCACATGTGCTGACGTTTACATTCACTCTCTAACCGACACCCTATTGCTAAAGAACTTTTGGTCCAAATTGCATACTCACTCTTCTTCCAAAACTTACCAACTATCTTCCTAATCCTACCTACTATCCCTTTTTGACTGGATGTTCTCTTCTACATTCAATCATCCAAGGTACAAGGTCCTATGCCATTGTGTATCGATTTATCTGAGACATCTGTGCAGAAAGTCATTCAAAGCTAAGTATCCCCATCAAGGGCCCAATGCCCTTCTGGCCTTCAAATCTTACTTGGATTTCTGTTTTCATACATATATTTCACCTATATATTATTATAAATATCGCAGGTTCCCAATACCATTCTTCATCCAGCAGAGTGATTCCTAAGCCACATCAAACAGGTTCTTAACCCTAACCATACACTCTTCCCTCAATCTAACTTTACAGAAGAGCAGGGACAGAGTGGGTCTTACAATACAGGAATGTGGGGGATCTTCCACCTGCTGAGAACCTCAAAGGTCCATGCAGAAATGATCCCTGGAGAAGATGTAGGCAGCTATGAAGGACCTGAGAGAGCAGAAGTCATCTTCCATGGCAAACCACCTGGTCGGGATGAAGGGATGTGTCTGAATGAGCCTCTCTCTTCTTAATGTAGACAAGATGGACCAAAGCAGGCCTGTGTGGAGAGCTGTTCCTTGGTGCCTATGGTTGATATTCCATTCTAACTTGTGAAAATGTCACGGGAAGGAGGGGCAGCCTCCATCTCATGGGAGCCTTGGAAGCAACTGTTAGGACACAGTGGTTGCCAAGGCAGTGACCTCATTCAGTTCCTGAAGGAAGTGACCTCACCTCACTTCCTTGGTGATGGAACTCTCTGAACTTGGGATCCAGGAAGCCAGGCACCCAGAGCCAGTCCCAGTCCCAGTCCCAGTGGGCTCACTTGTTTGGATTTACCAAGGACAGAGTCAGTCTTTCTTGGTACCCACTGAGGTGAGGATTGCCAAATGCCAGGATAGCTCTGCAGAGGGGCCTTTCCTGAGAAAGCAGGTAGTGGCTCACCGCTGGCTCCTGACAACTTCACAGAGTTGGCCAAGGAGGCCAGATGTGAGACAGGACAGGCCCTTTCGGGGGAACATAGTATGGCCCACCAGTCAGACGACACTCCGGGTAGTCACAGACCAACTTGGAAGGAGGTGCCTTTGTGGGTGTGGGTGTGAGTTTGTGGTTTTGTCTCATGTTCTGAGAATAGGTAGGAAAGGCGGTTTGTTTGGTTTGGAGTGGACTGTTTCTAGTAAGGCTTTTGACAAGGCGAGTGTTTCTATGTTTGTGTATCCCACTGTGTCCCTGGTTGTAGACATTAGAAAAGAGAATGCATCAATGGATGTGTCCTGTCTAGTAGAAAGCTTCCCAGCATTCATCCTGCCCAATTTATGAATGGACTGCGGCTTGCCTTATGGATGGGCAACACCTACTATCTTCCTAAGTTCCTGTTTTCTTCCTGAATTCTGGCCACTCTCCAGAATAGGCTCATGGTTTTGTGTCCAAGATATGTACCACCTCCAAGCTCGGTGACATGGCCATGTACTGGATAGTTGAAAGGAATGGTGAGCATCTCAGAAAACTCAGATATCAGTGTGACCAGGAAAGTCTCCCTGGAGAAACCCTGCTTTGGGCCTTGGGCTTACCTATCCTTCTGTGGCCCTGAATGTCAGGAAGGCCTTTGCCTCAGGGCACCCCTTTGTGAAGCCTGAAGAAAACAGTTTTCAAATGGAAATGAATGGGCATCACCTGTGGCTCTTTGCTTAATTGCTTTGCAAAGGGATGTGTCTGAATCAGCCTCTTGGCCCTGTGTGAGGCTGTGGCTTAGATTGTCAGCACCTGGTGGATCCAAAGAAAGATCCCATGTGTGCATCCAAAGCCAAATTGGCACAAAAGCAGTCATCCTGGATGAGGTCTCTCGCCTTCCTCTGTAAGGTTCCTGACCTCCATCAAGTGAGAATAGGGATCCTTTGTGTCAAATGAGTCCTTCAAAGCCATGCAGAGGCTAGCCCATAGGTGCTTGGGTTTTCTCATGACTCCAGTTCACACAAAGAATCTATACCCGGCAGTCAGTAGGCCTCCAATTGGAGAAGTAGAGCAGTATTAAAGGCAGGCCTATTTGATCACTCCAGGTCCACAGGAAGGGTGTCCAGTCAAACCCTGACATTAGGCAAATGAGAGGCAAGGGAGCTTATTGTGGACACTGTCTTGGGCTGTGCCCCTCATGGAAACCTCCAGCCAGAGGTTATGATGAGTGTCTATATGGAAGAAGATGAGGGCCATGTGGCAGTGTTTTGGTTTGAATTGTGGTGTGGCAGTGGGAAGAGATGACTGGGTCCACCTGGGCTTGAACTCTGGTGTGATTCCCCTTGGAGACTGAGTTCTGGAACTGACCTCAGAGAAGTATTGCCGTGAATTGTGTCGGGATGTTAGGAGGCCACGCATGAGAGTCGCCCTTGGAAACTGAGATCTAGGCCCAGGCTGGCTTTCCACAGAGCACTGGGAATCTCAGCCCGGATATCACATGAGTTTATTCTTAAAGACCTGGCAGCCATCGTGGAGAGTCCAAACACACGTGGACCTCACATTGTAGACCTCAATGGGCCTGGCTTCCTGTGACCTTTTGGCCACTCTTTGGGAAGCCTTGTTTGTGAGAGTTCTCCAGAGCTTTCGTCGAAATGAGCTTCCTCACCATTTAATGGTTCCTGAAGGAATGGAAACACACAGTGCCTCCAACTTCATCCTTTAAAAATGGCTAGCTAGATAAATACCATGACATTTTTGAAATTCCCATGACCAGGTGGCACTGGAGAACCTTTGGATGTCCTGTTGCTGATCATGAGTGTACCAGACAGTGCCTTGATTGAGTGGGTTTCATGAAAATGGTGTAAAACAGAGATGCCAGTAAGTTGGGGCCCGCTGAGTAGTGGGCCTAGAGCAGTGGTGTGCAGGTGTGTGATAAAACATCTGTGGTGGGGCCATGTGGATCTGCCATTGGCTTCCAAATGGCTTGTGACTGACATGGTGCAGTGAGCAGACCCTTCTATGTAAAGGCATCTTGTTATATGGAGAGGTTTCAGGGCAATGTTCAGAATCAGGTTGCTATGGTCAAGGGGGCAAGCTCTGTGGGATAGAAGCCTGGCTGGTGCATTCTCCTAGGACCTTGACCCACCACACGTGACAGAACTCCCTCCAGCACTGTGTCCCAGTTGAACTCCTTGTATTTCCTGAAGCAAATTCCAAACTCCCAGTGCAGCAGCAAGAAACACCACGAAAAGTGGAGGATGACCAAATGGCTTCACAGTCCACACAGGGAGACACTTAGACCCCAGTGGCCACAGTTTACCTGCAAAGAGAGAATTCAGCACTTCTGCCTCATGTTCATTGGAAAATCAGAAACCATGTCCTCCAGGTCACATAGATGCAGACCAGGTTTGATGGTCTCACTACAAAGGAAGCTAAAGCTCCTGACAACAACATATATTTCAAGTGCCCAACCTCAGAGGCAGTTTCTCAGGAAGTCTTTAGGCCAGCAGAGCTCCACGTTTGTGGAGTGTTTACCCTGTCCCTTACTCATGGAAACTAGTCTACCACTTCCAAGGTTGTGAACTCCTGAGCATTTTCCATTCCACATATGTATTCATAGCATTTCTAACTCTTCTCCTCAAATTGTGTCTTACTTATTGTGAAGGTAATGTCAAGGCAATGTTCTGGATGAGAGTGGGAAGATTTTTTTGTAGCACATATTGGCCTACACATTGGATTCATTTTCCTATTTTCCGTTCGAAATACTGAATCCCTGACACTAACCCATACCCTACTAGATTGTGACTACGAATACTAATATGATGGAGAAAAATAACTCAAACAGAATAGAAATACAGGCAGTTCAGAGGAGGCCTGGTGTATAGTTGGACTGGCCTTTGGCATTATAAAGGGTAGGTGTTATAAATCTAGTCCAATTTAATAGAAATAGTTCTCCATGTGTTTTGAAAGTTAACAAATATGTGAATTCCTGTCTCCCTTTCTCTGTAGCCTATTCAGCAACATGCATTTTTACATGCACATATAGAATCCTACCTCCTATCCCACGTCCATTCTTGTGAGGTGGCTGACTTGGCAGATACAAATTGTGAGAAGAGATCACTCCTCCTAAATGCTGTTGGAACTGAAAATTCAACCTCCAGGTGAGCTTCCCACTTGAACAACATGATACATAAATACATGTTCAGTAAAATAAATATTTTTGGATCTGTGGATGATAAATATTTCATGATGAATTTCGATTGGCATATATATTTCTACTCTTTAATGTCTGTGTTTGTGTGTGTGTTTTTCTTTTGTGTGTGTATATATATACACACACACATACACACACTCTCCAGATTTTTCAAAATATGAAATGTATGTGTCATATTATATACTCCCTAAATTCATTCATGTTCATATATGTGGATTTATAATCAACTTTTCACAAGATTATTCTCAGAAATAGTCATCCACCTGAAATACATATTTGTTTCCTAGTGCTGAAATCCTAATATTTCTACAGTAACTGACCCAGTTTAACATGAATGCAAGTAGATTCCTATGGGACATGATGTGTATTTTGACGTTCATTTTTATTCAACACTGGTACATTACTATTTCTTCAGTTGATGCACATCATAGGATATGTATTTCATCCTCAAGTTCACAAATTCCTAGGCATTTATTTCCCTTTCAATCACTTCCTGCTTCAGAACACATGTATTCCTCCACGTTTCTTGACTGGTCTTTTCATGAGACTTCTTTCCAAACACATTCTTTTCCATTTCCGTAATCCCTTGTGAAGCAAAACTCACACCCCCTTCATGGTAAACCATAACCCCAATATCACCATTAGATGTATAACTGGTTAGAATGAATGGTTGTGTATCAATATTAGATTTCCTATATATTTTCAGATATCAATGCAATCCATTATTTAAATTGGAACCTGTTATACTATTTATTCACAGTATGGTCTATTCATGCATTATCTCTATATTCATAGACCCAGGGTACACCTATTTGTACCCCCAAAGGCTAATTTATATGTCTTCAACATATTACTCCCAGAAATGGTGGAAGAAACACTCATGTCACCTGATCTACATATACATTTTATCACAGTGATATTCTGGACACAAAATGCAAAGGTCACACTTATGATTGCACCAAAGCCTCATTGGAAAGTGACCATGGATTACTAAAAACATCCTTGTCCAGGTTGCCTAATGCTCTCAAATGTCAATGCTATTGGTGACTACACATTTGTTTCTTCCTAAGATGATATATTCAACCTCAACCCTGTTGAAAATGTCTAATCCACTCACTCACTTTATACTTTGCCTGATTTCCTAATGTCTCTATTGATATCTGCTTTCCTACATATGTTCCCCAGTTCATCATTGTGACTGACTCTTCACATGTGCTGACGTTTACATTCATTCTCTAACCGACACCCTATTGCTAAAGAACTTTTGGTCCAAATTGCATACTCACTCTTCTTCCAAAACTTACCAACTATCTTCCTAATCCTACCTACTATCCCTTTTTGACTGGATGTTCTCTTCTACATTCAATCATCCAAGGTACAAGGTCCTATGCCATTGTGTATCGATTTATCTGAGACATCTGTGCAGAAAGTCATTCAAAGCTAAGTATCCCCATCAAGGGCCCAATGCCCTTCTGGCCTTCAAATCTTACTTGGATTTCTGTTTTCATACATATATTTCACCTATATATTATTATAAATATCGCAGGTTCCCAATACCATTCTTCATCCAGCAGAGTGATTCCTAAGCCACATCAAACAGGTTCTTAACCCTAACCATACACTCTTCCCTCAATCTAACTTTACAGAAGAGCAGGGACAGAGTGGGTCTTACAATACAGGAATGTGGGGGATCTTCCACCTGCTGAGAACCTCAAAGGTCCATGCAGAAATGATCCCTGGAGAAGATGTAGGCAGCTATGAAGGACCTGAGAGAGCAGAAGTCATCTTCCATGGCAAACCACCTGGTCGGGATGAAGGGATGTGTCTGAATGAGCCTCTCTCTTCTTAATGTAGACAAGATGGACCAAAGCAGGCCTGTGTGGAGAGCTGTTCCTTGGTGCCTATGGTTGATATTCCATTCTAACTTGTGAAAGTGTCACAGGAAGGAGGGGAAGCCTCCATCTCATGGGAGCCTTGGAAGCAACCGTTAGGACACAGTGGTTGCCAAGGCAGTGACCTCATTCAGTTCCTGAAGGAAGTGACCTCACCTCACTTCCTTGGTGATGGAACTCTCTGAACTTGGGATCCAGGAAGCCAGGCACCCAGAGCCAGTCCCAGTCCCAGTCCCAGTGGGCTCACTTGTTTGGATTTACCAAGGACAGAGTCAGTCTTTCTTGGTACCCACTGAGGTGAGGATTGCCAAATGCCAGGATAGCTCTGCAGAGGGGCCTTTCCTGAGAAAGCAGGTAGTGGCTCACCGCTGGCTCCTGACAACTTCACAGAGTTGGCCAAGGAGGCCAGATGTGAGACAGGACAGGCCCTTTCGGGGGAACATAGTATGGCCCACCAGTCAGACGACACTCCGGGTAGTCACAGACCAACTTGGAAGGAGGTGCCTTTGTGGGTGTGGGTGTGAGTTTGTGGTTTTGTCTCATGTTCTGAGAATAGGTAGGAAAGGCGGTTTGTTTGGTTTGGAGTGGACTGTTTCTAGTAAGGCTTTTGACAAGGCGAGTGTTTCTATGTTTGTGTATCCCACTGTGTCCCTGGTTGTAGACATTAGAAAAGAGAATGCATCAATGGATGTGTCCTGTCTAGTAGAAAGCTTCCCAGCATTCATCCTGCCCAATTTATGAATGGACTGCGGCTTGCCTTATGGATGGGCAACACCTACTATCTTCCTAAGTTCCTGTTTTCTTCCTGAATTCTGGCCACTCTCCAGAATAGGCTCATGGTTTTGTGTCCAAGATATGTACCACCTCCAAGCTCGGTGACATGGCCATGTACTGGATAGTTGAAAGGAATGGTGAGCATCTCAGAAAACTCAGATATCAGTGTGACCAGGAAAGTCTCCCTGGAGAAACCCTGCTTTGGGCCTTGGGCTTACCTATCCTTCTGTGGCCCTGAATGTCAGGAAGGCCTTTGCCTCAGGGCACCCCTTTGTGAAGCCTGAAGAAAACAGTTTTCAAATGGAAATGAATGGGCATCACCTGTGGCTCTTTGCTTAATTGCTTTGCAAAGGGATGTGTCTGAATCAGCCTCTTGGCCCTGTGTGAGGCTGTGGCTTAGATTGTCAGCACCTGGTGGATCCAAAGAAAGATCCCATGTGTGCATCCAAAGCCAAATTGGCACAAAAGCAGTCATCCTGGATGAGGTCTCTCGCCTTCCTCTGTAAGGTTCCTGACCTCCATCAAGTGAGAATAGGGATCCTTTGTGTCAAATGAGTCCTTCAAAGCCATGCAGAGGCTAGCCCATAGGTGCTTGGGTTTTCTCATGACTCCAGTTCACACAAAGAATCTATACCCGGCAGTCAGTAGGCCTCCAATTGGAGAAGTAGAGCAGTATTAAAGGCAGGCCTATTTGATCACTCCAGGTCCACAGGAAGGGTGTCCAGTCAAACCCTGACATTAGGCAAATGAGAGGCAAGGGAGCTTATTGTGGACACTGTCTTGGGCTGTGCCCCTCATGGAAACCTCCAGCCAGAGGTTATGATGAGTGTCTATATGGAAGAAGATGAGGGCCATGTGGCAGTGTTTTGGTTTGAATTGTGGTGTGGCAGTGGGAAGAGATGACTGGGTCCACCTGGGCTTGAACTCTGGTGTGATTCCCCTTGGAGACTGAGTTCTGGAACTGACCTCAGAGAAGTATTGCCGTGAATTGTGTCGGGATGTTAGGAGGCCACGCATGAGAGTCGCCCTTGGAAACTGAGATCTAGGCCCAGGCTGGCTTTCCACAGAGCACTGGGAATCTCAGCCCGGATATCACATGAGTTTATTCTTAAAGACCTGGCAGCCATCGTGGAGAGTCCAAACACACGTGGACCTCACATTGTAGACCTCAATGGGCCTGGCTTCCTGTGACCTTTTGGCCACTCTTTGGGAAGCCTTGTTTGTGAGAGTTCTCCAGAGCTTTCGTCGAAATGAGCTTCCTCACCATTTAATGGTTCCTGAAGGAATGGAAACACACAGTGCCTCCAACTTCATCCTTTAAAAATGGCTAGCTAGATAAATACCATGACATTTTTGAAATTCCCATGACCAGGTGGCACTGGAGAACCTTTGGATGTCCTGTTGCTGATCATGAGTGTACCAGACAGTGCCTTGATTGAGTGGGTTTCATGAAAATGGTGTAAAACAGAGATGCCAGTAAGTTGGGGCCCGCTGAGTAGTGGGCTTAGAGCAGTGGTGTGCAGGTGTGTGATAAAACATCTGTGGTGGGGCCATGTGGATCTGCCATTGGCTTCCAAATGGCTTGTGACTGACATGGTGCAGTGAGCAGACCCTTCTATGTAAAGGCATCTTGTTATATGGAGAGGTTTCAGGGCAATGTTCAGAATCAGGTTGCTATGGTCAAGGGGGCAAGCTCTGTGGGATAGAAGCCTGGCTGGTGCATTCTCCTAGGACCTTGACCCACCACACGTGACAGAACTCCCTCCAGCACTGTGTCCCAGTTGAACTCCTTGTATTTCCTGAAGCAAATTCCAAACTCCCAGTGCAGCAGCAAGAAACACCACGAAAAGTGGAGGATGACCAAATGGCTTCACAGACCACACAGGGAGACACTTAGACCCCAGTGGCCACAGTTTACCTGCAAAGATAGAATTCAGCACTTCTGCCTCATGTTCATTGGAAAATCAGAAACCATGTCCTCCAGGTCACATAGATGCAGACCAGGTTTGATGGTCTCACTACAAAGGAAGCTAAAGCTCCTGACAACAACATATATTTCAAGTGCCCAACCTCAGAGGCAGTTTCTCAGGAAGTCTTTAGGCCAGCAGAGCTCCACGTTTGTGGAGTGTTTACCCTGTCCCTTACTCATGGAAACTAGTCTACCACTTCCAAGGTTGTGAATTCCTGAGCATTTTCCATTCCACATATGTATTCATAGCATTTCTAGCTCTTCTCCTCAAATTGTGTCTTACTTATTGTGAAGGTAATGTCAAGGCAATGTTCTGGATGAGAGTGGGAAGATTTTTTTGTAGCACATATTGGCCTACACATTGGATTCATTTTCCTATTTTCCGTTCGAAATACTGAATCCCTGACACTAACCCATACCCTACTAGATTGTGACTACGAATACTAATATGATGGAGAAAAATAACTCAAACAGAATAGAAATACAGGCAGTTCAGAGGAGGCCTGGTGTATAGTTGGACTGGCCTTTGGCATTATAAAGGGTAGGTGTTATAAATCTAGTCCAATTTAATAGAAATAGTTCTCCATGTGTTTTGAAAGTTAACAAATATGTGAATTCCTGTCTCCCTTTCTCTGTAGCCTATTCAGCAACATGCATTTTTACATGCACATATAGAATCCTACCTCCTATCCCACGTCCATTCTTGTGAGGTGGCTGACTTGGCAGATACAAATTGTGAGAAGAGATCACTCCTCCTAAACGCTGTTGGAACTGAAAATTCAACCTCCAGGTGAGCTTCCCACTTGAACAACATGATACATAAATACATGTTCAGTAAAATAAATATTTTTGGATCTGTGGATGATAAATATTTCATGATGAATTTCGATTGGCATATATATTTCTACTCTTTAATGTCTGTGTTTGTGTGTGTGTGTGTTTTTTTGTGTATATATATATATATATATATATATATACACACACACATACACACTTCAGATTTTTCAAAATATGTAATGTATGTGTCATATTATATACTCCCTAAATTCATTCATGTTCATATATGTGGATTTATAATCAACTTTTCACAAGATTATTCTCAGAAATAGTCATCCACCTGAAATACATATTTGTTTCCTAGTGCTGAAATCCTAATATTTCTACAGTAACTGACCCAGTTTAACATGAATGCAAGTAGATTCCTATGGGACATGATGTGTATTTTGACGTTCATTTTTATTCAACACTGGTACATTACTATTTCTTCAGTTGATGCACATCATAGGATATGTATTTCATCCTCAAGTTCACAAATTCCTAGGCATTTATTTCCCTTTCAATCACTTCCTGCTTCAGAACACATGTATTCCTCCACGTTTCTTGACTGGTCTTTTCATGAGACTTCTTTCCAAACACATTCTTTTCCATTTCCGTAATCCCTTGTGAAGCAAAACTCACACCCCCTTCATGGTAAACCATAACCCCAATATCACCATTAGATGTATAACTGGTTAGAATGAATGGTTGTGTATCAATATTAGATTTCCTATATATTTTCAGATATCAATGCAATCCATTATTTAAATTGGAACCTGTTATACTATTTATTCACAGTATGGTCTATTCATGCATTATCTCTATATTCATAGACCCAGGGTACACCTATTTGTACCCCCAAAGGCTAATTTATATGTCTTCAACATATTACTCCCAGAAATGGTGGAAGAAACACTCATGTCACCTGATCTACATATACATTTTATCACAGTGATATTCTGGACACAAAATGCAAAGGTCACACTTATGATTGCACCAAAGCCTCATTGGAAAGTGACCATGGATTACTAAAAACATCCTTGTCCAGGTTGCCTAATGCTCTCAAATGTCAATGCTATTGGTGACTACACATTTGTTTCTTCCTAAGATGATATATTCAACCTCAACCCTGTTGAAAATGTCTAATCCACTCACTCACTTTATACTTTGCCTGATTTCCTAATGTCTCTATTGATATCTGCTTTCCTACATATGTTCCCCAGTTCATCATTGTGACTGACTCTTCACATGTGCTGACGTTTACATTCACTCTCTAACCGACACCCTATTGCTAAAGAACTTTTGGTCCAAATTGCATACTCACTCTTCTTCCAAAACTTACCAACTATCTTCCTAATCCTACCTACTATCCCTTTTTGACTGGATGTTCTCTTCTACATTCAATCATCCAAGGTACAAGGTCCTATGCCATTGTGTATCGATTTATCTGAGACATCTGTGCAGAAAGTCATTCAAAGCTAAGTATCCCCATCAAGGGCCCAATGCCCTTCTGGCCTTCAAATCTTACTTGGATTTCTGTTTTCATACATATATTTCACCTATATATTATTATAAATATCGCAGGTTCCCAATACCATTCTTCATCCAGCAGAGTGATTCCTAAGCCACATCAAACAGGTTCTTAACCCTAACCATACACTCTTCCCTCAATCTAACTTTACAGAAGAGCAGGGACAGAGTGGGTCTTACAATACAGGAATGTGGGGGATCTTCCACCTGCTGAGAACCTCAAAGGTCCATGCAGAAATGATCCCTGGAGAAGATGTAGGCAGCTATGAAGGACCTGAGAGAGCAGAAGTCATCTTCCATGGCAAACCACCTGGTCGGGATGAAGGGATGTGTCTGAATGAGCCTCTCTCTTCTTAATGTAGACAAGATGGACCAAAGCAGGCCTGTGTGGAGAGCTGTTCCTTGGTGCCTATGGTTGATATTCCATTCTAACTTGTGAAAGTGTCACAGGAAGGAGGGGAAGCCTCCATCTCATGGGAGCCTTGGAAGCAACCGTTAGGACACAGTGGTTGCCAAGGCAGTGACCTCATTCAGTTCCTGAAGGAAGTGACCTCACCTCACTTCCTTGGTGATGGAACTCTCTGAACTTGGGATCCAGGAAGCCAGGCACCCAGAGCCAGTCCCAGTCCCAGTCCCAGTGGGCTCACTTGTTTGGATTTACCAAGGACAGAGTCAGTCTTTCTTGGTACCCACTGAGGTGAGGATTGCCAAATGCCAGGATAGCTCTGCAGAGGGGCCTTTCCTGAGAAAGCAGGTAGTGGCTCACCGCTGGCTCCTGACAACTTCACAGAGTTGGCCAAGGAGGCCAGATGTGAGACAGGACAGGCCCTTTCGGGGGAACATAGTATGGCCCACCAGTCAGACGACACTCCGGGTAGTCACAGACCAACTTGGAAGGAGGTGCCTTTGTGGGTGTGGGTGTGAGTTTGTGGTTTTGTCTCATGTTCTGAGAATAGGTAGGAAAGGCGGTTTGTTTGGTTTGGAGTGGACTGTTTCTAGTAAGGCTTTTGACAAGGCGAGTGTTTCTATGTTTGTGTATCCCACTGTGTCCCTGGTTGTAGACATTAGAAAAGAGAATGCATCAATGGATGTGTCCTGTCTAGTAGAAAGCTTCCCAGCATTCATCCTGCCCAATTTATGAATGGACTGCGGCTTGCCTTATGGATGGGCAACACCTACTATCTTCCTAAGTTCCTGTTTTCTTCCTGAATTCTGGCCACTCTCCAGAATAGGCTCATGGTTTTGTGTCCAAGATATGTACCACCTCCAAGCTCGGTGACATGGCCATGTACTGGATAGTTGAAAGGAATGGTGAGCATCTCAGAAAACTCAGTTATCAGTGTGACCAGGAAAGTCTCCCTGGAGAAACCCTGCTTTGGGCCTTGGGCTTACCTATCCTTCTGTGGCCCTGAATGTCAGGAAGGCCTTTGCCTCAGGGCACCCCTTTGTGAAGCCTGAAGAAAACAGTTTTCAAATGGAAATGAATGGGCATCACCTGTGGCTCTTTGCTTAATTGCTTTGCAAAGGGATGTGTCTGAATCAGCCTCTTGGCCCTGTGTGAGGCTGTGGCTTAGATTGTCAGCACCTGGTGGATCCAAAGAAAGATCCCATGTGTGCATCCAAAGCCAAATTGGCACAAAAGCAGTCATCCTGGATGAGGTCTCTCGCCTTCCTCTGTAAGGTTCCTGACCTCCATCAAGTGAGAATAGGGATCCTTTGTGTCAAATGAGTCCTTCAAAGCCATGCAGAGGCTAGCCCATAGGTGCTTGGGTTTTCTCATGACTCCAGTTCACACAAAGAATCTATACCCGGCAGTCAGTAGGCCTCCAATTGGAGAAGTAGAGCAGTATTAAAGGCAGGCCTATTTGATCACTCCAGGTCCACAGGAAGGGTGTCCAGTCAAACCCTGACCTTAGGCAAATGAGAGGCAAGGGAGCTTATTGTGGACACTGTCTTGGGCTGTGCCCCTCATGGAAACCTCCAGCCAGAGGTTATGATGAGTGTCTATATGGAAGAAGATGAGGGCCATGTGGCAGTGTTTTGGTTTGAATTGTGGTGTGGCAGTGGGAAGAGATGACTGGGTCCACCTGGGCTTGAACTCTGGTGTGATTCCCCTTGGAGACTGAGTTCTGGAACTGACCTCAGAGAAGTATTGCCGTGAATTGTGTCGGGATGTTAGGACGCCACGCATGAGAGTCGCCCTTGGAAACTGAGATCTAGGCCCAGGCTGGCTTTCCACAGAGCACTGGGAATCTCAGCCCGGATATCACATGAGTTTATTCTTAAAGACCTGGCAGCCATCGTGGAGAGTCCAAACACACGTGGACCTCACATTGTAGACCTCAATGGGCCTGGCTTCCTGTGACCTTTTGGCCACTCTTTGGGAAGCCTTGTTTGTGAGAGTTCTCCAGAGCTTTCGTCGAAATGAGCTTCCTCACCATTTAATGGTTCCTGAAGGAATGGAAACACACAGTGCCTCCAACTTCATCCTTTAAAAATGGCTAGCTAGATAAATACCATGACATTTTTGAAATTCCCATGACCAGGTGGCACTGGAGAACCTTTGGATGTCCTGTTGCTGATCATGAGTGTACCAGACAGTGCCTTGATTGAGTGGGTTTCATGAAAATGGTGTAAAACAGAGATGCCAGTAAGTTGGGGCCCGCTGAGTAGTGGGCCTAGAGCAGTGGTGTGCAGGTGTGTGATAAAACATCTGTGGTGGGGCCATGTGGATCTGCCATTGGCTTCCAAATGGCTTGTGACTGACATGGTGCAGTGAGCAGACCCTTCTATGTAAAGGCATCTTGTTATATGGAGAGGTTTCAGGGCAATGTTCAGAATCAGGTTGCTATGGTCAAGGGGGCAAGCTCTGTGGGATAGAAGCCTGGCTGGTGCATTCTCCTAGGACCTTGACCCACCACACGTGACAGAACTCCCTCCAGCACTGTGTCCCAGTTGAACTCCTTGTATTTCCTGAAGCAAATTCCAAACTCCCAGTGCAGCAGCAAGAAACACCACGAAAAGTGGAGGATGACCAAATGGCTTCACAGTCCACACAGGGAGACACTTAGACCCCAGTGGCCACAGTTTACCTGCAAAGAGAGAATTCAGCACTTCTGCCTCATGTTCATTGGAAAATCAGAAACCATGTCCTCCAGGTCACATAGATGCAGACCAGGTTTGATGGTCTCACTACAAAGGAAGCTAAAGCTCCTGACAACAACATATATTTCAAGTGCCCAACCTCAGAGGCAGTTTCTCAGGAAGTCTTTAGGCCAGCAGAGCTCCACGTTTGTGGAGTGTTTACCCTGTCCCTTACTCATGGAAACTAGTCTACCACTTCCAAGGTTGTGAACTCCTGAGCATTTTCCATTCCACATATGTATTCATAGCATTTCTAACTCTTCTCCTCAAATTGTGTCTTACTTATTGTGAAGGTAATGTCAAGGCAATGTTCTGGATGAGAGTGGGAAGATTTTTTTGTAGCACATATTGGCCTACACATTGGATTCATTTTCCTATTTTCCGTTCGAAATACTGAATCCCTGACACTAACCCATACCCTACTAGATTGTGACTACGAATACTAATATGATGGAGAAAAATAACTCAAACAGAATAGAAATACAGGCAGTTCAGAGGAGGCCTGGTGTATAGTTGGACTGGCCTTTGGCATTATAAAGGGTAGGTGTTATAAATCTAGTCCAATTTAATAGAAATAGTTCTCCATGTGTTTTGAAAGTTAACAAATATGTGAATTCCTGTCTCCCTTTCTCTGTAGCCTATTCAGCAACATGCATTTTTACATGCACATATAGAATCCTACCTCCTATCCCACGTCCATTCTTGTGAGGTGGCTGACTTGGCAGATACAAATTGTGAGAAGAGATCACTCCTCCTAAACGCTGTTGGAACTGAAAATTCAACCTCCAGGTGAGCTTCCCACTTGAACAACATGATACATAAATACATGTTCAGTAAAATAAATATTTTTGGATCTGTGGATGATAAATATTTCATGATGAATTTCGATTGGCATATATATTTCTACTCTTTAATGTCTGTGTTTGTGTGTGTGTTTTTCTTTTGTGTGTGTATATATATACACACACACATACACACACTCTCCAGATTTTTCAAAATATGAAATGTATGTGTCATATTATATACTCCCTAAATTCATTCATGTTCATATATGTGGATTTATAATCAACTTTTCACAAGATTATTCTCAGAAATAGTCATCCACCTGAAATACATATTTGTTTCCTAGTGCTGAAATCCTAATATTTCTACAGTAACTGACCCAGTTTAACATGAATGCAAGTAGATTCCTATGGGACATGATGTGTATTTTGACGTTCATTTTTATTCAACACTGGTACATTACTATTTCTTCAGTTGATGCACATCATAGGATATGTATTTCATCCTCAAGTTCACAAATTCCTAGGCATTTATTTCCCTTTCAATCACTTCCTGCTTCAGAACACATGTATTCCTCCACGTTTCTTGACTGGTCTTTTCATGAGACTTCTTTCCAAACACATTCTTTTCCATTTCCGTAATCCCTTGTGAAGCAAAACTCACACCCCCTTCATGGTAAACCATAACCCCAATATCACCATTAGATGTATAACTGGTTAGAATGAATGGTTGTGTATCAATATTAGATTTCCTATATATTTTCAGATATCAATGCAATCCATTATTTAAATTGGAACCTGTTATACTATTTATTCACAGTATGGTCTATTCATGCATTATCTCTATATTCATAGACCCAGGGTACACCTATTTGTACCCCCAAAGGCTAATTTATATGTCTTCAACATATTACTCCCAGAAATGGTGGAAGAAACACTCATGTCACCTGATCTACATATACATTTTATCACAGTGATATTCTGGACACAAAATGCAAAGGTCACACTTATGATTGCACCAAAGCCTCATTGGAAAGTGACCATGGATTACTAAAAACATCCTTGTCCAGGTTGCCTAATGCTCTCAAATGTCAATGCTATTGGTGACTACACATTTGTTTCTTCCTAAGATGATATATTCAACCTCAACCCTGTTGAAAATGTCTAATCCACTCACTCACTTTATACTTTGCCTGATTTCCTAATGTCTCTATTGATATCTGCTTTCCTACATATGTTCCCCAGTTCATCATTGTGACTGACTCTTCACATGTGCTGACGTTTACATTCATTCTCTAACCGACACCCTATTGCTAAAGAACTTTTGGTCCAAATTGCATACTCACTCTTCTTCCAAAACTTACCAACTATCTTCCTAATCCTACCTACTATCCCTTTTTGACTGGATGTTCTCTTCTACATTCAATCATCCAAGGTACAAGGTCCTATGCCATTGTGTATCGATTTATCTGAGACATCTGTGCAGAAAGTCATTCAAAGCTAAGTATCCCCATCAAGGGCCCAATGCCCTTCTGGCCTTCAAATCTTACTTGGATTTCTGTTTTCATACATATATTTCACCTATATATTATTATAAATATCGCAGGTTCCCAATACCATTCTTCATCCAGCAGAGTGATTCCTAAGCCACATCAAACAGGTTCTTAACCCTAACCATACACTCTTCCCTCAATCTAACTTTACAGAAGAGCAGGGACAGAGTGGGTCTTACAATACAGGAATGTGGGGGATCTTCCACCTGCTGAGAACCTCAAAGGTCCATGCAGAAATGATCCCTGGAGAAGATGTAGGCAGCTATGAAGGACCTGAGAGAGCAGAAGTCATCTTCCATGGCAAACCACCTGGTCGGGATGAAGGGATGTGTCTGAATGAGCCTCTCTCTTCTTAATGTAGACAAGATGGACCAAAGCAGGCCTGTGTGGAGAGCTGTTCCTTGGTGCCTATGGTTGATATTCCATTCTAACTTGTGAAAGTGTCACAGGAAGGAGGGGAAGCCTCCATCTCATGGGAGCCTTGGAAGCAACCGTTAGGACACAGTGGTTGCCAAGGCAGTGACCTCATTCAGTTCCTGAAGGAAGTGACCTCACCTCACTTCCTTGGTGATGGAACTCTCTGAACTTGGGATCCAGGAAGCCAGGCACCCAGAGCCAGTCCCAGTCCCAGTCCCAGTGGGCTCACTTGTTTGGATTTACCAAGGACAGAGTCAGTCTTTCTTGGTACCCACTGAGGTGAGGATTGCCAAATGCCAGGATAGCTCTGCAGAGGGGCCTTTCCTGAGAAAGCAGGTAGTGGCTCACCGCTGGCTCCTGACAACTTCACAGAGTTGGCCAAGGAGGCCAGATGTGAGACAGGACAGGCCCTTTCGGGGGAACATAGTATGGCCCACCAGTCAGACGACACTCCGGGTAGTCACAGACCAACTTGGAAGGAGGTGCCTTTGTGGGTGTGGGTGTGAGTTTGTGGTTTTGTCTCATGTTCTGAGAATAGGTAGGAAAGGCGGTTTGTTTGGTTTGGAGTGGACTGTTTCTAGTAAGGCTTTTGACAAGGCGAGTGTTTCTATGTTTGTGTATCCCACTGTGTCCCTGGTTGTAGACATTAGAAAAGAGAATGCATCAATGGATGTGTCCTGTCTAGTAGAAAGCTTCCCAGCATTCATCCTGCCCAATTTATGAATGGACTGCGGCTTGCCTTATGGATGGGCAACACCTACTATCTTCCTAAGTTCCTGTTTTCTTCCTGAATTCTGGCCACTCTCCAGAATAGGCTCATGGTTTTGTGTCCAAGATATGTACCACCTCCAAGCTCGGTGACATGGCCATGTACTGGATAGTTGAAAGGAATGGTGAGCATCTCAGAAAACTCAGATATCAGTGTGACCAGGAAAGTCTCCCTGGAGAAACCCTGCTTTGGGCCTTGGGCTTACCTATCCTTCTGTGGCCCTGAATGTCAGGAAGGCCTTTGCCTCAGGGCACCCCTTTGTGAAGCCTGAAGAAAACAGTTTTCAAATGGAAATGAATGGGCATCACCTGTGGCTCTTTGCTTAATTGCTTTGCAAAGGGATGTGTCTGAATCAGCCTCTTGGCCCTGTGTGAGGCTGTGGCTTAGATTGTCAGCACCTGGTGGATCCAAAGAAAGATCCCATGTGTGCATCCAAAGCCAAATTGGCACAAAAGCAGTCATCCTGGATGAGGTCTCTCGCCTTCCTCTGTAAGGTTCCTGACCTCCATCAAGTGAGAATAGGGATCCTTTGTGTCAAATGAGTCCTTCAAAGCCATGCAGAGGCTAGCCCATAGGTGCTTGGGTTTTCTCATGACTCCAGTTCACACAAAGAATCTATACCCGGCAGTCAGTAGGCCTCCAATTGGAGAAGTAGAGCAGTATTAAAGGCAGGCCTATTTGATCACTCCAGGTCCACAGGAAGGGTGTCCAGTCAAACCCTGACATTAGGCAAATGAGAGGCAAGGGAGCTTATTGTGGACACTGTCTTGGGCTGTGCCCCTCATGGAAACCTCCAGCCAGAGGTTATGATGAGTGTCTATATGGAAGAAGATGAGGGCCATGTGGCAGTGTTTTGGTTTGAATTGTGGTGTGGCAGTGGGAAGAGATGACTGGGTCCACCTGGGCTTGAACTCTGGTGTGATTCCCCTTGGAGACTGAGTTCTGGAACTGACCTCAGAGAAGTATTGCCGTGAATTGTGTCGGGATGTTAGGAGGCCACGCATGAGAGTCGCCCTTGGAAACTGAGATCTAGGCCCAGGCTGGCTTTCCACAGAGCACTGGGAATCTCAGCCCGGATATCACATGAGTTTATTCTTAAAGACCTGGCAGCCATCGTGGAGAGTCCAAACACACGTGGACCTCACATTGTAGACCTCAATGGGCCTGGCTTCCTGTGACCTTTTGGCCACTCTTTGGGAAGCCTTGTTTGTGAGAGTTCTCCAGAGCTTTCGTCGAAATGAGCTTCCTCACCATTTAATGGTTCCTGAAGGAATGGAAACACACAGTGCCTCCAACTTCATCCTTTAAAAATGGCTAGCTAGATAAATACCATGACATTTTTGAAATTCCCATGACCAGGTGGCACTGGAGAACCTTTGGATGTCCTGTTGCTGATCATGAGTGTACCAGACAGTGCCTTGATTGAGTGGGTTTCATGAAAATGGTGTAAAACAGAGATGCCAGTAAGTTGGGGCCCGCTGAGTAGTGGGCCTAGAGCAGTGGTGTGCAGGTGTGTGATAAAACATCTGTGGTGGGGCCATGTGGATCTGCCATTGGCTTCCAAATGGCTTGTGACTGACATGGTGCAGTGAGCAGACCCTTCTATGTAAAGGCATCTTGTTATATGGAGAGGTTTCAGGGCAATGTTCAGAATCAGGTTGCTATGGTCAAGGGGGCAAGCTCTGTGGGATAGAAGCCTGGCTGGTGCATTCTCCTAGGACCTTGACCCACCACACGTGACAGAACTCCCTCCAGCACTGTGTCCCAGTTGAACTCCTTGTATTTCCTGAAGCAAATTCCAAACTCCCAGTGCAGCAGCAAGAAACACCACGAAAAGTGGAGGATGACCAAATGGCTTCACAGTCCACACAGGGAGACACTTAGACCCCAGTGGCCACAGTTTACCTGCAAAGAGAGAATTCAGCACTTCTGCCTCATGTTCATTGGAAAATCAGAAACCATGTCCTCCAGGTCACATAGATGCAGACCAGGTTTGATGGTCTCACTACAAAGGAAGCTAAAGCTCCTGACAACAACATATATTTCAAGTGCCCAACCTCAGAGGCAGTTTCTCAGGAAGTCTTTAGGCCAGCAGAGCTCCACGTTTGTGGAGTGTTTACCCTGTCCCTTACTCATGGAAACTAGTCTACCACTTCCAAGGTTGTGAACTCCTGAGCATTTTCCATTCCACATATGTATTCATAGCATTTCTAACTCTTCTCCTCAAATTGTGTCTTACTTATTGTGAAGGTAATGTCAAGGCAATGTTCTGGATGAGAGTGGGAAGATTTTTTTGTAGCACATATTGGCCTACACATTGGATTCATTTTCCTATTTTCCGTTCGAAATACTGAATCCCTGACACTAACCCATACCCTACTAGATTGTGACTACGAATACTAATATGATGGAGAAAAATAACTCAAACAGAATAGAAATACAGGCAGTTCAGAGGAGGCCTGGTGTATAGTTGGACTGGCCTTTGGCATTATAAAGGGTAGGTGTTATAAATCTAGTCCAATTTAATAGAAATAGTTCTCCATGTGTTTTGAAAGTTAACAAATATGTGAATTCCTGTCTCCCTTTCTCTGTAGCCTATTCAGCAACATGCATTTTTACATGCACATATAGAATCCTACCTCCTATCCCACGTCCATTCTTGTGAGGTGGCTGACTTGGCAGATACAAATTGTGAGAAGAGATCACTCCTCCTAAACGCTGTTGGAACTGAAAATTCAACCTCCAGGTGAGCTTCCCACTTGAACAACATGATACATAAATACATGTTCAGTAAAATAAATATTTTTGGATCTGTGGATGATAAATATTTCATGATGAATTTCGATTGGCATATATATTTCTACTCTTTAATGTCTGTGTTTGTGTGTGTGTTTTTCTTTTGTGTGTGTATATATATACACACACACATACACACACTCTCCAGATTTTTCAAAATATGAAATGTCTGTGTCATATTATATACTCCCTAAATTCATTCATGTTCATATATGTGGATTTATAATCAACTTTTCACAAGATTATTCTCAGAAATAGTCATCCACCTGAAATACATATTTGTTTCCTAGTGCTGAAATCCTAATATTTCTACAGTAACTGACCCAGTTTAACATGAATGCAAGTAGATTCCTATGGGACATGATGTGTATTTTGACGTTCATTTTTATTCAACACTGGTACATTACTATTTCTTCAGTTGATGCACATCATAGGATATGTATTTCATCCTCAAGTTCACAAATTCCTAGGCATTTATTTCCCTTTCAATCACTTCCTGCTTCAGAACACATGTATTCCTCCACGTTTCTTGACTGGTCTTTTCATGAGACTTCTTTCCAAACACATTCTTTTCCATTTCCGTAATCCCTTGTGAAGCAAAACTCACACCCCCTTCATGGTAAACCATAACCCCAATATCACCATTAGATGTATAACTGGTTAGAATGAATGGTTGTGTATCAATATTAGATTTCCTATATATTTTCAGATATCAATGCAATCCATTATTTAAATTGGAACCTGTTATACTATTTATTCACAGTATGGTCTATTCATGCATTATCTCTATATTCATAGACCCAGGGTACACCTATTTGTACCCCCAAAGGCTAATTTATATGTCTTCAACATATTACTCCCAGAAATGGTGGAAGAAACACTCATGTCACCTGATCTACATATACATTTTATCACAGTGATATTCTGGACACAAAATGCAAAGGTCACACTTATGATTGCACCAAAGCCTCATTGGAAAGTGACCATGGATTACTAAAAACATCCTTGTCCAGGTTGCCTAATGCTCTCAAATGTCAATGCTATTGGTGACTACACATTTGTTTCTTCCTAAGATGATATATTCAACCTCAACCCTGTTGAAAATGTCTAATCCACTCACTCACTTTATACTTTGCCTGATTTCCTAATGTCTCTATTGATATCTGCTTTCCTACATATGTTCCCCAGTTCATCATTGTGACTGACTCTTCACATGTGCTGACGTTTACATTCACTCTCTAACCGACACCCTATTGCTAAAGAACTTTTGGTCCAAATTGCATACTCACTCTTCTTCCAAAACTTACCAACTATCTTCCTAATCCTACCTACTATCCCTTTTTGACTGGATGTTCTCTTCTACATTCAATCATCCAAGGTACAAGGTCCTATGCCATTGTGTATCGATTTATCTGAGACATCTGTGCAGAAAGTCATTCAAAGCTAAGTATCCCCATCAAGGGCCCAATGCCCTTCTGGCCTTCAAATCTTACTTGGATTTCTGTTTTCATACATATATTTCACCTATATATTATTATAAATATCGCAGGTTCCCAATACCATTCTTCATCCAGCAGAGTGATTCCTAAGCCACATCAAACAGGTTCTTAACCCTAACCATACACTCTTCCCTCAATCTAACTTTACAGAAGAGCAGGGACAGAGTGGGTCTTACAATACAGGAATGTGGGGGATCTTCCACCTGCTGAGAACCTCAAAGGTCCATGCAGAAATGATCCCTGGAGAAGATGTAGGCAGCTATGAAGGACCTGAGAGAGCAGAAGTCATCTTCCATGGCAAACCACCTGGTCGGGATGAAGGGATGTGTCTGAATGAGCCTCTCTCTTCTTAATGTAGACAAGATGGACCAAAGCAGGCCTGTGTGGAGAGCTGTTCCTTGGTGCCTATGGTTGATATTCCATTCTAACTTGTGAAAGTGTCACGGGAAGGAGGGGCAGCCTCCATCTCATGGGAGCCTTGGAAGCAACTGTTAGGACACAGTGGTTGCCAAGGCAGTGACCTCATTCAGTTCCTGAAGGAAGTGACCTCACCTCACTTCCTTGGTGATGGAACTCTCTGAACTTGGGATCCAGGAAGCCAGGCACCCAGAGCCAGTCCCAGTCCCAGTCCCAGTGGGCTCACTTGTTTGGATTTACCAAGGACAGAGTCAGTCTTTCTTGGTACCCACTGAGGTGAGGATTGCCAAATGCCAGGATAGCTCTGCAGAGGGGCCTTTCCTGAGAAAGCAGGTAGTGGCTCACCGCTGGCTCCTGACAACTTCACAGAGTTGGCCAAGGAGGCCAGATGTGAGACAGGACAGGCCCTTTCGGGGGAACATAGTATGGCCCACCAGTCAGACGACACTCCGGGTAGTCACAGACCAACTTGGAAGGAGGTGCCTTTGTGGGTGTGGGTGTGAGTTTGTGGTTTTGTCTCATGTTCTGAGAATAGGTAGGAAAGGCGGTTTGTTTGGTTTGGAGTGGACTGTTTCTAGTAAGGCTTTTGACAAGGCGAGTGTTTCTATGTTTGTGTATCCCACTGTGTCCCTGGTTGTAGACATTAGAAAAGAGAATGCATCAATGGATGTGTCCTGTCTAGTAGAAAGCTTCCCAGCATTCATCCTGCCCAATTTATGAATGGACTGCGGCTTGCCTTATGGATGGGCAACACCTACTATCTTCCTAAGTTCCTGTTTTCTTCCTGAATTCTGGCCACTCTCCAGAATAGGCTCATGGTTTTGTGTCCAAGATATGTACCACCTCCAAGCTCGGTGACATGGCCATGTACTGGATAGTTGAAAGGAATGGTGAGCATCTCAGAAAACTCAGATATCAGTGTGACCAGGAAAGTCTCCCTGGAGAAACCCTGCTTTGGGCCTTGGGCTTACCTATCCTTCTGTGGCCCTGAATGTCAGGAAGGCCTTTGCCTCAGGGCACCCCTTTGTGAAGCCTGAAGAAAACAGTTTTCAAATGGAAATGAATGGGCATCACCTGTGGCTCTTTGCTTAATTGCTTTGCAAAGGGATGTGTCTGAATCAGCCTCTTGGCCCTGTGTGAGGCTGTGGCTTAGATTGTCAGCACCTGGTGGATCCAAAGAAAGATCCCATGTGTGCATCCAAAGCCAAATTGGCACAAAAGCAGTCATCCTGGATGAGGTCTCTCGCCTTCCTCTGTAAGGTTCCTGACCTCCATCAAGTGAGAATAGGGATCCTTTGTGTCAAATGAGTCCTTCAAAGCCATGCAGAGGCTAGCCCATAGGTGCTTGGGTTTTCTCATGACTCCAGTTCACACAAAGAATCTATACCCGGCAGTCAGTAGGCCTCCAATTGGAGAAGTAGAGCAGTATTAAAGGCAGGCCTATTTGATCACTCCAGGTCCACAGGAAGGGTGTCCAGTCAAACCCTGACATTAGGCAAATGAGAGGCAAGGGAGCTTATTGTGGACACTGTCTTGGGCTGTGCCCCTCATGGAAACCTCCAGCCAGAGGTTATGATGAGTGTCTATATGGAAGAAGATGAGGGCCATGTGGCAGTGTTTTGGTTTGAATTGTGGTGTGGCAGTGGGAAGAGATGACTGGGTCCACCTGGGCTTGAACTCTGGTGTGATTCCCCTTGGAGACTGAGTTCTGGAACTGACCTCAGAGAAGTATTGCCGTGAATTGTGTCGGGATGTTAGGAGGCCACGCATGAGAGTCGCCCTTGGAAACTGAGATCTAGGCCCAGGCTGGCTTTCCACAGAGCACTGGGAATCTCAGCCCGGATATCACATGAGTTTATTCTTAAAGACCTGGCAGCCATCGTGGAGAGTCCAAACACACGTGGACCTCACATTGTAGACCTCAATGGGCCTGGCTTCCTGTGACCTTTTGGCCACTCTTTGGGAAGCCTTGTTTGTGAGAGTTCTCCAGAGCTTTCGTCGAAATGAGCTTCCTCACCATTTAATGGTTCCTGAAGGAATGGAAACACACAGTGCCTCCAACTTCATCCTTTAAAAATGGCTAGCTAGATAAATACCATGACATTTTTGAAATTCCCATGACCAGGTGGCACTGGAGAACCTTTGGATGTCCTGTTGCTGATCATGAGTGTACCAGACAGTGCCTTGATTGAGTGGGTTTCATGAAAATGGTGTAAAACAGAGATGCCAGTAAGTTGGGGCCCGCTGAGTAGTGGGCCTAGAGCAGTGGTGTGCAGGTGTGTGATAAAACATCTGTGGTGGGGCCATGTGGATCTGCCATTGGCTTCCAAATGGCTTGTGACTGACATGGTGCAGTGAGCAGACCCTTCTATGTAAAGGCATCTTGTTATATGGAGAGGTTTCAGGGCAATGTTCAGAATCAGGTTGCTATGGTCAAGGGGGCAAGCTCTGTGGGATAGAAGCCTGGCTGGTGCATTCTCCTAGGACCTTGACCCACCACACGTGACAGAACTCCCTCCAGCACTGTGTCCCAGTTGAACTCCTTGTATTTCCTGAAGCAAATTCCAAACTCCCAGTGCAGCAGCAAGAAACACCACGAAAAGTGGAGGATGACCAAATGGCTTCACAGTCCACACAGGGAGACACTTAGACCCCAGTGGCCACAGTTTACCTGCAAAGAGAGAATTCAGCACTTCTGCCTCATGTTCATTGGAAAATCAGAAACCATGTCCTCCAGGTCACATAGATGCAGACCAGGTTTGATGGTCTCACTACAAAGGAAGCTAAAGCTCCTGACAACAACATATATTTCAAGTGCCCAACCTCAGAGGCAGTTTCTCAGGAAGTCTTTAGGCCAGCAGAGCTCCACGTTTGTGGAGTGTTTACCCTGTCCCTTACTCATGGAAACTAGTCTACCACTTCCAAGGTTGTGAACTCCTGAGCATTTTCCATTCCACATATGTATTCATAGCATTTCTAACTCTTCTCCTCAAATTGTGTCTTACTTATTGTGAAGGTAATGTCAAGGCAATGTTCTGGATGAGAGTGGGAAGATTTTTTTGTAGCACATATTGGCCTACACATTGGATTCATTTTCCTATTTTCCGTTCGAAATACTGAATCCCTGACACTAACCCATACCCTACTAGATTGTGACTACGAATACTAATATGATGGAGAAAAATAACTCAAACAGAATAGAAATACAGGCAGTTCAGAGGAGGCCTGGTGTATAGTTGGACTGGCCTTTGGCATTATAAAGGGTAGGTGTTATAAATCTAGTCCAATTTAATAGAAATAGTTCTCCATGTGTTTTGAAAGTTAACAAATATGTGAATTCCTGTCTCCCTTTCTCTGTAGCCTATTCAGCAACATGCATTTTTACATGCACATATAGAATCCTACCTCCTATCCCACGTCCATTCTTGTGAGGTGGCTGACTTGGCAGATACAAATTGTGAGAAGAGATCACTCCTCCTAAACGCTGTTGGAACTGAAAATTCAACCTCCAGGTGAGCTTCCCACTTGAACAACATGATACATAAATACATGTTCAGTAAAATAAATATTTTTGGATCTGTGGATGATAAATATTTCATGATGAATTTCGATTGGCATATATATTTCTACTCTTTAATGTCTGTGTTTGTGTGTGTGTGTGTTTTTTTGTGTATATATATATATATATATATATATATATATACACACACACACACACATACACACTTCAGATTTTTCAAAATATGTAATGTATGTGTCATATTATATACTCCCTAAATTCATTCATGTTCATATATGTGGATTTATAATCAACTTTTCACAAGATTATTCTCAGAAATAGTCATCCACCTGAAATACATATTTGTTTCCTAGTGCTGAAATCCTAATATTTCTACAGTAACTGACCCAGTTTAACATGAATGCAAGTAGATTCCTATGGGACATGATGTGTATTTTGACGTTCATTTTTATTCAACACTGGTACATTACTATTTCTTCAGTTGATGCACATCATAGGATATGTATTTCATCCTCAAGTTCACAAATTCCTAGGCATTTATTTCCCTTTCAATCACTTCCTGCTTCAGAACACATGTATTCCTCCACGTTTCTTGACTGGTCTTTTCATGAGACTTCTTTCCAAACACATTCTTTTCCATTTCCGTAATCCCTTGTGAAGCAAAACTCACACCCCCTTCATGGTAAACCATAACCCCAATATCACCATTAGATGTATAACTGGTTAGAATGAATGGTTGTGTATCAATATTAGATTTCCTATATATTTTCAGATATCAATGCAATCCATTATTTAAATTGGAACCTGTTATACTATTTATTCACAGTATGGTCTATTCATGCATTATCTCTATATTCATAGACCCAGGGTACACCTATTTGTACCCCCAAAGGCTAATTTATATGTCTTCAACATATTACTCCCAGAAATGGTGGAAGAAACACTCATGTCACCTGATCTACATATACATTTTATCACAGTGATATTCTGGACACAAAATGCAAAGGTCACACTTATGATTGCACCAAAGCCTCATTGGAAAGTGACCATGGATTACTAAAAACATCCTTGTCCAGGTTGCCTAATGCTCTCAAATGTCAATGCTATTGGTGACTACACATTTGTTTCTTCCTAAGATGATATATTCAACCTCAACCCTGTTGAAAATGTCTAATCCACTCACTCACTTTATACTTTGCCTGATTTCCTAATGTCTCTATTGATATCTGCTTTCCTACATATGTTCCCCAGTTCATCATTGTGACTGACTCTTCACATGTGCTGACGTTTACATTCACTCTCTAACCGACACCCTATTGCTAAAGAACTTTTGGTCCAAATTGCATACTCACTCTTCTTCCAAAACTTACCAACTATCTTCCTAATCCTACCTACTATCCCTTTTTGACTGGATGTTCTCTTCTACATTCAATCATCCAAGGTACAAGGTCCTATGCCATTGTGTATCGATTTATCTGAGACATCTGTGCAGAAAGTCATTCAAAGCTAAGTATCCCCATCAAGGGCCCAATGCCCTTCTGGCCTTCAAATCTTACTTGGATTTCTGTTTTCATACATATATTTCACCTATATATTATTATAAATATCGCAGGTTCCCAATACCATTCTTCATCCAGCAGAGTGATTCCTAAGCCACATCAAACAGGTTCTTAACCCTAACCATACACTCTTCCCTCAATCTAACTTTACAGAAGAGCAGGGACAGAGTGGGTCTTACAATACAGGAATGTGGGGGATCTTCCACCTGCTGAGAACCTCAAAGGTCCATGCAGAAATGATCCCTGGAGAAGATGTAGGCAGCTATGAAGGACCTGAGAGAGCAGAAGTCATCTTCCATGGCAAACCACCTGGTCGGGATGAAGGGATGTGTCTGAATGAGCCTCTCTCTTCTTAATGTAGACAAGATGGACCAAAGCAGGCCTGTGTGGAGAGCTGTTCCTTGGTGCCTATGGTTGATATTCCATTCTAACTTGTGAAAGTGTCACAGGAAGGAGGGGAAGCCTCCATCTCATGGGAGCCTTGGAAGCAACCGTTAGGACACAGTGGTTGCCAAGGCAGTGACCTCATTCAGTTCCTGAAGGAAGTGACCTCACCTCACTTCCTTGGTGATGGAACTCTCTGAACTTGGGATCCAGGAAGCCAGGCACCCAGAGCCAGTCCCAGTCCCAGTCCCAGTGGGCTCACTTGTTTGGATTTACCAAGGACAGAGTCAGTCTTTCTTGGTACCCACTGAGGTGAGGATTGCCAAATGCCAGGATAGCTCTGCAGAGGGGCCTTTCCTGAGAAAGCAGGTAGTGGCTCACCGCTGGCTCCTGACAACTTCACAGAGTTGGCCAAGGAGGCCAGATGTGAGACAGGACAGGCCCTTTCGGGGGAACATAGTATGGCCCACCAGTCAGACGACACTCCGGGTAGTCACAGACCAACTTGGAAGGAGGTGCCTTTGTGGGTGTGGGTGTGAGTTTGTGGTTTTGTCTCATGTTCTGAGAATAGGTAGGAAAGGCGGTTTGTTTGGTTTGGAGTGGACTGTTTCTAGTAAGGCTTTTGACAAGGCGAGTGTTTCTATGTTTGTGTATCCCACTGTGTCCCTGGTTGTAGACATTAGAAAAGAGAATGCATCAATGGATGTGTCCTGTCTAGTAGAAAGCTTCCCAGCATTCATCCTGCCCAATTTATGAATGGACTGCGGCTTGCCTTATGGATGGGCAACACCTACTATCTTCCTAAGTTCCTGTTTTCTTCCTGAATTCTGGCCACTCTCCAGAATAGGCTCATGGTTTTGTGTCCAAGATATGTACCACCTCCAAGCTCGGTGACATGGCCATGTACTGGATAGTTGAAAGGAATGGTGAGCATCTCAGAAAACTCAGATATCAGTGTGACCAGGAAAGTCTCCCTGGAGAAACCCTGCTTTGGGCCTTGGGCTTACCTATCCTTCTGTGGCCCTGAATGTCAGGAAGGCCTTTGCCTCAGGGCACCCCTTTGTGAAGCCTGAAGAAAACAGTTTTCAAATGGAAATGAATGGGCATCACCTGTGGCTCTTTGCTTAATTGCTTTGCAAAGGGATGTGTCTGAATCAGCCTCTTGGCCCTGTGTGAGGCTGTGGCTTAGATTGTCAGCACCTGGTGGATCCAAAGAAAGATCCCATGTGTGCATCCAAAGCCAAATTGGCACAAAAGCAGTCATCCTGGATGAGGTCTCTCGCCTTCCTCTGTAAGGTTCCTGACCTCCATCAAGTGAGAATAGGGATCCTTTGTGTCAAATGAGTCCTTCAAAGCCATGCAGAGGCTAGCCCATAGGTGCTTGGGTTTTCTCATGACTCCAGTTCACACAAAGAATCTATACCCGGCAGTCAGTAGGCCTCCAATTGGAGAAGTAGAGCAGTATTAAAGGCAGGCCTATTTGATCACTCCAGGTCCACAGGAAGGGTGTCCAGTCAAACCCTGACATTAGGCAAATGAGAGGCAAGGGAGCTTATTGTGGACACTGTCTTGGGCTGTGCCCCTCATGGAAACCTCCAGCCAGAGGTTATGATGAGTGTCTATATGGAAGAAGATGAGGGCCATGTGGCAGTGTTTTGGTTTGAATTGTGGTGTGGCAGTGGGAAGAGATGACTGGGTCCACCTGGGCTTGAACTCTGGTGTGATTCCCCTTGGAGACTGAGTTCTGGAACTGACCTCAGAGAAGTATTGCCGTGAATTGTGTCGGGATGTTAGGAGGCCACGCATGAGAGTCGCCCTTGGAAACTGAGATCTAGGCCCAGGCTGGCTTTCCACAGAGCACTGGGAATCTCAGCCCGGATATCACATGAGTTTATTCTTAAAGACCTGGCAGCCATCGTGGAGAGTCCAAACACACGTGGACCTCACATTGTAGACCTCAATGGGCCTGGCTTCCTGTGACCTTTTGGCCACTCTTTGGGAAGCCTTGTTTGTGAGAGTTCTCCAGAGCTTTCGTCGAAATGAGCTTCCTCACCATTTAATGGTTCCTGAAGGAATGGAAACACACAGTGCCTCCAACTTCATCCTTTAAAAATGGCTAGCTAGATAAATACCATGACATTTTTGAAATTCCCATGACCAGGTGGCACTGGAGAACCTTTGGATGTCCTGTTGCTGATCATGAGTGTACCAGACAGTGCCTTGATTGAGTGGGTTTCATGAAAATGGTGTAAAACAGAGATGCCAGTAAGTTGGGGCCCGCTGAGTAGTGGGCCTAGAGCAGTGGTGTGCAGGTGTGTGATAAAACATCTGTGGTGGGGCCATGTGGATCTGCCATTGGCTTCCAAATGGCTTGTGACTGACATGGTGCAGTGAGCAGACCCTTCTATGTAAAGGCATCTTGTTATATGGAGAGGTTTCAGGGCAATGTTCAGAATCAGGTTGCTATGGTCAAGGGGGCAAGCTCTGTGGGATAGAAGCCTGGCTGGTGCATTCTCCTAGGACCTTGACCCACCACACGTGACAGAACTCCCTCCAGCACTGTGTCCCAGTTGAACTCCTTGTATTTCCTGAAGCAAATTCCAAACTCCCAGTGCAGCAGCAAGAAACACCACGAAAAGTGGAGGATGACCAAATGGCTTCACAGTCCACACAGGGAGACACTTAGACCCCAGTGGCCACAGTTTACCTGCAAAGAGAGAATTCAGCACTTCTGCCTCATGTTCATTGGAAAATCAGAAACCATGTCCTCCAGGTCACATAGATGCAGACCAGGTTTGATGGTCTCACTACAAAGGAAGCTAAAGCTCCTGACAACAACATATATTTCAAGTGCCCAACCTCAGAGGCAGTTTCTCAGGAAGTCTTTAGGCCAGCAGAGCTCCACGTTTGTGGAGTGTTTACCCTGTCCCTTACTCATGGAAACTAGTCTACCACTTCCAAGGTTGTGAACTCCTGAGCATTTTCCATTCCACATATGTATTCATAGCATTTCTAACTCTTCTCCTCAAATTGTGTCTTACTTATTGTGAAGGTAATGTCAAGGCAATGTTCTGGATGAGAGTGGGAAGATTTTTTTGTAGCACATATTGGCCTACACATTGGATTCATTTTCCTATTTTCCGTTCGAAATACTGAATCCCTGACACTAACCCATACCCTACTAGATTGTGACTACGAATACTAATATGATGGAGAAAAATAACTCAAACAGAATAGAAATACAGGCAGTTCAGAGGAGGCCTGGTGTATAGTTGGACTGGCCTTTGGCATTATAAAGGGTAGGTGTTATAAATCTAGTCCAATTTAATAGAAATAGTTCTCCATGTGTTTTGAAAGTTAACAAATATGTGAATTCCTGTCTCCCTTTCTCTGTAGCCTATTCAGCAACATGCATTTTTACATGCACATATAGAATCCTACCTCCTATCCCACGTCCATTCTTGTGAGGTGGCTGACTTGGCAGATACAAATTGTGAGAAGAGATCACTCCTCCTAAACGCTGTTGGAACTGAAAATTCAACCTCCAGGTGAGCTTCCCACTTGAACAACATGATACATAAATACATGTTCAGTAAAATAAATATTTTTGGATCTGTGGATGATAAATATTTCATGATGAATTTCGATTGGCATATATATTTCTACTCTTTAATGTCTGTGTTTGTGTGTGTGTGTGTTTTTTTGTGTATATATATATATATATATATATATATATACACACACACACACACATACACACTTCAGATTTTTCAAAATATGTAATGTATGTGTCATATTATATACTCCCTAAATTCATTCATGTTCATATATGTGGATTTATAATCAACTTTTCACAAGATTATTCTCAGAAATAGTCATCCACCTGAAATACATATTTGTTTCCTAGTGCTGAAATCCTAATATTTCTACAGTAACTGACCCAGTTTAACATGAATGCAAGTAGATTCCTATGGGACATGATGTGTATTTTGACGTTCATTTTTATTCAACACTGGTACATTACTATTTCTTCAGTTGATGCACATCATAGGATATGTATTTCATCCTCAAGTTCACAAATTCCTAGGCATTTATTTCCCTTTCAATCACTTCCTGCTTCAGAACACATGTATTCCTCCACGTTTCTTGACTGGTCTTTTCATGAGACTTCTTTCCAAACACATTCTTTTCCATTTCCGTAATCCCTTGTGAAGCAAAACTCACACCCCCTTCATGGTAAACCATAACCCCAATATCACCATTAGATGTATAACTGGTTAGAATGAATGGTTGTGTATCAATATTAGATTTCCTATATATTTTCAGATATCAATGCAATCCATTATTTAAATTGGAACCTGTTATACTATTTATTCACAGTATGGTCTATTCATGCATTATCTCTATATTCATAGACCCAGGGTACACCTATTTGTACCCCCAAAGGCTAATTTATATGTCTTCAACATATTACTCCCAGAAATGGTGGAAGAAACACTCATGTCACCTGATCTACATATACATTTTATCACAGTGATATTCTGGACACAAAATGCAAAGGTCACACTTATGATTGCACCAAAGCCTCATTGGAAAGTGACCATGGATTACTAAAAACATCCTTGTCCAGGTTGCCTAATGCTCTCAAATGTCAATGCTATTGGTGACTACACATTTGTTTCTTCCTAAGATGATATATTCAACCTCAACCCTGTTGAAAATGTCTAATCCACTCACTCACTTTATACTTTGCCTGATTTCCTAATGTCTCTATTGATATCTGCTTTCCTACATATGTTCCCCAGTTCATCATTGTGACTGACTCTTCACATGTGCTGACGTTTACATTCACTCTCTAACCGACACCCTATTGCTAAAGAACTTTTGGTCCAAATTGCATACTCACTCTTCTTCCAAAACTTACCAACTATCTTCCTAATCCTACCTACTATCCCTTTTTGACTGGATGTTCTCTTCTACATTCAATCATCCAAGGTACAAGGTCCTATGCCATTGTGTATCGATTTATCTGAGACATCTGTGCAGAAAGTCATTCAAAGCTAAGTATCCCCATCAAGGGCCCAATGCCCTTCTGGCCTTCAAATCTTACTTGGATTTCTGTTTTCATACATATATTTCACCTATATATTATTATAAATATCGCAGGTTCCCAATACCATTCTTCATCCAGCAGAGTGATTCCTAAGCCACATCAAACAGGTTCTTAACCCTAACCATACACTCTTCCCTCAATCTAACTTTACAGAAGAGCAGGGACAGAGTGGGTCTTACAATACAGGAATGTGGGGGATCTTCCACCTGCTGAGAACCTCAAAGGTCCATGCAGAAATGATCCCTGGAGAAGATGTAGGCAGCTATGAAGGACCTGAGAGAGCAGAAGTCATCTTCCATGGCAAACCACCTGGTCGGGATGAAGGGATGTGTCTGAATGAGCCTCTCTCTTCTTAATGTAGACAAGATGGACCAAAGCAGGCCTGTGTGGAGAGCTGTTCCTTGGTGCCTATGGTTGATATTCCATTCTAACTTGTGAAAGTGTCACAGGAAGGAGGGGAAGCCTCCATCTCATGGGAGCCTTGGAAGCAACCGTTAGGACACAGTGGTTGCCAAGGCAGTGACCTCATTCAGTTCCTGAAGGAAGTGACCTCACCTCACTTCCTTGGTGATGGAACTCTCTGAACTTGGGATCCAGGAAGCCAGGCACCCAGAGCCAGTCCCAGTCCCAGTCCCAGTGGGCTCACTTGTTTGGATTTACCAAGGACAGAGTCAGTCTTTCTTGGTACCCACTGAGGTGAGGATTGCCAAATGCCAGGATAGCTCTGCAGAGGGGCCTTTCCTGAGAAAGCAGGTAGTGGCTCACCGCTGGCTCCTGACAACTTCACAGAGTTGGCCAAGGAGGCCAGATGTGAGACAGGACAGGCCCTTTCGGGGGAACATAGTATGGCCCACCAGTCAGACGACACTCCGGGTAGTCACAGACCAACTTGGAAGGAGGTGCCTTTGTGGGTGTGGGTGTGAGTTTGTGGTTTTGTCTCATGTTCTGAGAATAGGTAGGAAAGGCGGTTTGTTTGGTTTGGAGTGGACTGTTTCTAGTAAGGCTTTTGACAAGGCGAGTGTTTCTATGTTTGTGTATCCCACTGTGTCCCTGGTTGTAGACATTAGAAAAGAGAATGCATCAATGGATGTGTCCTGTCTAGTAGAAAGCTTCCCAGCATTCATCCTGCCCAATTTATGAATGGACTGCGGCTTGCCTTATGGATGGGCAACACCTACTATCTTCCTAAGTTCCTGTTTTCTTCCTGAATTCTGGCCACTCTCCAGAATAGGCTCATGGTTTTGTGTCCAAGATATGTACCACCTCCAAGCTCGGTGACATGGCCATGTACTGGATAGTTGAAAGGAATGGTGAGCATCTCAGAAAACTCAGATATCAGTGTGACCAGGAAAGTCTCCCTGGAGAAACCCTGCTTTGGGCCTTGGGCTTACCTATCCTTCTGTGGCCCTGAATGTCAGGAAGGCCTTTGCCTCAGGGCACCCCTTTGTGAAGCCTGAAGAAAACAGTTTTCAAATGGAAATGAATGGGCATCACCTGTGGCTCTTTGCTTAATTGCTTTGCAAAGGGATGTGTCTGAATCAGCCTCTTGGCCCTGTGTGAGGCTGTGGCTTAGATTGTCAGCACCTGGTGGATCCAAAGAAAGATCCCATGTGTGCATCCAAAGCCAAATTGGCACAAAAGCAGTCATCCTGGATGAGGTCTCTCGCCTTCCTCTGTAAGGTTCCTGACCTCCATCAAGTGAGAATAGGGATCCTTTGTGTCAAATGAGTCCTTCAAAGCCATGCAGAGGCTAGCCCATAGGTGCTTGGGTTTTCTCATGACTCCAGTTCACACAAAGAATCTATACCCGGCAGTCAGTAGGCCTCCAATTGGAGAAGTAGAGCAGTATTAAAGGCAGGCCTATTTGATCACTCCAGGTCCACAGGAAGGGTGTCCAGTCAAACCCTGACATTAGGCAAATGAGAGGCAAGGGAGCTTATTGTGGACACTGTCTTGGGCTGTGCCCCTCATGGAAACCTCCAGCCAGAGGTTATGATGAGTGTCTATATGGAAGAAGATGAGGGCCATGTGGCAGTGTTTTGGTTTGAATTGTGGTGTGGCAGTGGGAAGAGATGACTGGGTCCACCTGGGCTTGAACTCTGGTGTGATTCCCCTTGGAGACTGAGTTCTGGAACTGACCTCAGAGAAGTATTGCCGTGAATTGTGTCGGGATGTTAGGACGCCACGCATGAGAGTCGCCCTTGGAAACTGAGATCTAGGCCCAGGCTGGCTTTCCACAGAGCACTGGGAATCTCAGCCCGGATATCACATGAGTTTATTCTTAAAGACCTGGCAGCCATCGTGGAGAGTCCAAACACACGTGGACCTCACATTGTAGACCTCAATGGGCCTGGCTTCCTGTGACCTTTTGGCCACTCTTTGGGAAGCCTTGTTTGTGAGAGTTCTCCAGAGCTTTCGTCGAAATGAGCTTCCTCACCATTTAATGGTTCCTGAAGGAATGGAAACACACAGTGCCTCCAACTTCATCCTTTAAAAATGGCTAGCTAGATAAATACCATGACATTTTTGAAATTCCCATGACCAGGTGGCACTGGAGAACCTTTGGATGTCCTGTTGCTGATCATGAGTGTACCAGACAGTGCCTTGATTGAGTGGGTTTCATGAAAATGGTGTAAAACAGAGATGCCAGTAAGTTGGGGCCCGCTGAGTAGTGGGCCTAGAGCAGTGGTGTGCAGGTGTGTGATAAAACATCTGTGGTGGGGCCATGTGGATCTGCCATTGGCTTCCAAATGGCTTGTGACTGACATGGTGCAGTGAGCAGACCCTTCTATGTAAAGGCATCTTGTTATATGGAGAGGTTTCAGGGCAATGTTCAGAATCAGGTTGCTATGGTCAAGGGGGCAAGCTCTGTGGGATAGAAGCCTGGCTGGTGCATTCTCCTAGGACCTTGACCCACCACACGTGACAGAACTCCCTCCAGCACTGTGTCCCAGTTGAACTCCTTGTATTTCCTGAAGCAAATTCCAAACTCCCAGTGCAGCAGCAAGAAACACCACGAAAAGTGGAGGATGACCAAATGGCTTCACAGTCCACACAGGGAGACACTTAGACCCCAGTGGCCACAGTTTACCTGCAAAGAGAGAATTCAGCACTTCTGCCTCATGTTCATTGGAAAATCAGAAACCATGTCCTCCAGGTCACATAGATGCAGACCAGGTTTGATGGTCTCACTACAAAGGAAGCTAAAGCTCCTGACAACAACATATATTTCAAGTGCCCAACCTCAGAGGCAGTTTCTCAGGAAGTCTTTAGGCCAGCAGAGCTCCACGTTTGTGGAGTGTTTACCCTGTCCCTTACTCATGGAAACTAGTCTACCACTTCCAAGGTTGTGAACTCCTGAGCATTTTCCATTCCACATATGTATTCATAGCATTTCTAACTCTTCTCCTCAAATTGTGTCTTACTTATTGTGAAGGTAATGTCAAGGCAATGTTCTGGATGAGAGTGGGAAGATTTTTTTGTAGCACATATTGGCCTACACATTGGATTCATTTTCCTATTTTCCGTTCGAAATACTGAATCCCTGACACTAACCCATACCCTACTAGATTGTGACTACGAATACTAATATGATGGAGAAAAATAACTCAAACAGAATAGAAATACAGGCAGTTCAGAGGAGGCCTGGTGTATAGTTGGACTGGCCTTTGGCATTATAAAGGGTAGGTGTTATAAATCTAGTCCAATTTAATAGAAATAGTTCTCCATGTGTTTTGAAAGTTAACAAATATGTGAATTCCTGTCTCCCTTTCTCTGTAGCCTATTCAGCAACATGCATTTTTACATGCACATATAGAATCCTACCTCCTATCCCACGTCCATTCTTGTGAGGTGGCTGACTTGGCAGATACAAATTGTGAGAAGAGATCACTCCTCCTAAACGCTGTTGGAACTGAAAATTCAACCTCCAGGTGAGCTTCCCACTTGAACAACATGATACATAAATACATGTTCAGTAAAATAAATATTTTTGGATCTGTGGATGATAAATATTTCATGATGAATTTCGATTGGCATATATATTTCTACTCTTTAATGTCTGTGTTTGTGTGTGTGTTTTTCTTTTGTGTGTGTATATATATACACACACACATACACACACTCTCCAGATTTTTCAAAATATGAAATGTATGTGTCATATTATATACTCCCTAAATTCATTCATGTTCATATATGTGGATTTATAATCAACTTTTCACAAGATTATTCTCAGAAATAGTCATCCACCTGAAATACATATTTGTTTCCTAGTGCTGAAATCCTAATATTTCTACAGTAACTGACCCAGTTTAACATGAATGCAAGTAGATTCCTATGGGACATGATGTGTATTTTGACGTTCATTTTTATTCAACACTGGTACATTACTATTTCTTCAGTTGATGCACATCATAGGATATGTATTTCATCCTCAAGTTCACAAATTCCTAGGCATTTATTTCCCTTTCAATCACTTCCTGCTTCAGAACACATGTATTCCTCCACGTTTCTTGACTGGTCTTTTCATGAGACTTCTTTCCAAACACATTCTTTTCCATTTCCGTAATCCCTTGTGAAGCAAAACTCACACCCCCTTCATGGTAAACCATAACCCCAATATCACCATTAGATGTATAACTGGTTAGAATGAATGGTTGTGTATCAATATTAGATTTCCTATATATTTTCAGATATCAATGCAATCCATTATTTAAATTGGAACCTGTTATACTATTTATTCACAGTATGGTCTATTCATGCATTATCTCTATATTCATAGACCCAGGGTACACCTATTTGTACCCCCAAAGGCTAATTTATATGTCTTCAACATATTACTCCCAGAAATGGTGGAAGAAACACTCATGTCACCTGATCTACATATACATTTTATCACAGTGATATTCTGGACACAAAATGCAAAGGTCACACTTATGATTGCACCAAAGCCTCATTGGAAAGTGACCATGGATTACTAAAAACATCCTTGTCCAGGTTGCCTAATGCTCTCAAATGTCAATGCTATTGGTGACTACACATTTGTTTCTTCCTAAGATGATATATTCAACCTCAACCCTGTTGAAAATGTCTAATCCACTCACTCACTTTATACTTTGCCTGATTTCCTAATGTCTCTATTGATATCTGCTTTCCTACATATGTTCCCCAGTTCATCATTGTGACTGACTCTTCACATGTGCTGACGTTTACATTCACTCTCTAACCGACACCCTATTGCTAAAGAACTTTTGGTCCAAATTGCATACTCACTCTTCTTCCAAAACTTACCAACTATCTTCCTAATCCTACCTACTATCCCTTTTTGACTGGATGTTCTCTTCTACATTCAATCATCCAAGGTACAAGGTCCTATGCCATTGTGTATCGATTTATCTGAGACATCTGTGCAGAAAGTCATTCAAAGCTAAGTATCCCCATCAAGGGCCCAATGCCCTTCTGGCCTTCAAATCTTACTTGGATTTCTGTTTTCATACATATATTTCACCTATATATTATTATAAATATCGCAGGTTCCCAATACCATTCTTCATCCAGCAGAGTGATTCCTAAGCCACATCAAACAGGTTCTTAACCCTAACCATACACTCTTCCCTCAATCTAACTTTACAGAAGAGCAGGGACAGAGTGGGTCTTACAATACAGGAATGTGGGGGATCTTCCACCTGCTGAGAACCTCAAAGGTCCATGCAGAAATGATCCCTGGAGAAGATGTAGGCAGCTATGAAGGACCTGAGAGAGCAGAAGTCATCTTCCATGGCAAACCACCTGGTCGGGATGAAGGGATGTGTCTGAATGAGCCTCTCTCTTCTTAATGTAGACAAGATGGACCAAAGCAGGCCTGTGTGGAGAGCTGTTCCTTGGTGCCTATGGTTGATATTCCATTCTAACTTGTGAAAGTGTCACGGGAAGGAGGGGCAGCCTCCATCTCATGGGAGCCTTGGAAGCAACCGTTAGGACACAGTGGTTGCCAAGGCAGTGACCTCATTCAGTTCCTGAAGGAAGTGACCTCACCTCACTTCCTTGGTGATGGAACTCTCTGAACTTGGGATCCAGGAAGCCAGGCACCCAGAGCCAGTCCCAGTCCCAGTCCCAGTGGGCTCACTTGTTTGGATTTACCAAGGACAGAGTCAGTCTTTCTTGGTACCCACTGAGGTGAGGATTGCCAAATGCCAGGATAGCTCTGCAGAGGGGCCTTTCCTGAGAAAGCAGGTAGTGGCTCACCGCTGGCTCCTGACAACTTCACAGAGTTGGCCAAGGAGGCCAGATGTGAGACAGGACAGGCCCTTTCGGGGGAACATAGTATGGCCCACCAGTCAGACGACACTCCGGGTAGTCACAGACCAACTTGGAAGGAGGTGCCTTTGTGGGTGTGGGTGTGAGTTTGTGGTTTTGTCTCATGTTCTGAGAATAGGTAGGAAAGGCGGTTTGTTTGGTTTGGAGTGGACTGTTTCTAGTAAGGCTTTTGACAAGGCGAGTGTTTCTATGTTTGTGTATCCCACTGTGTCCCTGGTTGTAGACATTAGAAAAGAGAATGCATCAATGGATGTGTCCTGTCTAGTAGAAAGCTTCCCAGCATTCATCCTGCCCAATTTATGAATGGACTGCGGCTTGCCTTATGGATGGGCAACACCTACTATCTTCCTAAGTTCCTGTTTTCTTCCTGAATTCTGGCCACTCTCCAGAATAGGCTCATGGTTTTGTGTCCAAGATATGTACCACCTCCAAGCTCGGTGACATGGCCATGTACTGGATAGTTGAAAGGAATGGTGAGCATCTCAGAAAACTCAGATATCAGTGTGACCAGGAAAGTCTCCCTGGAGAAACCCTGCTTTGGGCCTTGGGCTTACCTATCCTTCTGTGGCCCTGAATGTCAGGAAGGCCTTTGCCTCAGGGCACCCCTTTGTGAAGCCTGAAGAAAACAGTTTTCAAATGGAAATGAATGGGCATCACCTGTGGCTCTTTGCTTAATTGCTTTGCAAAGGGATGTGTCTGAATCAGCCTCTTGGCCCTGTGTGAGGCTGTGGCTTAGATTGTCAGCACCTGGTGGATCCAAAGAAAGATCCCATGTGTGCATCCAAAGCCAAATTGGCACAAAAGCAGTCATCCTGGATGAGGTCTCTCGCCTTCCTCTGTAAGGTTCCTGACCTCCATCAAGTGAGAATAGGGATCCTTTGTGTCAAATGAGTCCTTCAAAGCCATGCAGAGGCTAGCCCATAGGTGCTTGGGTTTTCTCATGACTCCAGTTCACACAAAGAATCTATACCCGGCAGTCAGTAGGCCTCCAATTGGAGAAGTAGAGCAGTATTAAAGGCAGGCCTATTTGATCACTCCAGGTCCACAGGAAGGGTGTCCAGTCAAACCCTGACATTAGGCAAATGAGAGGCAAGGGAGCTTATTGTGGACACTGTCTTGGGCTGTGCCCCTCATGGAAACCTCCAGCCAGAGGTTATGATGAGTGTCTATATGGAAGAAGATGAGGGCCATGTGGCAGTGTTTTGGTTTGAATTGTGGTGTGGCAGTGGGAAGAGATGACTGGGTCCACCTGGGCTTGAACTCTGGTGTGATTCCCCTTGGAGACTGAGTTCTGGAACTGACCTCAGAGAAGTATTGCCGTGAATTGTGTCGGGATGTTAGGAGGCCACGCATGAGAGTCGCCCTTGGAAACTGAGATCTAGGCCCAGGCTGGCTTTCCACAGAGCACTGGGAATCTCAGCCCGGATATCACATGAGTTTATTCTTAAAGACCTGGCAGCCATCGTGGAGAGTCCAAACACACGTGGACCTCACATTGTAGACCTCAATGGGCCTGGCTTCCTGTGACCTTTTGGCCACTCTTTGGGAAGCCTTGTTTGTGAGAGTTCTCCAGAGCTTTCGTCGAAATGAGCTTCCTCACCATTTAATGGTTCCTGAAGGAATGGAAACACACAGTGCCTCCAACTTCATCCTTTAAAAATGGCTAGCTAGATAAATACCATGACATTTTTGAAATTCCCATGACCAGGTGGCACTGGAGAACCTTTGGATGTCCTGTTGCTGATCATGAGTGTACCAGACAGTGCCTTGATTGAGTGGGTTTCATGAAAATGGTGTAAAACAGAGATGCCAGTAAGTTGGGGCCCGCTGAGTAGTGGGCCTAGAGCAGTGGTGTGCAGGTGTGTGATAAAACATCTGTGGTGGGGCCATGTGGATCTGCCATTGGCTTCCAAATGGCTTGTGACTGACATGGTGCAGTGAGCAGACCCTTCTATGTAAAGGCATCTTGTTATATGGAGAGGTTTCAGGGCAATGTTCAGAATCAGGTTGCTATGGTCAAGGGGGCAAGCTCTGTGGGATAGAAGCCTGGCTGGTGCATTCTCCTAGGACCTTGACCCACCACACGTGACAGAACTCCCTCCAGCACTGTGTCCCAGTTGAACTCCTTGTATTTCCTGAAGCAAATTCCAAACTCCCAGTGCAGCAGCAAGAAACACCACGAAAAGTGGAGGATGACCAAATGGCTTCACAGTCCACACAGGGAGACACTTAGACCCCAGTGGCCACAGTTTACCTGCAAAGAGAGAATTCAGCACTTCTGCCTCATGTTCATTGGAAAATCAGAAACCATGTCCTCCAGGTCACATAGATGCAGACCAGGTTTGATGGTCTCACTACAAAGGAAGCTAAAGCTCCTGACAACAACATATATTTCAAGTGCCCAACCTCAGAGGCAGTTTCTCAGGAAGTCTTTAGGCCAGCAGAGCTCCACGTTTGTGGAGTGTTTACCCTGTCCCTTACTCATGGAAACTAGTCTACCACTTCCAAGGTTGTGAACTCCTGAGCATTTTCCATTCCACATATGTATTCATAGCATTTCTAACTCTTCTCCTCAAATTGTGTCTTACTTATTGTGAAGGTAATGTCAAGGCAATGTTCTGGATGAGAGTGGGAAGATTTTTTTGTAGCACATATTGGCCTACACATTGGATTCATTTTCCTATTTTCCGTTCGAAATACTGAATCCCTGACACTAACCCATACCCTACTAGATTGTGACTACGAATACTAATATGATGGAGAAAAATAACTCAAACAGAATAGAAATACAGGCAGTTCAGAGGAGGCCTGGTGTATAGTTGGACTGGCCTTTGGCATTATAAAGGGTAGGTGTTATAAATCTAGTCCAATTTAATAGAAATAGTTCTCCATGTGTTTTGAAAGTTAACAAATATGTGAATTCCTGTCTCCCTTTCTCTGTAGCCTATTCAGCAACATGCATTTTTACATGCACATATAGAATCCTACCTCCTATCCCACGTCCATTCTTGTGAGGTGGCTGACTTGGCAGATACAAATTGTGAGAAGAGATCACTCCTCCTAAACGCTGTTGGAACTGAAAATTCAACCTCCAGGTGAGCTTCCCACTTGAACAACATGATACATAAATACATGTTCAGTAAAATAAATATTTTTGGATCTGTGGATGATAAATATTTCATGATGAATTTCGATTGGCATATATATTTCTACTCTTTAATGTCTGTGTTTGTGTGTGTGTTTTTCTTTTGTGTGTGTATATATATACACACACACATACACACACTCTCCAGATTTTTCAAAATATGAAATGTCTGTGTCATATTATATACTCCCTAAATTCATTCATGTTCATATATGTGGATTTATAATCAACTTTTCACAAGATTATTCTCAGAAATAGTCATCCACCTGAAATACATATTTGTTTCCTAGTGCTGAAATCCTAATATTTCTACAGTAACTGACCCAGTTTAACATGAATGCAAGTAGATTCCTATGGGACATGATGTGTATTTTGACGTTCATTTTTATTCAACACTGGTACATTACTATTTCTTCAGTTGATGCACATCATAGGATATGTATTTCATCCTCAAGTTCACAAATTCCTAGGCATTTATTTCCCTTTCAATCACTTCCTGCTTCAGAACACATGTATTCCTCCACGTTTCTTGACTGGTCTTTTCATGAGACTTCTTTCCAAACACATTCTTTTCCATTTCCGTAATCCCTTGTGAAGCAAAACTCACACCCCCTTCATGGTAAACCATAACCCCAATATCACCATTAGATGTATAACTGGTTAGAATGAATGGTTGTGTATCAATATTAGATTTCCTATATATTTTCAGATATCAATGCAATCCATTATTTAAATTGGAACCTGTTATACTATTTATTCACAGTATGGTCTATTCATGCATTATCTCTATATTCATAGACCCAGGGTACACCTATTTGTACCCCCAAAGGCTAATTTATATGTCTTCAACATATTACTCCCAGAAATGGTGGAAGAAACACTCATGTCACCTGATCTACATATACATTTTATCACAGTGATATTCTGGACACAAAATGCAAAGGTCACACTTATGATTGCACCAAAGCCTCATTGGAAAGTGACCATGGATTACTAAAAACATCCTTGTCCAGGTTGCCTAATGCTCTCAAATGTCAATGCTATTGGTGACTACACATTTGTTTCTTCCTAAGATGATATATTCAACCTCAACCCTGTTGAAAATGTCTAATCCACTCACTCACTTTATACTTTGCCTGATTTCCTAATGTCTCTATTGATATCTGCTTTCCTACATATGTTCCCCAGTTCATCATTGTGACTGACTCTTCACATGTGCTGACGTTTACATTCACTCTCTAACCGACACCCTATTGCTAAAGAACTTTTGGTCCAAATTGCATACTCACTCTTCTTCCAAAACTTACCAACTATCTTCCTAATCCTACCTACTATCCCTTTTTGACTGGATGTTCTCTTCTACATTCAATCATCCAAGGTACAAGGTCCTATGCCATTGTGTATCGATTTATCTGAGACATCTGTGCAGAAAGTCATTCAAAGCTAAGTATCCCCATCAAGGGCCCAATGCCCTTCTGGCCTTCAAATCTTACTTGGATTTCTGTTTTCATACATATATTTCACCTATATATTATTATAAATATCGCAGGTTCCCAATACCATTCTTCATCCAGCAGAGTGATTCCTAAGCCACATCAAACAGGTTCTTAACCCTAACCATACACTCTTCCCTCAATCTAACTTTACAGAAGAGCAGGGACAGAGTGGGTCTTACAATACAGGAATGTGGGGGATCTTCCACCTGCTGAGAACCTCAAAGGTCCATGCAGAAATGATCCCTGGAGAAGATGTAGGCAGCTATGAAGGACCTGAGAGAGCAGAAGTCATCTTCCATGGCAAACCACCTGGTCGGGATGAAGGGATGTGTCTGAATGAGCCTCTCTCTTCTTAATGTAGACAAGATGGACCAAAGCAGGCCTGTGTGGAGAGCTGTTCCTTGGTGCCTATGGTTGATATTCCATTCTAACTTGTGAAAGTGTCACAGGAAGGAGGGGAAGCCTCCATCTCATGGGAGCCTTGGAAGCAACCGTTAGGACACAGTGGTTGCCAAGGCAGTGACCTCATTCAGTTCCTGAAGGAAGTGACCTCACCTCACTTCCTTGGTGATGGAACTCTCTGAACTTGGGATCCAGGAAGCCAGGCACCCAGAGCCAGTCCCAGTCCCAGTCCCAGTGGGCTCACTTGTTTGGATTTACCAAGGACAGAGTCAGTCTTTCTTGGTACCCACTGAGGTGAGGATTGCCAAATGCCAGGATAGCTCTGCAGAGGGGCCTTTCCTGAGAAAGCAGGTAGTGGCTCACCGCTGGCTCCTGACAACTTCACAGAGTTGGCCAAGGAGGCCAGATGTGAGACAGGACAGGCCCTTTCGGGGGAACATAGTATGGCCCACCAGTCAGACGACACTCCGGGTAGTCACAGACCAACTTGGAAGGAGGTGCCTTTGTGGGTGTGGGTGTGAGTTTGTGGTTTTGTCTCATGTTCTGAGAATAGGTAGGAAAGGCGGTTTGTTTGGTTTGGAGTGGACTGTTTCTAGTAAGGCTTTTGACAAGGCGAGTGTTTCTATGTTTGTGTATCCCACTGTGTCCCTGGTTGTAGACATTAGAAAAGAGAATGCATCAATGGATGTGTCCTGTCTAGTAGAAAGCTTCCCAGCATTCATCCTGCCCAATTTATGAATGGACTGCGGCTTGCCTTATGGATGGGCAACACCTACTATCTTCCTAAGTTCCTGTTTTCTTCCTGAATTCTGGCCACTCTCCAGAATAGGCTCATGGTTTTGTGTCCAAGATATGTACCACCTCCAAGCTCGGTGACATGGCCATGTACTGGATAGTTGAAAGGAATGGTGAGCATCTCAGAAAACTCAGATATCAGTGTGACCAGGAAAGTCTCCCTGGAGAAACCCTGCTTTGGGCCTTGGGCTTACCTATCCTTCTGTGGCCCTGAATGTCAGGAAGGCCTTTGCCTCAGGGCACCCCTTTGTGAAGCCTGAAGAAAACAGTTTTCAAATGGAAATGAATGGGCATCACCTGTGGCTCTTTGCTTAATTGCTTTGCAAAGGGATGTGTCTGAATCAGCCTCTTGGCCCTGTGTGAGGCTGTGGCTTAGATTGTCAGCACCTGGTGGATCCAAAGAAAGATCCCATGTGTGCATCCAAAGCCAAATTGGCACAAAAGCAGTCATCCTGGATGAGGTCTCTCGCCTTCCTCTGTAAGGTTCCTGACCTCCATCAAGTGAGAATAGGGATCCTTTGTGTCAAATGAGTCCTTCAAAGCCATGCAGAGGCTAGCCCATAGGTGCTTGGGTTTTCTCATGACTCCAGTTCACACAAAGAATCTATACCCGGCAGTCAGTAGGCCTCCAATTGGAGAAGTAGAGCAGTATTAAAGGCAGGCCTATTTGATCACTCCAGGTCCACAGGAAGGGTGTCCAGTCAAACCCTGACATTAGGCAAATGAGAGGCAAGGGAGCTTATTGTGGACACTGTCTTGGGCTGTGCCCCTCATGGAAACCTCCAGCCAGAGGTTATGATGAGTGTCTATATGGAAGAAGATGAGGGCCATGTGGCAGTGTTTTGGTTTGAATTGTGGTGTGGCAGTGGGAAGAGATGACTGGGTCCACCTGGGCTTGAACTCTGGTGTGATTCCCCTTGGAGACTGAGTTCTGGAACTGACCTCAGAGAAGTATTGCCGTGAATTGTGTCGGGATGTTAGGAGGCCACGCATGAGAGTCGCCCTTGGAAACTGAGATCTAGGCCCAGGCTGGCTTTCCACAGAGCACTGGGAATCTCAGCCCGGATATCACATGAGTTTATTCTTAAAGACCTGGCAGCCATCGTGGAGAGTCCAAACACACGTGGACCTCACATTGTAGACCTCAATGGGCCTGGCTTCCTGTGACCTTTTGGCCACTCTTTGGGAAGCCTTGTTTGTGAGAGTTCTCCAGAGCTTTCGTCGAAATGAGCTTCCTCACCATTTAATGGTTCCTGAAGGAATGGAAACACACAGTGCCTCCAACTTCATCCTTTAAAAATGGCTAGCTAGATAAATACCATGACATTTTTGAAATTCCCATGACCAGGTGGCACTGGAGAACCTTTGGATGTCCTGTTGCTGATCATGAGTGTACCAGACAGTGCCTTGATTGAGTGGGTTTCATGAAAATGGTGTAAAACAGAGATGCCAGTAAGTTGGGGCCCGCTGAGTAGTGGGCCTAGAGCAGTGGTGTGCAGGTGTGTGATAAAACATCTGTGGTGGGGCCATGTGGATCTGCCATTGGCTTCCAAATGGCTTGTGACTGACATGGTGCAGTGAGCAGACCCTTCTATGTAAAGGCATCTTGTTATATGGAGAGGTTTCAGGGCAATGTTCAGAATCAGGTTGCTATGGTCAAGGGGGCAAGCTCTGTGGGATAGAAGCCTGGCTGGTGCATTCTCCTAGGACCTTGACCCACCACACGTGACAGAACTCCCTCCAGCACTGTGTCCCAGTTGAACTCCTTGTATTTCCTGAAGCAAATTCCAAACTCCCAGTGCAGCAGCAAGAAACACCACGAAAAGTGGAGGATGACCAAATGGCTTCACAGTCCACACAGGGAGACACTTAGACCCCAGTGGCCACAGTTTACCTGCAAAGAGAGAATTCAGCACTTCTGCCTCATGTTCATTGGAAAATCAGAAACCATGTCCTCCAGGTCACATAGATGCAGACCAGGTTTGATGGTCTCACTACAAAGGAAGCTAAAGCTCCTGACAACAACATATATTTCAAGTGCCCAACCTCAGAGGCAGTTTCTCAGGAAGTCTTTAGGCCAGCAGAGCTCCACGTTTGTGGAGTGTTTACCCTGTCCCTTACTCATGGAAACTAGTCTACCACTTCCAAGGTTGTGAACTCCTGAGCATTTTCCATTCCACATATGTATTCATAGCATTTCTAACTCTTCTCCTCAAATTGTGTCTTACTTATTGTGAAGGTAATGTCAAGGCAATGTTCTGGATGAGAGTGGGAAGATTTTTTTGTAGCACATATTGGCCTACACATTGGATTCATTTTCCTATTTTCCGTTCGAAATACTGAATCCCTGACACTAACCCATACCCTACTAGATTGTGACTACGAATACTAATATGATGGAGAAAAATAACTCAAACAGAATAGAAATACAGGCAGTTCAGAGGAGGCCTGGTGTATAGTTGGACTGGCCTTTGGCATTATAAAGGGTAGGTGTTATAAATCTAGTCCAATTTAATAGAAATAGTTCTCCATGTGTTTTGAAAGTTAACAAATATGTGAATTCCTGTCTCCCTTTCTCTGTAGCCTATTCAGCAACATGCATTTTTACATGCACATATAGAATCCTACCTCCTATCCCACGTCCATTCTTGTGAGGTGGCTGACTTGGCAGATACAAATTGTGAGAAGAGATCACTCCTCCTAAACGCTGTTGGAACTGAAAATTCAACCTCCAGGTGAGCTTCCCACTTGAACAACATGATACATAAATACATGTTCAGTAAAATAAATATTTTTGGATCTGTGGATGATAAATATTTCATGATGAATTTCGATTGGCATATATATTTCTACTCTTTAATGTCTGTGTTTGTGTGTGTGTTTTTCTTTTGTGTGTGTATATATATACACACACACATACACACACTCTCCAGATTTTTCAAAATATGAAATGTCTGTGTCATATTATATACTCCCTAAATTCATTCATGTTCATATATGTGGATTTATAATCAACTTTTCACAAGATTATTCTCAGAAATAGTCATCCACCTGAAATACATATTTGTTTCCTAGTGCTGAAATCCTAATATTTCTACAGTAACTGACCCAGTTTAACATGAATGCAAGTAGATTCCTATGGGACATGATGTGTATTTTGACGTTCATTTTTATTCAACACTGGTACATTACTATTTCTTCAGTTGATGCACATCATAGGATATGTATTTCATCCTCAAGTTCACAAATTCCTAGGCATTTATTTCCCTTTCAATCACTTCCTGCTTCAGAACACATGTATTCCTCCACGTTTCTTGACTGGTCTTTTCATGAGACTTCTTTCCAAACACATTCTTTTCCATTTCCGTAATCCCTTGTGAAGCAAAACTCACACCCCCTTCATGGTAAACCATAACCCCAATATCACCATTAGATGTATAACTGGTTAGAATGAATGGTTGTGTATCAATATTAGATTTCCTATATATTTTCAGATATCAATGCAATCCATTATTTAAATTGGAACCTGTTATACTATTTATTCACAGTATGGTCTATTCATGCATTATCTCTATATTCATAGACCCAGGGTACACCTATTTGTACCCCCAAAGGCTAATTTATATGTCTTCAACATATTACTCCCAGAAATGGTGGAAGAAACACTCATGTCACCTGATCTACATATACATTTTATCACAGTGATATTCTGGACACAAAATGCAAAGGTCACACTTATGATTGCACCAAAGCCTCATTGGAAAGTGACCATGGATTACTAAAAACATCCTTGTCCAGGTTGCCTAATGCTCTCAAATGTCAATGCTATTGGTGACTACACATTTGTTTCTTCCTAAGATGATATATTCAACCTCAACCCTGTTGAAAATGTCTAATCCACTCACTCACTTTATACTTTGCCTGATTTCCTAATGTCTCTATTGATATCTGCTTTCCTACATATGTTCCCCAGTTCATCATTGTGACTGACTCTTCACATGTGCTGACGTTTACATTCATTCTCTAACCGACACCCTATTGCTAAAGAACTTTTGGTCCAAATTGCATACTCACTCTTCTTCCAAAACTTACCAACTATCTTCCTAATCCTACCTACTATCCCTTTTTGACTGGATGTTCTCTTCTACATTCAATCATCCAAGGTACAAGGTCCTATGCCATTGTGTATCGATTTATCTGAGACATCTGTGCAGAAAGTCATTCAAAGCTAAGTATCCCCATCAAGGGCCCAATGCCCTTCTGGCCTTCAAATCTTACTTGGATTTCTGTTTTCATACATATATTTCACCTATATATTATTATAAATATCGCAGGTTCCCAATACCATTCTTCATCCAGCAGAGTGATTCCTAAGCCACATCAAACAGGTTCTTAACCCTAACCATACACTCTTCCCTCAATCTAACTTTACAGAAGAGCAGGGACAGAGTGGGTCTTACAATACAGGAATGTGGGGGATCTTCCACCTGCTGAGAACCTCAAAGGTCCATGCAGAAATGATCCCTGGAGAAGATGTAGGCAGCTATGAAGGACCTGAGAGAGCAGAAGTCATCTTCCATGGCAAACCACCTGGTCGGGATGAAGGGATGTGTCTGAATGAGCCTCTCTCTTCTTAATGTAGACAAGATGGACCAAAGCAGGCCTGTGTGGAGAGCTGTTCCTTGGTGCCTATGGTTGATATTCCATTCTAACTTGTGAAAGTGTCACAGGAAGGAGGGGAAGCCTCCATCTCATGGGAGCCTTGGAAGCAACCGTTAGGACACAGTGGTTGCCAAGGCAGTGACCTCATTCAGTTCCTGAAGGAAGTGACCTCACCTCACTTCCTTGGTGATGGAACTCTCTGAACTTGGGATCCAGGAAGCCAGGCACCCAGAGCCAGTCCCAGTCCCAGTCCCAGTGGGCTCACTTGTTTGGATTTACCAAGGACAGAGTCAGTCTTTCTTGGTACCCACTGAGGTGAGGATTGCCAAATGCCAGGATAGCTCTGCAGAGGGGCCTTTCCTGAGAAAGCAGGTAGTGGCTCACCGCTGGCTCCTGACAACTTCACAGAGTTGGCCAAGGAGGCCAGATGTGAGACAGGACAGGCCCTTTCGGGGGAACATAGTATGGCCCACCAGTCAGACGACACTCCGGGTAGTCACAGACCAACTTGGAAGGAGGTGCCTTTGTGGGTGTGGGTGTGAGTTTGTGGTTTTGTCTCATGTTCTGAGAATAGGTAGGAAAGGCGGTTTGTTTGGTTTGGAGTGGACTGTTTCTAGTAAGGCTTTTGACAAGGCGAGTGTTTCTATGTTTGTGTATCCCACTGTGTCCCTGGTTGTAGACATTAGAAAAGAGAATGCATCAATGGATGTGTCCTGTCTAGTAGAAAGCTTCCCAGCATTCATCCTGCCCAATTTATGAATGGACTGCGGCTTGCCTTATGGATGGGCAACACCTACTATCTTCCTAAGTTCCTGTTTTCTTCCTGAATTCTGGCCACTCTCCAGAATAGGCTCATGGTTTTGTGTCCAAGATATGTACCACCTCCAAGCTCGGTGACATGGCCATGTACTGGATAGTTGAAAGGAATGGTGAGCATCTCAGAAAACTCAGATATCAGTGTGACCAGGAAAGTCTCCCTGGAGAAAGCCTGCTTTGGGCCTTGGGCTTACCTATCCTTCTGTGGCCCTGAATGTCAGGAAGGCCTTTGCCTCAGGGCACCCCTTTGTGAAGCCTGAAGAAAACAGTTTTCAAATGGAAATGAATGGGCATCACCTGTGGCTCTTTGCTTAATTGCTTTGCAAAGGGATGTGTCTGAATCAGCCTCTTGGCCCTGTGTGAGGCTGTGGCTTAGATTGTCAGCACCTGGTGGATCCAAAGAAAGATCCCATGTGTGCATCCAAAGCCAAATTGGCACAAAAGCAGTCATCCTGGATGAGGTCTCTCGCCTTCCTCTGTAAGGTTCCTGACCTCCATCAAGTGAGAATAGGGATCCTTTGTGTCAAATGAGTCCTTCAAAGCCATGCAGAGGCTAGCCCATAGGTGCTTGGGTTTTCTCATGACTCCAGTTCACACAAAGAATCTATACCCGGCAGTCAGTAGGCCTCCAATTGGAGAAGTAGAGCAGTATTAAAGGCAGGCCTATTTGATCACTCCAGGTCCACAGGAAGGGTGTCCAGTCAAACCCTGACATTAGGCAAATGAGAGGCAAGGGAGCTTATTGTGGACACTGTCTTGGGCTGTGCCCCTCATGGAAACCTCCAGCCAGAGGTTATGATGAGTGTCTATATGGAAGAAGATGAGGGCCATGTGGCAGTGTTTTGGTTTGAATTGTGGTGTGGCAGTGGGAAGAGATGACTGGGTCCACCTGGGCTTGAACTCTGGTGTGATTCCCCTTGGAGACTGAGTTCTGGAACTGACCTCAGAGAAGTATTGCCGTGAATTGTGTCGGGATGTTAGGAGGCCACGCATGAGAGTCGCCCTTGGAAACTGAGATCTAGGCCCAGGCTGGCTTTCCACAGAGCACTGGGAATCTCAGCCCGGATATCACATGAGTTTATTCTTAAAGACCTGGCAGCCATCGTGGAGAGTCCAAACACACGTGGACCTCACATTGTAGACCTCAATGGGCCTGGCTTCCTGTGACCTTTTGGCCACTCTTTGGGAAGCCTTGTTTGTGAGAGTTCTCCAGAGCTTTCGTCGAAATGAGCTTCCTCACCATTTAATGGTTCCTGAAGGAATGGAAACACACAGTGCCTCCAACTTCATCCTTTAAAAATGGCTAGCTAGATAAATACCATGACATTTTTGAAATTCCCATGACCAGGTGGCACTGGAGAACCTTTGGATGTCCTGTTGCTGATCATGAGTGTACCAGACAGTGCCTTGATTGAGTGGGTTTCATGAAAATGGTGTAAAACAGAGATGCCAGTAAGTTGGGGCCCGCTGAGTAGTGGGCCTAGAGCAGTGGTGTGCAGGTGTGTGATAAAACATCTGTGGTGGGGCCATGTGGATCTGCCATTGGCTTCCAAATGGCTTGTGACTGACATGGTGCAGTGAGCAGACCCTTCTATGTAAAGGCATCTTGTTATATGGAGAGGTTTCAGGGCAATGTTCAGAATCAGGTTGCTATGGTCAAGGGGGCAAGCTCTGTGGGATAGAAGCCTGGCTGGTGCATTCTCCTAGGACCTTGACCCACCACACGTGACAGAACTCCCTCCAGCACTGTGTCCCAGTTGAACTCCTTGTATTTCCTGAAGCAAATTCCAAACTCCCAGTGCAGCAGCAAGAAACACCACGAAAAGTGGAGGATGACCAAATGGCTTCACAGTCCACACAGGGAGACACTTAGACCCCAGTGGCCACAGTTTACCTGCAAAGAGAGAATTCAGCACTTCTGCCTCATGTTCATTGGAAAATCAGAAACCATGTCCTCCAGGTCACATAGATGCAGACCAGGTTTGATGGTCTCACTACAAAGGAAGCTAAAGCTCCTGACAACAACATATATTTCAAGTGCCCAACCTCAGAGGCAGTTTCTCAGGAAGTCTTTAGGCCAGCAGAGCTCCACGTTTGTGGAGTGTTTACCCTGTCCCTTACTCATGGAAACTAGTCTACCACTTCCAAGGTTGTGAACTCCTGAGCATTTTCCATTCCACATATGTATTCATAGCATTTCTAACTCTTCTCCTCAAATTGTGTCTTACTTATTGTGAAGGTAATGTCAAGGCAATGTTCTGGATGAGAGTGGGAAGATTTTTTTGTAGCACATATTGGCCTACACATTGGATTCATTTTCCTATTTTCCGTTCGAAATACTGAATCCCTGACACTAACCCATACCCTACTAGATTGTGACTACGAATACTAATATGATGGAGAAAAATAACTCAAACAGAATAGAAATACAGGCAGTTCAGAGGAGGCCTGGTGTATAGTTGGACTGGCCTTTGGCATTATAAAGGGTAGGTGTTATAAATCTAGTCCAATTTAATAGAAATAGTTCTCCATGTGTTTTGAAAGTTAACAAATATGTGAATTCCTGTCTCCCTTTCTCTGTAGCCTATTCAGCAACATGCATTTTTACATGCACATATAGAATCCTACCTCCTATCCCACGTCCATTCTTGTGAGGTGGCTGACTTGGCAGATACAAATTGTGAGAAGAGATCACTCCTCCTAAACGCTGTTGGAACTGAAAATTCAACCTCCAGGTGAGCTTCCCACTTGAACAACATGATACATAAATACATGTTCAGTAAAATAAATATTTTTGGATCTGTGGATGATAAATATTTCATGATGAATTTCGATTGGCATATATATTTCTACTCTTTAATGTCTGTGTTTGTGTGTGTGTGTGTTTTTTTGTGTATATATATATATATATATATATATATATATACACACACACACACACATACACACTTCAGATTTTTCAAAATATGTAATGTATGTGTCATATTATATACTCCCTAAATTCATTCATGTTCATATATGTGGATTTATAATCAACTTTTCACAAGATTATTCTCAGAAATAGTCATCCACCTGAAATACATATTTGTTTCCTAGTGCTGAAATCCTAATATTTCTACAGTAACTGACCCAGTTTAACATGAATGCAAGTAGATTCCTATGGGACATGATGTGTATTTTGACGTTCATTTTTATTCAACACTGGTACATTACTATTTCTTCAGTTGATGCACATCATAGGATATGTATTTCATCCTCAAGTTCACAAATTCCTAGGCATTTATTTCCCTTTCAATCACTTCCTGCTTCAGAACACATGTATTCCTCCACGTTTCTTGACTGGTCTTTTCATGAGACTTCTTTCCAAACACATTCTTTTCCATTTCCGTAATCCCTTGTGAAGCAAAACTCACACCCCCTTCATGGTAAACCATAACCCCAATATCACCATTAGATGTATAACTGGTTAGAATGAATGGTTGTGTATCAATATTAGATTTCCTATATATTTTCAGATATCAATGCAATCCATTATTTAAATTGGAACCTGTTATACTATTTATTCACAGTATGGTCTATTCATGCATTATCTCTATATTCATAGACCCAGGGTACACCTATTTGTACCCCCAAAGGCTAATTTATATGTCTTCAACATATTACTCCCAGAAATGGTGGAAGAAACACTCATGTCACCTGATCTACATATACATTTTATCACAGTGATATTCTGGACACAAAATGCAAAGGTCACACTTATGATTGCACCAAAGCCTCATTGGAAAGTGACCATGGATTACTAAAAACATCCTTGTCCAGGTTGCCTAATGCTCTCAAATGTCAATGCTATTGGTGACTACACATTTGTTTCTTCCTAAGATGATATATTCAACCTCAACCCTGTTGAAAATGTCTAATCCACTCACTCACTTTATACTTTGCCTGATTTCCTAATGTCTCTATTGATATCTGCTTTCCTACATATGTTCCCCAGTTCATCATTGTGACTGACTCTTCACATGTGCTGACGTTTACATTCATTCTCTAACCGACACCCTATTGCTAAAGAACTTTTGGTCCAAATTGCATACTCACTCTTCTTCCAAAACTTACCAACTATCTTCCTAATCCTACCTACTATCCCTTTTTGACTGGATGTTCTCTTCTACATTCAATCATCCAAGGTACAAGGTCCTATGCCATTGTGTATCGATTTATCTGAGACATCTGTGCAGAAAGTCATTCAAAGCTAAGTATCCCCATCAAGGGCCCAATGCCCTTCTGGCCTTCAAATCTTACTTGGATTTCTGTTTTCATACATATATTTCACCTATATATTATTATAAATATCGCAGGTTCCCAATACCATTCTTCATCCAGCAGAGTGATTCCTAAGCCACATCAAACAGGTTCTTAACCCTAACCATACACTCTTCCCTCAATCTAACTTTACAGAAGAGCAGGGACAGAGTGGGTCTTACAATACAGGAATGTGGGGGATCTTCCACCTGCTGAGAACCTCAAAGGTCCATGCAGAAATGATCCCTGGAGAAGATGTAGGCAGCTATGAAGGACCTGAGAGAGCAGAAGTCATCTTCCATGGCAAACCACCTGGTCGGGATGAAGGGATGTGTCTGAATGAGCCTCTCTCTTCTTAATGTAGACAAGATGGACCAAAGCAGGCCTGTGTGGAGAGCTGTTCCTTGGTGCCTATGGTTGATATTCCATTCTAACTTGTGAAAGTGTCACAGGAAGGAGGGGAAGCCTCCATCTCATGGGAGCCTTGGAAGCAACCGTTAGGACACAGTGGTTGCCAAGGCAGTGACCTCATTCAGTTCCTGAAGGAAGTGACCTCACCTCACTTCCTTGGTGATGGAACTCTCTGAACTTGGGATCCAGGAAGCCAGGCACCCAGAGCCAGTCCCAGTCCCAGTCCCAGTGGGCTCACTTGTTTGGATTTACCAAGGACAGAGTCAGTCTTTCTTGGTACCCACTGAGGTGAGGATTGCCAAATGCCAGGATAGCTCTGCAGAGGGGCCTTTCCTGAGAAAGCAGGTAGTGGCTCACCGCTGGCTCCTGACAACTTCACAGAGTTGGCCAAGGAGGCCAGATGTGAGACAGTACAGGCCCTTTCGGGGGAACATAGTATGGCCCACCAGTCAGACGACACTCCGGGTAGTCACAGACCAACTTGGAAGGAGGTGCCTTTGTGGGTGTGGGTGTGAGTTTGTGGTTTTGTCTCATGTTCTGAGAATAGGTAGGAAAGGCGGTTTGTTTGGTTTGGAGTGGACTGTTTCTAGTAAGGCTTTTGACAAGGCGAGTGTTTCTATGTTTGTGTATCCCACTGTGTCCCTGGTTGTAGACATTAGAAAAGAGAATGCATCAATGGATGTGTCCTGTCTAGTAGAAAGCTTCCCAGCATTCATCCTGCCCAATTTATGAATGGACTGCGGCTTGCCTTATGGATGGGCAACACCTACTATCTTCCTAAGTTCCTGTTTTCTTCCTGAATTCTGGCCACTCTCCAGAATAGGCTCATGGTTTTGTGTCCAAGATATGTACCACCTCCAAGCTCGGTGACATGGCCATGTACTGGATAGTTGAAAGGAATGGTGAGCATCTCAGAAAACTCAGATATCAGTGTGACCAGGAAAGTCTCCCTGGAGAAACCCTGCTTTGGGCCTTGGGCTTACCTATCCTTCTGTGGCCCTGAATGTCAGGAAGGCCTTTGCCTCAGGGCACCCCTTTGTGAAGCCTGAAGAAAACAGTTTTCAAATGGAAATGAATGGGCATCACCTGTGGCTCTTTGCTTAATTGCTTTGCAAAGGGATGTGTCTGAATCAGCCTCTTGGCCCTGTGTGAGGCTGTGGCTTAGATTGTCAGCACCTGGTGGATCCAAAGAAAGATCCCATGTGTGCATCCAAAGCCAAATTGGCACAAAAGCAGTCATCCTGGATGAGGTCTCTCGCCTTCCTCTGTAAGGTTCCTGACCTCCATCAAGTGAGAATAGGGATCCTTTGTGTCAAATGAGTCCTTCAAAGCCATGCAGAGGCTAGCCCATAGGTGCTTGGGTTTTCTCATGACTCCAGTTCACACAAAGAATCTATACCCGGCAGTCAGTAGGCCTCCAATTGGAGAAGTAGAGCAGTATTAAAGGCAGGCCTATTTGATCACTCCAGGTCCACAGGAAGGGTGTCCAGTCAAACCCTGACATTAGGCAAATGAGAGGCAAGGGAGCTTATTGTGGACACTGTCTTGGGCTGTGCCCCTCATGGAAACCTCCAGCCAGAGGTTATGATGAGTGTCTATATGGAAGAAGATGAGGGCCATGTGGCAGTGTTTTGGTTTGAATTGTGGTGTGGCAGTGGGAAGAGATGACTGGGTCCACCTGGGCTTGAACTCTGGTGTGATTCCCCTTGGAGACTGAGTTCTGGAACTGACCTCAGAGAAGTATTGCCGTGAATTGTGTCGGGATGTTAGGAGGCCACGCATGAGAGTCGCCCTTGGAAACTGAGATCTAGGCCCAGGCTGGCTTTCCACAGAGCACTGGGAATCTCAGCCCGGATATCACATGAGTTTATTCTTAAAGACCTGGCAGCCATCGTGGAGAGTCCAAACACACGTGGACCTCACATTGTAGACCTCAATGGGCCTGGCTTCCTGTGACCTTTTGGCCACTCTTTGGGAAGCCTTGTTTGTGAGAGTTCTCCAGAGCTTTCGTCGAAATGAGCTTCCTCACCATTTAATGGTTCCTGAAGGAATGGAAACACACAGTGCCTCCAACTTCATCCTTTAAAAATGGCTAGCTAGATAAATACCATGACATTTTTGAAATTCCCATGACCAGGTGGCACTGGAGAACCTTTGGATGTCCTGTTGCTGATCATGAGTGTACCAGACAGTGCCTTGATTGAGTGGGTTTCATGAAAATGGTGTAAAACAGAGATGCCAGTAAGTTGGGGCCCGCTGAGTAGTGGGCCTAGAGCAGTGGTGTGCAGGTGTGTGATAAAACATCTGTGGTGGGGCCATGTGGATCTGCCATTGGCTTCCAAATGGCTTGTGACTGACATGGTGCAGTGAGCAGACCCTTCTATGTAAAGGCATCTTGTTATATGGAGAGGTTTCAGGGCAATGTTCAGAATCAGGTTGCTATGGTCAAGGGGGCAAGCTCTGTGGGATAGAAGCCTGGCTGGTGCATTCTCCTAGGACCTTGACCCACCACACGTGACAGAACTCCCTCCAGCACTGTGTCCCAGTTGAACTCCTTGTATTTCCTGAAGCAAATTCCAAACTCCCAGTGCAGCAGCAAGAAACACCACGAAAAGTGGAGGATGACCAAATGGCTTCACAGTCCACACAGGGAGACACTTAGACCCCAGTGGCCACAGTTTACCTGCAAAGAGAGAATTCAGCACTTCTGCCTCATGTTCATTGGAAAATCAGAAACCATGTCCTCCAGGTCACATAGATGCAGACCAGGTTTGATGGTCTCACTACAAAGGAAGCTAAAGCTCCTGACAACAACATATATTTCAAGTGCCCAACCTCAGAGGCAGTTTCTCAGGAAGTCTTTAGGCCAGCAGAGCTCCACGTTTGTGGAGTGTTTACCCTGTCCCTTACTCATGGAAACTAGTCTACCACTTCCAAGGTTGTGAACTCCTGAGCATTTTCCATTCCACATATGTATTCATAGCATTTCTAACTCTTCTCCTCAAATTGTGTCTTACTTATTGTGAAGGTAATGTCAAGGCAATGTTCTGGATGAGAGTGGGAAGATTTTTTTGTAGCACATATTGGCCTACACATTGGATTCATTTTCCTATTTTCCGTTCGAAATACTGAATCCCTGACACTAACCCATACCCTACTAGATTGTGACTACGAATACTAATATGATGGAGAAAAATAACTCAAACAGAATAGAAATACAGGCAGTTCAGAGGAGGCCTGGTGTATAGTTGGACTGGCCTTTGGCATTATAAAGGGTAGGTGTTATAAATCTAGTCCAATTTAATAGAAATAGTTCTCCATGTGTTTTGAAAGTTAACAAATATGTGAATTCCTGTCTCCCTTTCTCTGTAGCCTATTCAGCAACATGCATTTTTACATGCACATATAGAATCCTACCTCCTATCCCACGTCCATTCTTGTGAGGTGGCTGACTTGGCAGATACAAATTGTGAGAAGAGATCACTCCTCCTAAACGCTGTTGGAACTGAAAATTCAACCTCCAGGTGAGCTTCCCACTTGAACAACATGATACATAAATACATGTTCAGTAAAATAAATATTTTTGGATCTGTGGATGATAAATATTTCATGATGAATTTCGATTGGCATATATATTTCTACTCTTTAATGTCTGTGTGTGTGTGTGTGTTTTTTTGTGTATATATATATATATATATATATATATATATATATATATATACACACACACACACACACATACACACTTCAGATTTTTCAAAATATGTAATGTATGTGTCATATTATATACTCCCTAAATTCATTCATGTTCATATATGTGGATTTATAATCAACTTTTCACAAGATTATTCTCAGAAATAGTCATCCACCTGAAATACATATTTGTTTCCTAGTGCTGAAATCCTAATATTTCTACAGTAACTGACCCAGTTTAACATGAATGCAAGTAGATTCCTATGGGACATGATGTGTATTTTGACGTTCATTTTTATTCAACACTGGTACATTACTATTTCTTCAGTTGATGCACATCATAGGATATGTATTTCATCCTCAAGTTCACAAATTCCTAGGCATTTATTTCCCTTTCAATCACTTCCTGCTTCAGAACACATGTATTCCTCCACGTTTCTTGACTGGTCTTTTCATGAGACTTCTTTCCAAACACATTCTTTTCCATTTCCGTAATCCCTTGTGAAGCAAAACTCACACCCCCTTCATGGTAAACCATAACCCCAATATCACCATTAGATGTATAACTGGTTAGAATGAATGGTTGTGTATCAATATTAGATTTCCTATATATTTTCAGATATCAATGCAATCCATTATTTAAATTGGAACCTGTTATACTATTTATTCACAGTATGGTCTATTCATGCATTATCTCTATATTCATAGACCCAGGGTACACCTATTTGTACCCCCAAAGGCTAATTTATATGTCTTCAACATATTACTCCCAGAAATGGTGGAAGAAACACTCATGTCACCTGATCTACATATACATTTTATCACAGTGATATTCTGGACACAAAATGCAAAGGTCACACTTATGATTGCACCAAAGCCTCATTGGAAAGTGAGCATGGATTACTAAAAACATCCTTGTCCAGGTTGCCTAATGCTCTCAAATGTCAATGCTATTGGTGACTACACATTTGTTTCTTCCTAAGATGATATATTCAACCTCAACCCTGTTGAAAATGTCTAATCCACTCACTCACTTTATACTTTGCCTGATTTCCTAATGTCTCTATTGATATCTGCTTTCCTACATATGTTCCCCAGTTCATCATTGTGACTGACTCTTCACATGTGCTGACGTTTACATTCACTCTCTAACCGACACCCTATTGCTAAAGAACTTTTGGTCCAAATTGCATACTCACTCTTCTTCCAAAACTTACCAACTATCTTCCTAATCCTACCTACTATCCCTTTTTGACTGGATGTTCTCTTCTACATTCAATCATCCAAGGTACAAGGTCCTATGCCATTGTGTATCGATTTATCTGAGACATCTGTGCAGAAAGTCATTCAAAGCTAAGTATCCCCATCAAGGGCCCAATGCCCTTCTGGCCTTCAAATCTTACTTGGATTTCTGTTTTCATACATATATTTCACCTATATATTATTATAAATATCGCAGGTTCCCAATACCATTCTTCATCCAGCAGAGTGATTCCTAAGCCACATCAAACAGGTTCTTAACCCTAACCATACACTCTTCCCTCAATCTAACTTTACAGAAGAGCAGGGACAGAGTGGGTCTTACAATACAGGAATGTGGGGGATCTTCCACCTGCTGAGAACCTCAAAGGTCCATGCAGAAATGATCCCTGGAGAAGATGTAGGCAGCTATGAAGGACCTGAGAGAGCAGAAGTCATCTTCCATGGCAAACCACCTGGTCGGGATGAAGGGATGTGTCTGAATGAGCCTCTCTCTTCTTAATGTAGACAAGATGGACCAAAGCAGGCCTGTGTGGAGAGCTGTTCCTTGGTGCCTATGGTTGATATTCCATTCTAACTTGTGAAAGTGTCACAGGAAGGAGGGGAAGCCTCCATCTCATGGGAGCCTTGGAAGCAACCGTTAGGACACAGTGGTTGCCAAGGCAGTGACCTCATTCAGTTCCTGAAGGAAGTGACCTCACCTCACTTCCTTGGTGATGGAACTCTCTGAACTTGGGATCCAGGAAGCCAGGCACCCAGAGCCAGTCCCAGTCCCAGTCCCAGTGGGCTCACTTGTTTGGATTTACCAAGGACAGAGTCAGTCTTTCTTGGTACCCACTGAGGTGAGGATTGCCAAATGCCAGGATAGCTCTGCAGAGGGGCCTTTCCTGAGAAAGCAGGTAGTGGCTCACCGCTGGCTCCTGACAACTTCACAGAGTTGGCCAAGGAGGCCAGATGTGAGACAGGACAGGCCCTTTCGGGGGAACATAGTATGGCCCACCAGTCAGACGACACTCCGGGTAGTCACAGACCAACTTGGAAGGAGGTGCCTTTGTGGGTGTGGGTGTGAGTTTGTGGTTTTGTCTCATGTTCTGAGAATAGGTAGGAAAGGCGGTTTGTTTGGTTTGGAGTGGACTGTTTCTAGTAAGGCTTTTGACAAGGCGAGTGTTTCTATGTTTGTGTATCCCACTGTGTCCCTGGTTGTAGACATTAGAAAAGAGAATGCATCAATGGATGTGTCCTGTCTAGTAGAAAGCTTCCCAGCATTCATCCTGCCCAATTTATGAATGGACTGCGGCTTGCCTTATGGATGGGCAACACCTACTATCTTCCTAAGTTCCTGTTTTCTTCCTGAATTCTGGCCACTCTCCAGAATAGGCTCATGGTTTTGTGTCCAAGATATGTACCACCTCCAAGCTCGGTGACATGGCCATGTACTGGATAGTTGAAAGGAATGGTGAGCATCTCAGAAAACTCAGATATCAGTGTGACCAGGAAAGTCTCCCTGGAGAAACCCTGCTTTGGGCCTTGGGCTTACCTATCCTTCTGTGGCCCTGAATGTCAGGAAGGCCTTTGCCTCAGGGCACCCCTTTGTGAAGCCTGAAGAAAACAGTTTTCAAATGGAAATGAATGGGCATCACCTGTGGCTCTTTGCTTAATTGCTTTGCAAAGGGATGTGTCTGAATCAGCCTCTTGGCCCTGTGTGAGGCTGTGGCTTAGATTGTCAGCACCTGGTGGATCCAAAGAAAGATCCCATGTGTGCATCCAAAGCCAAATTGGCACAAAAGCAGTCATCCTGGATGAGGTCTCTCGCCTTCCTCTGTAAGGTTCCTGACCTCCATCAAGTGAGAATAGGGATCCTTTGTGTCAAATGAGTCCTTCAAAGCCATGCAGAGGCTAGCCCATAGGTGCTTGGGTTTTCTCATGACTCCAGTTCACACAAAGAATCTATACCCGGCAGTCAGTAGGCCTCCAATTGGAGAAGTAGAGCAGTATTAAAGGCAGGCCTATTTGATCACTCCAGGTCCACAGGAAGGGTGTCCAGTCAAACCCTGACATTAGGCAAATGAGAGGCAAGGGAGCTTATTGTGGACACTGTCTTGGGCTGTGCCCCTCATGGAAACCTCCAGCCAGAGGTTATGATGAGTGTCTATATGGAAGAAGATGAGGGCCATGTGGCAGTGTTTTGGTTTGAATTGTGGTGTGGCAGTGGGAAGAGATGACTGGGTCCACCTGGGCTTGAACTCTGGTGTGATTCCCCTTGGAGACTGAGTTCTGGAACTGACCTCAGAGAAGTATTGCCGTGAATTGTGTCGGGATGTTAGGACGCCACACATGAGAGTCGCCCTTGGAAACTGAGATCTAGGCCCAGGCTGGCTTTCCACAGAGCACTGGGAATCTCAGCCCGGATATCACATGAGTTTATTCTTAAAGACCTGGCAGCCATCGTGGAGAGTCCAAACACACGTGGACCTCACATTGTAGACCTCAATGGGCCTGGCTTCCTGTGACCTTTTGGCCACTCTTTGGGAAGCCTTGTTTGTGAGAGTTCTCCAGAGCTTTCGTCGAAATGAGCTTCCTCACCATTTAATGGTTCCTGAAGGAATGGAAACACACAGTGCCTCCAACTTCATCCTTTAAAAATGGCTAGCTAGATAAATACCATGACATTTTTGAAATTCCCATGACCAGGTGGCACTGGAGAACCTTTGGATGTCCTGTTGCTGATCATGAGTGTACCAGACAGTGCCTTGATTGAGTGGGTTTCATGAAAATGGTGTAAAACAGAGATGCTAGTAAGTTGGGGCCCGCTGAGTAGTGGGCCTAGAGCAGTGGTGTGCAGGTGTGTGATAAAACATCTGTGGTGGGGCCATGTGGATCTGTCATTGGCTTCCAAATGGCTTGTGACTGACATGGTGCAGTGAGCAGACCCTTCTATGTAAAGGCATCTTGTTATATGGAGAGGTTTCAGGGCAATGTTCAGAATCAGGTTGCTATGGTCAAGGGGGCAAGCTCTGTGGGATAGAAGCCTGGCTGGTGCATTCTCCTAGGACCTTGACCCACCACACGTGACAGAACTCCCTCCAGCACTGTGTCCCAGTTGAACTCCTTGTATTTCCTGAAGCAAATTCCAAACTCCCAGTGCAGCAGCAAGAAACACCACGAAAAGTGGAGGATGACCAAATGGCTTCACAGTCCACACAGGGAGACACTTAGACCCCAGTGGCCACAGTTTACCTGCAAAGAGAGAATTCAGCACTTCTGCCACATGTTCATTGGAAAATCAGAAACCATGTCCTCCAGGTCACATAGATGCAGACCAGGTTTGATGGTCTCACTACAAAGGAAGCTAAAGCTCCTGACAACAACATATATTTCAAGTGCCCAACCTCAGAGGCAGTTTCTCAGGAAGTCTTTAGGCCAGCAGAGCTCCACGTTTGTGGAGTGTTTACCCTGTCCCTTACTCATGGAAACTAGTCTACCACTTCCAAGGTTGTGAATTCCTGAGCATTTTCCATTCCACATATGTATTCATAGCATTTCTAACTCTTCTCCTCAAATTGTGTCTTACTTATTGTGAAGGTAATGTCAAGGCAATGTTCTGGATGAGAGTGGGAAGATTTTTTTGTAGCACATATTGGCCTACACATTGGATTCATTTTCCTATTTTCCGTTCGAAATACTGAATCCCTGACACTAACCCATACCCTACTAGATTGTGACTACGAATACTAATATGATGGAGAAAAATAACTCAAACAGAATAGAAATACAGGCAGTTCAGAGGAGGCCTGGTGTATAGTTGGACTGGCCTTTGGCATTATAAAGGGTAGGTGTTATAAATCTAGTCCAATTTAATAGAAATAGTTCTCCATGTGTTTTGAAAGTTAACAAATATGTGAATTCCTGTCTCCCTTTCTCTGTAGCCTATTCAGCAACATGCATTTTTACATGCACATATAGAATCCTACCTCCTATCCCACGTCCATTCTTGTGAGGTGGCTGACTTGGCAGATACAAATTGTGAGAAGAGATCACTCCTCCTAAATGCTGTTGGAACTGAAAATTCAACCTCCAGGTGAGCTTCCCACTTGAACAACATGATACATAAATACATGTTCAGTAAAATAAATATTTTTGGATCTGTGGATGATAAATATTTCATGATGAATTTCGATTGGCATATATATTTCTACTCTTTAATGTCTGTGTTTGTGTGTGTGTTTTTCTTTTGTGTGTGTATATATATACACACACACATACACACACTCTCCAGATTTTTCAAAATATGAAATGTATGTGTCATATTATATACTCCCTAAATTCATTCATGTTCATATATGTGGATTTATAATCAACTTTTCACAAGATTATTCTCAGAAATAGTCATCCACCTGAAATACATATTTGTTTCCTAGTGCTGAAATCCTAATATTTCTACAGTAACTGACCCAGTTTAACATGAATGCAAGTAGATTCCTATGGGACATGATGTGTATTTTGACGTTCATTTTTATTCAACACTGGTACATTACTATTTCTTCAGTTGATGCACATCATAGGATATGTATTTCATCCTCAAGTTCACAAATTTCTAGGCATTTATTTCCCTTTCAATCACTTCCTGCTTCAGAACACATGTATACCTCCACGTTTCTTGACTGGTCTTTTCATGAGACTTCTTTCCAAACACATTCTTTTCCATTTCCGTAATCCCTTGTGAAGCAAAACTCACACCCCCTTCATGGTAAACCATAACCCCAATATCACCATTAGATGTATAACTGGTTAGAATGAATGGTTGTGTATCAATATTAGATTTCCTATATATTTTCAGATATCAATGCAATCCATTATTTAAATTGGAACCTGTTATACTATTTATTCACAGTATGGTCTATTCATGCATTATCTCTATATTCATAGACCCAGGGTACACCTATTTGTACCCCCAAAGGCTAATTTATATGTCTTCAACATATTACTCCCAGAAATGGTGGAAGAAACACTCATGTCACCTGATCTACATATACATTTTATCACAGTGATATTCTGGACACAAAATGCAAAGGTCACACTTATGATTGCACCAAAGCCTCATTGGAAAGTGACCATGGATTACTAAAAACATCCTTGTCCAGGTTGCCTAATGCTCTCAAATGTCAATGCTATTGGTGACTACACATTTGTTTCTTCCTAAGATGATATATTCAACCTCAACCCTGTTGAAAATGTCTAATCCACTCACTCACTTTATACTTTGCCTGATTTCCTAATGTCTCTATTGATATCTGCTTTCCTACATATGTTCCCCAGTTCATCATTGTGACTGACTCTTCACATGTGCTGACGTTTACATTCACTCTCTAACCGACACCCTATTGCTAAAGAACTTTTGGTCCAAATTGCATACTCACTCTTCTTCCAAAACTTGCCAACTATCTTCCTAATCCTACCTACTATCCCTTTTTGACTGGATGTTCTCTTCTACATTCAATCATCCAAGGTACAAGGTCCTATGCCATTGTGTATCGATTTATCTGAGACATGTGTGCAGAAAGTCATTCAAAGCTAAGTATCCCAATCAAGGGCCCAATGCCCTTCTGGCCTTCAAATCTTACTTGGATTTCTGTTTTCATACATATATTTCACCTATATATTATTATAAATATCGCAGGTTCCCAATACCATTCTTCATCCAGCAGAGTGATTCCTGAGCCACATCAAACAGGTTCTTAACCCTAACCATACACTCTTCCCTCAATCTAACTTTACAGAAGAGCAGGGACAGAGTGGGTCTTACAATACAGGAATGTGGGGGATCTTCCACCTGCTGAGAACCTCAAAGGTCCATGCAGAAATGATCCCTGGAGAAGATGTAGGCAGCTATGAAGGACCTGAGAGAGCAGAAGTCATCTTCCATGGCAAACCACCTGGTCGGGATGAAGGGATGTGTCTGAATGAGCCTCTCTCTTCTTAATGTAGACAAGATGGACCAAAGCAGGCCTGTGTGGAGAGCTGTTCCTTGGTGCCTATGGTTGATATTCCATTCTAACTTGTGAAAGTGTCACGGGAAGGAGGGGAAGCCTCCATCTCATGGGAGCCTTGGAAGCAACTGTTAGGACACAGTGGTTGCCAAGGCAGTGACCTCATTCAGTTCCTGAAGGAAGTGACCTCACCTCACTTCCTTGGTGATGGAACTCTCTGAACTTGGGATCCAGGAAGCCAGGCACCCAGAGCCAGTCCCAGTCCCAGTCCCAGTGGGCTCACTTGTTTGGATTTACCAAGGACAGAGTCAGTCTTTCTTGGTACCCACTGAGGTGAGGATTGCCAAATGCCAGGATAGCTCTGCAGAGGGGCCTTTCCTGAGAAAGCAGGTAGTGGCTCACCGCTGGCTCCTGACAACTTCACAGAGTTGGCCAAGGAGGCCAGATGTGAGACAGTACAGGCCCTTTCGGGGGAACATAGTATGGCCCACCAGTCAGACGACACTCCGGGTAGTCACAGACCAACTTGGAAGGAGGTGCCTTTGTGGGTGTGGGTGTGAGTTTGTGGTTTTGTCTCATGTTCTGAGAATAGGTAGGAAAGGCGGTTTGTTTGGTTTGGAGTGGACTGTTTCTAGTAAGGCTTTTGACAAGGCGAGTGTTTCTATGTTTGTGTATCCCACTGTGTCCCTGGTTGTAGACATTAGAAAAGAGAATGCATCAATGGATGTGTCCTGTCTAGTAGAAAGCTTCCCAGCATTCATCCTGCCCAATTTATGAATGGACTGCTGCTTGCCTTATGGATGGGCAACACCTACTATCTTCCTAAGTTCCTGTTTTCTTCCTGAATTCTGGCCACTCTCCAGAATAGGCTCATGGTTTTGTGTCCAAGATATGTACCACCTCCAAGCTCGGTGACATGGCCATGTACTGGATAGTTGAAAGGAATGGTGAGCATCTCAGAAAACTCAGATATCAGTGTGACCAGGAAAGTCTCCCTGGAGAAACCCTGCTTTGGGCCTTGGGCTTACCTATCCTTCTGTGGCCCTGAATGTCAGGAAGGCCTTTGCCTCAGGGCACCCCTTTGTGAAGCCTGAAGAAAACAGTTTTCAAATGGAAATGAATGGGCATCACCTGTGGCTCTTTGCTTAATTGCTTTGCAAAGGGATGTGTCTGAATCAGCCTCTTGGCCCTGTGTGAGGCTGTGGCTTAGATTGTCAGCACCTGGTGGATCCAAAGAAAGATCCCATGTGTGCATCCAAAGCCAAATTGGCACAAAAGCAGTCATCCTGGATGAGGTCTCTCGCCTTCCTCTGTAAGGTTCCTGACCTCCATCAAGTGAGAATAGGGATCCTTTGTGTCAAATGAGTCCTTCAAAGCCATGCAGAGGCTAGCCCATAGGTGCTTGGGTTTTCTCATGACTCCAGTTCACACAAAGAATCTATACCCGGCAGTCAGTAGGCCTCCAATTGGAGAAGTAGAGCAGTATTAAAGGCAGGCCTATTTGATCACTCCAGGTCCACAGGAAGGGTGTCCAGTCCACCCTGACATTAGGCAAATGAGAGGCAAGGGAGCTTATTGTGGACACTGTCTTGGGCTGTGCCCCTCATGGAAACCTCCAGCCAGAGGTTATGATGAGTGTCTATATGGAAGAAGATGAGGGCCATGTGGCAGTGTTTTGGTTTGAATTGTGGTGTGGCAGTGGGAAGAGATGACTGGGTCCACCTGGGCTTGAACTCTGGTGTGATTCCCCTTGGAGACTGAGTTCTGGAACTGACCTCAGAGAAGTATTGCCGTGAATTGTGTCGGGATGTTAGGAGGCCACGCATGAGAGTCGCCCTTGGAAACTGAGATCTAGGCCCAGGCTGGCTTTCCACAGAGCACTGGGAATCTCAGCCCGGATATCACATGAGTTTATTCTTAAAGACCTGGCAGCCATCGTGGAGAGTCCAAACACACGTGGACCTCACATTGTAGACCTCAATGGGCCTGGCTTCCTGTGACCTTTTGGCCACTCTTTGGGAAGCCTTGTTTGTGAGAGTTCTCCAGAGCTTTCGTCGAAATGAGCTTCCTCACCATTTAATGGTTCCTGAAGGAATGGAAACACACAGTGCCTCCAACTTCATCCTTTAAAAATGGCTAGCTAGATAAATACCATGACATTTTTGAAATTCCCATGACCAGGTGGCACTGGAGAACCTTTGGATGTCCTGTTGCTGATCATGAGTGTACCAGACAGTGCCTTGATTGAGTGGGTTTCATGAAAATGGTGTAAAACAGAGATGCCAGTAAGTTGGGGCCCGCTGAGTAGTGGGCTTAGAGCAGTGGTGTGCAGGTGTGTGATAAAACATCTGTGGTGGGGCCATGTGGATCTGCCATTGGCTTCCAAATGGCTTGTGACTGACATGGTGCAGTGAGCAGACCCTTCTATGTAAAGGCATCTTGTTATATGGAGAGGTTTCAGGGCAATGTTCAGAATCAGGTTGCTATGGTCAAGGGGGCAAGCTCTGTGGGATAGAAGCCTGGCTGGTGCATTCTCCTAGGACCTTGACCCACCACACGTGACAGAACTCCCTCCAGCACTGTGTCCCAGTTGAACTCCTTGTATTTCCTGAAGCAAATTCCAAACTCCCAGTGCAGCAGCAAGAAACACCACGAAAAGTGGAGGATGACCAAATGGCTTCACAGACCACACAGGGAGACACTTAGACCCCAGTGGCCACAGTTTACCTGCAAAGATAGAATTCAGCACTTCTGCCTCATGTTCATTGGAAAATCAGAAACCATGTCCTCCAGGTCACATAGATGCAGACCAGGTTTGATGGTCTCACTACAAAGGAAGCTAAAGCTCCTGACAACAACATATATTTCAAGTGCCCAACCTCAGAGGCAGTTTCTCAGGAAGTCTTTAGGCCAGCAGAGCTCCACGTTTGTGGAGTGTTTACCCTGTCCCTTACTCATGGAAACTAGTCTACCACTTCCAAGGTTGTGAATTCCTGAGCATTTTCCATTCCACATATGTATTCATAGCATTTCTAGCTCTTCTCCTCAAATTGTGTCTTACTTATTGTGAAGGTAATGTCAAGGCAATGTTCTGGATGAGAGTGGGAAGATTTTTTTGTAGCACATATTGGCCTACACATTGGATTCATTTTCCTATTTTCCGTTCGAAATACTGAATCCCTGACACTAACCCATACCCTACTAGATTGTGACTACGAATACTAATATGATGGAGAAAAATAACTCAAACAGAATAGAAATACAGGCAGTTCAGAGGAGGCCTGGTGTATAGTTGGACTGGCCTTTGGCATTATAAAGGGTAGGTGTTATAGATCTAGTCCAATTTAATAGAAATAGTTCTCCATGTGTTTTGAAAGTTAACAAATATGTGAATTCCTGTCTCCCTTTCTCTGTAGCCTATTCAGCAACATGCATTTTTACATGCACATATAGAATCCTACCTCCTATCCCACGTCCATTCTTGTGAGGTGGCTGACTTGGCAGATACAAATTGTGAGAAGAGATCACTCCTCCTAAACGCTGTTGGAACTGAAAATTCAACCTCCAGGTGAGCTTCCCACTTGAACAACATGATACATAAATACATGTTCAGTAAAATAAATATTTTTGGATCTGTGGATGATAAATATTTCATGATGAATTTCGATTGGCATATATATTTCTACTCTTTAATGTCTGTGTTTGTGTGTGTGTGTGTTTTTTTGTGTATATATATATATATATATATATATACACACACACATACACACTTCAGATTTTTCAAAATATGTAATGTATGTGTCATATTATATACTCCCTAAATTCATTCATGTTCATATATGTGGATTTATAATCAACTTTTCACAAGATTATTCTCAGAAATAGTCATCCACCTGAAATACATATTTGTTTCCTAGTGCTGAAATCCTAATATTTCTACAGTAACTGACCCAGTTTAACATGAATGCAAGTAGATTCCTATGGGACATGATGTGTATTTTGACGTTCATTTTTATTCAACACTGGTACATTACTATTTCTTCAGTTGATGCACATCATAGGATATGTATTTCATCCTCAAGTTCACAAATTCCTAGGCATTTATTTCCCTTTCAATCACTTCCTGCTTCAGAACACATGTATTCCTCCACGTTTCTTGACTGGTCTTTTCATGAGACTTCTTTCCAAACACATTCTTTTCCATTTCCGTAATCCCTTGTGAAGCAAAACTCACACCCCCTTCATGGTAAACCATAACCCCAATATCACCATTAGATGTATAACTGGTTAGAATGAATGGTTGTGTATCAATATTAGATTTCCTATATATTTTCAGATATCAATGCAATCCATTATTTAAATTGGAACCTGTTATACTATTTATTCACAGTATGGTCTATTCATGCATTATCTCTATATTCATAGACCCAGGGTACACCTATTTGTACCCCCAAAGGCTAATTTATATGTCTTCAACATATTACTCCCAGAAATGGTGGAAGAAACACTCATGTCACCTGATCTACATATACATTTTATCACAGTGATATTCTGGACACAAAATGCAAAGGTCACACTTATGATTGCACCAAAGCCTCATTGGAAAGTGACCATGGATTACTAAAAACATCCTTGTCCAGGTTGCCTAATGCTCTCAAATGTCAATGCTATTGGTGACTACACATTTGTTTCTTCCTAAGATGATATATTCAACCTCAACCCTGTTGAAAATGTCTAATCCACTCACTCACTTTATACTTTGCCTGATTTCCTAATGTCTCTATTGATATCTGCTTTCCTACATATGTTCCCCAGTTCATCATTGTGACTGACTCTTCACATGTGCTGACGTTTACATTCACTCTCTAACCGACACCCTATTGCTAAAGAACTTTTGGTCCAAATTGCATACTCACTCTTCTTCCAAAACTTACCAACTATCTTCCTAATCCTACCTACTATCCCTTTTTGACTGGATGTTCTCTTCTACATTCAATCATCCAAGGTACAAGGTCCTATGCCATTGTGTATCGATTTATCTGAGACATCTGTGCAGAAAGTCATTCAAAGCTAAGTATCCCCATCAAGGGCCCAATGCCCTTCTGGCCTTCAAATCTTACTTGGATTTCTGTTTTCATACATATATTTCACCTATATATTATTATAAATATCGCAGGTTCCCAATACCATTCTTCATCCAGCAGAGTGATTCCTAAGCCACATCAAACAGGTTCTTAACCCTAACCATACACTCTTCCCTCAATCTAACTTTACAGAAGAGCAGGGACAGAGTGGGTCTTACAATACAGGAATGTGGGGGATCTTCCACCTGCTGAGAACCTCAAAGGTCCATGCAGAAATGATCCCTGGAGAAGATGTAGGCAGCTATGAAGGACCTGAGAGAGCAGAAGTCATCTTCCATGGCAAACCACCTGGTCGGGATGAAGGGATGTGTCTGAATGAGCCTCTCTCTTCTTAATGTAGACAAGATGGACCAAAGCAGGCCTGTGTGGAGAGCTGTTCCTTGGTGCCTATGGTTGATATTCCATTCTAACTTGTGAAAGTGTCACAGGAAGGAGGGGAAGCCTCCATCTCATGGGAGCCTTGGAAGCAACCGTTAGGACACAGTGGTTGCCAAGGCAGTGACCTCATTCAGTTCCTGAAGGAAGTGACCTCACCTCACTTCCTTGGTGATGGAACTCTCTGAACTTGGGATCCAGGAAGCCAGGCACCCAGAGCCAGTCCCAGTCCCAGTCCCAGTGGGCTCACTTGTTTGGATTTACCAAGGACAGAGTCAGTCTTTCTTGGTACCCACTGAGGTGAGGATTGCCAAATGCCAGGATAGCTCTGCAGAGGGGCCTTTCCTGAGAAAGCAGGTAGTGGCTCACCGCTGGCTCCTGACAACTTCACAGAGTTGGCCAAGGAGGCCAGATGTGAGACAGGACAGGCCCTTTCGGGGGAACATAGTATGGCCCACCAGTCAGACGACACTCCGGGTAGTCACAGACCAACTTGGAAGGAGGTGCCTTTGTGGGTGTGGGTGTGAGTTTGTGGTTTTGTCTCATGTTCTGAGAATAGGTAGGAAAGGCGGTTTGTTTGGTTTGGAGTGGACTGTTTCTAGTAAGGCTTTTGACAAGGCGAGTGTTTCTATGTTTGTGTATCCCACTGTGTCCCTGGTTGTAGACATTAGAAAAGAGAATGCATCAATGGATGTGTCCTGTCTAGTAGAAAGCTTCCCAGCATTCATCCTGCCCAATTTATGAATGGACTGCGGCTTGCCTTATGGATGGGCAACACCTACTATCTTCCTAAGTTCCTGTTTTCTTCCTGAATTCTGGCCACTCTCCAGAATAGGCTCATGGTTTTGTGTCCAAGATATGTACCACCTCCAAGCTCGGTGACATGGCCATGTACTGGATAGTTGAAAGGAATGGTGAGCATCTCAGAAAACTCAGTTATCAGTGTGACCAGGAAAGTCTCCCTGGAGAAACCCTGCTTTGGGCCTTGGGCTTACCTATCCTTCTGTGGCCCTGAATGTCAGGAAGGCCTTTGCCTCAGGGCACCCCTTTGTGAAGCCTGAAGAAAACAGTTTTCAAATGGAAATGAATGGGCATCACCTGTGGCTCTTTGCTTAATTGCTTTGCAAAGGGATGTGTCTGAATCAGCCTCTTGGCCCTGTGTGAGGCTGTGGCTTAGATTGTCAGCACCTGGTGGATCCAAAGAAAGATCCCATGTGTGCATCCAAAGCCAAATTGGCACAAAAGCAGTCATCCTGGATGAGGTCTCTCGCCTTCCTCTGTAAGGTTCCTGACCTCCATCAAGTGAGAATAGGGATCCTTTGTGTCAAATGAGTCCTTCAAAGCCATGCAGAGGCTAGCCCATAGGTGCTTGGGTTTTCTCATGACTCCAGTTCACACAAAGAATCTATACCCGGCAGTCAGTAGGCCTCCAATTGGAGAAGTAGAGCAGTATTAAAGGCAGGCCTATTTGATCACTCCAGGTCCACAGGAAGGGTGTCCAGTCAAACCCTGACATTAGGCAAATGAGAGGCAAGGGAGCTTATTGTGGACACTGTCTTGGGCTGTGCCCCTCATGGAAACCTCCAGCCAGAGGTTATGATGAGTGTCTATATGGAAGAAGATGAGGGCCATGTGGCAGTGTTTTGGTTTGAATTGTGGTGTGGCAGTGGGAAGAGATGACTGGGTCCACCTGGGCTTGAACTCTGGTGTGATTCCCCTTGGAGACTGAGTTCTGGAACTGACCTCAGAGAAGTATTGCCGTGAATTGTGTCGGGATGTTAGGACGCCACGCATGAGAGTCGCCCTTGGAAACTGAGATCTAGGCCCAGGCTGGCTTTCCACAGAGCACTGGGAATCTCAGCCCGGATATCACATGAGTTTATTCTTAAAGACCTGGCAGCCATCGTGGAGAGTCCAAACACACGTGGACCTCACATTGTAGACCTCAATGGGCCTGGCTTCCTGTGACCTTTTGGCCACTCTTTGGGAAGCCTTGTTTGTGAGAGTTCTCCAGAGCTTTCGTCGAAATGAGCTTCCTCACCATTTAATGGTTCCTGAAGGAATGGAAACACACAGTGCCTCCAACTTCATCCTTTAAAAATGGCTAGCTAGATAAATACCATGACATTTTTGAAATTCCCATGACCAGGTGGCACTGGAGAACCTTTGGATGTCCTGTTGCTGATCATGAGTGTACCAGACAGTGCCTTGATTGAGTGGGTTTCATGAAAATGGTGTAAAACAGAGATGCCAGTAAGTTGGGGCCCGCTGAGTAGTGGGCCTAGAGCAGTGGTGTGCAGGTGTGTGATAAAACATCTGTGGTGGGGCCATGTGGATCTGCCATTGGCTTCCAAATGGCTTGTGACTGACATGGTGCAGTGAGCAGACCCTTCTATGTAAAGGCATCTTGTTATATGGAGAGGTTTCAGGGCAATGTTCAGAATCAGGTTGCTATGGTCAAGGGGGCAAGCTCTGTGGGATAGAAGCCTGGCTGGTGCATTCTCCTAGGACCTTGACCCACCACACGTGACAGAACTCCCTCCAGCACTGTGTCCCAGTTGAACTCCTTGTATTTCCTGAAGCAAATTCCAAACTCCCAGTGCAGCAGCAAGAAACACCACGAAAAGTGGAGGATGACCAAATGGCTTCACAGTCCACACAGGGAGACACTTAGACCCCAGTGGCCACAGTTTACCTGCAAAGAGAGAATTCAGCACTTCTGCCTCATGTTCATTGGAAAATCAGAAACCATGTCCTCCAGGTCACATAGATGCAGACCAGGTTTGATGGTCTCACTACAAAGGAAGCTAAAGCTCCTGACAACAACATATATTTCAAGTGCCCAACCTCAGAGGCAGTTTCTCAGGAAGTCTTTAGGCCAGCAGAGCTCCACGTTTGTGGAGTGTTTACCCTGTCCCTTACTCATGGAAACTAGTCTACCACTTCCAAGGTTGTGAACTCCTGAGCATTTTCCATTCCACATATGTATTCATAGCATTTCTAACTCTTCTCCTCAAATTGTGTCTTACTTATTGTGAAGGTAATGTCAAGGCAATGTTCTGGATGAGAGTGGGAAGATTTTTTTGTAGCACATATTGGCCTACACATTGGATTCATTTTCCTATTTTCCGTTCGAAATACTGAATCCCTGACACTAACCCATACCCTACTAGATTGTGACTACGAATACTAATATGATGGAGAAAAATAACTCAAACAGAATAGAAATACAGGCAGTTCAGAGGAGGCCTGGTGTATAGTTGGACTGGCCTTTGGCATTATAAAGGGTAGGTGTTATAAATCTAGTCCAATTTAATAGAAATAGTTCTCCATGTGTTTTGAAAGTTAACAAATATGTGAATTCCTGTCTCCCTTTCTCTGTAGCCTATTCAGCAACATGCATTTTTACATGCACATATAGAATCCTACCTCCTATCCCACGTCCATTCTTGTGAGGTGGCTGACTTGGCAGATACAAATTGTGAGAAGAGATCACTCCTCCTAAACGCTGTTGGAACTGAAAATTCAACCTCCAGGTGAGCTTCCCACTTGAACAACATGATACATAAATACATGTTCAGTAAAATAAATATTTTTGGATCTGTGGATGATAAATATTTCATGATGAATTTCGATTGGCATATATATTTCTACTCTTTAATGTCTGTGTTTGTGTGTGTGTGTGTTTTTTTGTGTATATATATATATATATATATATATATATATATATATATACACACACACACACACATACACACTTCAGATTTTTCAAAATATGTAATGTATGTGTCATATTATATACTCCCTAAATTCATTCATGTTCATATATGTGGATTTATAATCAACTTTTCACAAGATTATTCTCAGAAATAGTCATCCACCTGAAATACATATTTGTTTCCTAGTGCTGAAATCCTAATATTTCTACAGTAACTGACCCAGTTTAACATGAATGCAAGTAGATTCCTATGGGACATGATGTGTATTTTGACGTTCATTTTTATTCAACACTGGTACATTACTATTTCTTCAGTTGATGCACATCATAGGATATGTATTTCATCCTCAAGTTCACAAATTCCTAGGCATTTATTTCCCTTTCAATCACTTCCTGCTTCAGAACACATGTATTCCTCCACGTTTCTTGACTGGTCTTTTCATGAGACTTCTTTCCAAACACATTCTTTTCCATTTCCGTAATCCCTTGTGAAGCAAAACTCACACCCCCTTCATGGTAAACCATAACCCCAATATCACCATTAGATGTATAACTGGTTAGAATGAATGGTTGTGTATCAATATTAGATTTCCTATATATTTTCAGATATCAATGCAATCCATTATTTAAATTGGAACCTGTTATACTATTTATTCACAGTATGGTCTATTCATGCATTATCTCTATATTCATAGACCCAGGGTACACCTATTTGTACCCCCAAAGGCTAATTTATATGTCTTCAACATATTACTCCCAGAAATGGTGGAAGAAACACTCATGTCACCTGATCTACATATACATTTTATCACAGTGATATTCTGGACACAAAATGCAAAGGTCACACTTATGATTGCACCAAAGCCTCATTGGAAAGTGACCATGGATTACTAAAAACATCCTTGTCCAGGTTGCCTAATGCTCTCAAATGTCAATGCTATTGGTGACTACACATTTGTTTCTTCCTAAGATGATATATTCAACCTCAACCCTGTTGAAAATGTCTAATCCACTCACTCACTTTATACTTTGCCTGATTTCCTAATGTCTCTATTGATATCTGCTTTCCTACATATGTTCCCCAGTTCATCATTGTGACTGACTCTTCACATGTGCTGACGTTTACATTCATTCTCTAACCGACACCCTATTGCTAAAGAACTTTTGGTCCAAATTGCATACTCACTCTTCTTCCAAAACTTACCAACTATCTTCCTAATCCTACCTACTATCCCTTTTTGACTGGATGTTCTCTTCTACATTCAATCATCCAAGGTACAAGGTCCTATGCCATTGTGTATCGATTTATCTGAGACATCTGTGCAGAAAGTCATTCAAAGCTAAGTATCCCCATCAAGGGCCCAATGCCCTTCTGGCCTTCAAATCTTACTTGGATTTCTGTTTTCATACATATATTTCACCTATATATTATTATAAATATCGCAGGTTCCCAATACCATTCTTCATCCAGCAGAGTGATTCCTAAGCCACATCAAACAGGTTCTTAACCCTAACCATACACTCTTCCCTCAATCTAACTTTACAGAAGAGCAGGGACAGAGTGGGTCTTACAATACAGGAATGTGGGGGATCTTCCACCTGCTGAGAACCTCAAAGGTCCATGCAGAAATGATCCCTGGAGAAGATGTAGGCAGCTATGAAGGACCTGAGAGAGCAGAAGTCATCTTCCATGGCAAACCACCTGGTCGGGATGAAGGGATGTGTCTGAATGAGCCTCTCTCTTCTTAATGTAGACAAGATGGACCAAAGCAGGCCTGTGTGGAGAGCTGTTCCTTGGTGCCTATGGTTGATATTCCATTCTAACTTGTGAAAGTGTCACAGGAAGGAGGGGAAGCCTCCATCTCATGGGAGCCTTGGAAGCAACCGTTAGGACACAGTGGTTGCCAAGGCAGTGACCTCATTCAGTTCCTGAAGGAAGTGACCTCACCTCACTTCCTTGGTGATGGAACTCTCTGAACTTGGGATCCAGGAAGCCAGGCACCCAGAGCCAGTCCCAGTCCCAGTCCCAGTGGGCTCACTTGTTTGGATTTACCAAGGACAGAGTCAGTCTTTCTTGGTACCCACTGAGGTGAGGATTGCCAAATGCCAGGATAGCTCTGCAGAGGGGCCTTTCCTGAGAAAGCAGGTAGTGGCTCACCGCTGGCTCCTGACAACTTCACAGAGTTGGCCAAGGAGGCCAGATGTGAGACAGGACAGGCCCTTTCGGGGGAACATAGTATGGCCCACCAGTCAGACGACACTCCGGGTAGTCACAGACCAACTTGGAAGGAGGTGCCTTTGTGGGTGTGGGTGTGAGTTTGTGGTTTTGTCTCATGTTCTGAGAATAGGTAGGAAAGGCGGTTTGTTTGGTTTGGAGTGGACTGTTTCTAGTAAGGCTTTTGACAAGGCGAGTGTTTCTATGTTTGTGTATCCCACTGTGTCCCTGGTTGTAGACATTAGAAAAGAGAATGCATCAATGGATGTGTCCTGTCTAGTAGAAAGCTTCCCAGCATTCATCCTGCCCAATTTATGAATGGACTGCGGCTTGCCTTATGGATGGGCAACACCTACTATCTTCCTAAGTTCCTGTTTTCTTCCTGAATTCTGGCCACTCTCCAGAATAGGCTCATGGTTTTGTGTCCAAGATATGTACCACCTCCAAGCTCGGTGACATGGCCATGTACTGGATAGTTGAAAGGAATGGTGAGCATCTCAGAAAACTCAGATATCAGTGTGACCAGGAAAGTCTCCCTGGAGAAACCCTGCTTTGGGCCTTGGGCTTACCTATCCTTCTGTGGCCCTGAATGTCAGGAAGGCCTTTGCCTCAGGGCACCCCTTTGTGAAGCCTGAAGAAAACAGTTTTCAAATGGAAATGAATGGGCATCACCTGTGGCTCTTTGCTTAATTGCTTTGCAAAGGGATGTGTCTGAATCAGCCTCTTGGCCCTGTGTGAGGCTGTGGCTTAGATTGTCAGCACCTGGTGGATCCAAAGAAAGATCCCATGTGTGCATCCAAAGCCAAATTGGCACAAAAGCAGTCATCCTGGATGAGGTCTCTCGCCTTCCTCTGTAAGGTTCCTGACCTCCATCAAGTGAGAATAGGGATCCTTTGTGTCAAATGAGTCCTTCAAAGCCATGCAGAGGCTAGCCCATAGGTGCTTGGGTTTTCTCATGACTCCAGTTCACACAAAGAATCTATACCCGGCAGTCAGTAGGCCTCCAATTGGAGAAGTAGAGCAGTATTAAAGGCAGGCCTATTTGATCACTCCAGGTCCACAGGAAGGGTGTCCAGTCAAACCCTGACATTAGGCAAATGAGAGGCAAGGGAGCTTATTGTGGACACTGTCTTGGGCTGTGCCCCTCATGGAAACCTCCAGCCAGAGGTTATGATGAGTGTCTATATGGAAGAAGATGAGGGCCATGTGGCAGTGTTTTGGTTTGAATTGTGGTGTGGCAGTGGGAAGAGATGACTGGGTCCACCTGGGCTTGAACTCTGGTGTGATTCCCCTTGGAGACTGAGTTCTGGAACTGACCTCAGAGAAGTATTGCCGTGAATTGTGTCGGGATGTTAGGAGGCCACGCATGAGAGTCGCCCTTGGAAACTGAGATCTAGGCCCAGGCTGGCTTTCCACAGAGCACTGGGAATCTCAGCCCGGATATCACATGAGTTTATTCTTAAAGACCTGGCAGCCATCGTGGAGAGTCCAAACACACGTGGACCTCACATTGTAGACCTCAATGGGCCTGGCTTCCTGTGACCTTTTGGCCACTCTTTGGGAAGCCTTGTTTGTGAGAGTTCTCCAGAGCTTTCGTCGAAATGAGCTTCCTCACCATTTAATGGTTCCTGAAGGAATGGAAACACACAGTGCCTCCAACTTCATCCTTTAAAAATGGCTAGCTAGATAAATACCATGACATTTTTGAAATTCCCATGACCAGGTGGCACTGGAGAACCTTTGGATGTCCTGTTGCTGATCATGAGTGTACCAGACAGTGCCTTGATTGAGTGGGTTTCATGAAAATGGTGTAAAACAGAGATGCCAGTAAGTTGGGGCCCGCTGAGTAGTGGGCCTAGAGCAGTGGTGTGCAGGTGTGTGATAAAACATCTGTGGTGGGGCCATGTGGATCTGCCATTGGCTTCCAAATGGCTTGTGACTGACATGGTGCAGTGAGCAGACCCTTCTATGTAAAGGCATCTTGTTATATGGAGAGGTTTCAGGGCAATGTTCAGAATCAGGTTGCTATGGTCAAGGGGGCAAGCTCTGTGGGATAGAAGCCTGGCTGGTGCATTCTCCTAGGACCTTGACCCACCACACGTGACAGAACTCCCTCCAGCACTGTGTCCCAGTTGAACTCCTTGTATTTCCTGAAGCAAATTCCAAACTCCCAGTGCAGCAGCAAGAAACACCACGAAAAGTGGAGGATGACCAAATGGCTTCACAGTCCACACAGGGAGACACTTAGACCCCAGTGGCCACAGTTTACCTGCAAAGAGAGAATTCAGCACTTCTGCCTCATGTTCATTGGAAAATCAGAAACCATGTCCTCCAGGTCACATAGATGCAGACCAGGTTTGATGGTCTCACTACAAAGGAAGCTAAAGCTCCTGACAACAACATATATTTCAAGTGCCCAACCTCAGAGGCAGTTTCTCAGGAAGTCTTTAGGCCAGCAGAGCTCCACGTTTGTGGAGTGTTTACCCTGTCCCTTACTCATGGAAACTAGTCTACCACTTCCAAGGTTGTGAACTCCTGAGCATTTTCCATTCCACATATGTATTCATAGCATTTCTAACTCTTCTCCTCAAATTGTGTCTTACTTATTGTGAAGGTAATGTCAAGGCAATGTTCTGGATGAGAGTGGGAAGATTTTTTTGTAGCACATATTGGCCTACACATTGGATTCATTTTCCTATTTTCCGTTCGAAATACTGAATCCCTGACACTAACCCATACCCTACTAGATTGTGACTACGAATACTAATATGATGGAGAAAAATAACTCAAACAGAATAGAAATACAGGCAGTTCAGAGGAGGCCTGGTGTATAGTTGGACTGGCCTTTGGCATTATAAAGGGTAGGTGTTATAAATCTAGTCCAATTTAATAGAAATAGTTCTCCATGTGTTTTGAAAGTTAACAAATATGTGAATTCCTGTCTCCCTTTCTCTGTAGCCTATTCAGCAACATGCATTTTTACATGCACATATAGAATCCTACCTCCTATCCCACGTCCATTCTTGTGAGGTGGCTGACTTGGCAGATACAAATTGTGAGAAGAGATCACTCCTCCTAAACGCTGTTGGAACTGAAAATTCAACCTCCAGGTGAGCTTCCCACTTGAACAACATGATACATAAATACATGTTCAGTAAAATAAATATTTTTGGATCTGTGGATGATAAATATTTCATGATGAATTTCGATTGGCATATATATTTCTACTCTTTAATGTCTGTGTTTGTGTGTGTGTTTTTCTTTTGTGTGTGTATATATATACACACACACATACACACACTCTCCAGATTTTTCAAAATATGAAATGTATGTGTCATATTATATACTCCCTAAATTCATTCATGTTCATATATGTGGATTTATAATCAACTTTTCACAAGATTATTCTCAGAAATAGTCATCCACCTGAAATACATATTTGTTTCCTAGTGCTGAAATCCTAATATTTCTACAGTAACTGACCCAGTTTAACATGAATGCAAGTAGATTCCTATGGGACATGATGTGTATTTTGACGTTCATTTTTATTCAACACTGGTACATTACTATTTCTTCAGTTGATGCACATCATAGGATATGTATTTCATCCTCAAGTTCACAAATTCCTAGGCATTTATTTCCCTTTCAATCACTTCCTGCTTCAGAACACATGTATTCCTCCACGTTTCTTGACTGGTCTTTTCATGAGACTTCTTTCCAAACACATTCTTTTCCATTTCCGTAATCCCTTGTGAAGCAAAACTCACACCCCCTTCATGGTAAACCATAACCCCAATATCACCATTAGATGTATAACTGGTTAGAATGAATGGTTGTGTATCAATATTAGATTTCCTATATATTTTCAGATATCAATGCAATCCATTATTTAAATTGGAACCTGTTATACTATTTATTCACAGTATGGTCTATTCATGCATTATCTCTATATTCATAGACCCAGGGTACACCTATTTGTACCCCCAAAGGCTAATTTATATGTCTTCAACATATTACTCCCAGAAATGGTGGAAGAAACACTCATGTCACCTGATCTACATATACATTTTATCACAGTGATATTCTGGACACAAAATGCAAAGGTCACACTTATGATTGCACCAAAGCCTCATTGGAAAGTGACCATGGATTACTAAAAACATCCTTGTCCAGGTTGCCTAATGCTCTCAAATGTCAATGCTATTGGTGACTACACATTTGTTTCTTCCTAAGATGATATATTCAACCTCAACCCTGTTGAAAATGTCTAATCCACTCACTCACTTTATACTTTGCCTGATTTCCTAATGTCTCTATTGATATCTGCTTTCCTACATATGTTCCCCAGTTCATCATTGTGACTGACTCTTCACATGTGCTGACGTTTACATTCACTCTCTAACCGACACCCTATTGCTAAAGAACTTTTGGTCCAAATTGCATACTCACTCTTCTTCCAAAACTTACCAACTATCTTCCTAATCCTACCTACTATCCCTTTTTGACTGGATGTTCTCTTCTACATTCAATCATCCAAGGTACAAGGTCCTATGCCATTGTGTATCGATTTATCTGAGACATCTGTGCAGAAAGTCATTCAAAGCTAAGTATCCCCATCAAGGGCCCAATGCCCTTCTGGCCTTCAAATCTTACTTGGATTTCTGTTTTCATACATATATTTCACCTATATATTATTATAAATATCGCAGGTTCCCAATACCATTCTTCATCCAGCAGAGTGATTCCTAAGCCACATCAAACAGGTTCTTAACCCTAACCATACACTCTTCCCTCAATCTAACTTTACAGAAGAGCAGGGACAGAGTGGGTCTTACAATACAGGAATGTGGGGGATCTTCCACCTGCTGAGAACCTCAAAGGTCCATGCAGAAATGATCCCTGGAGAAGATGTAGGCAGCTATGAAGGACCTGAGAGAGCAGAAGTCATCTTCCATGGCAAACCACCTGGTCGGGATGAAGGGATGTGTCTGAATGAGCCTCTCTCTTCTTAATGTAGACAAGATGGACCAAAGCAGGCCTGTGTGGAGAGCTGTTCCTTGGTGCCTATGGTTGATATTCCATTCTAACTTGTGAAAGTGTCACGGGAAGGAGGGGCAGCCTCCATCTCATGGGAGCCTTGGAAGCAACTGTTAGGACACAGTGGTTGCCAAGGCAGTGACCTCATTCAGTTCCTGAAGGAAGTGACCTCACCTCACTTCCTTGGTGATGGAACTCTCTGAACTTGGGATCCAGGAAGCCAGGCACCCAGAGCCAGTCCCAGTCCCAGTCCCAGTGGGCTCACTTGTTTGGATTTACCAAGGACAGAGTCAGTCTTTCTTGGTACCCACTGAGGTGAGGATTGCCAAATGCCAGGATAGCTCTGCAGAGGGGCCTTTCCTGAGAAAGCAGGTAGTGGCTCACCGCTGGCTCCTGACAACTTCACAGAGTTGGCCAAGGAGGCCAGATGTGAGACAGGACAGGCCCTTTCGGGGGAACATAGTATGGCCCACCAGTCAGACGACACTCCGGGTAGTCACAGACCAACTTGGAAGGAGGTGCCTTTGTGGGTGTGGGTGTGAGTTTGTGGTTTTGTCTCATGTTCTGAGAATAGGTAGGAAAGGCGGTTTGTTTGGTTTGGAGTGGACTGTTTCTAGTAAGGCTTTTGACAAGGCGAGTGTTTCTATGTTTGTGTATCCCACTGTGTCCCTGGTTGTAGACATTAGAAAAGAGAATGCATCAATGGATGTGTCCTGTCTAGTAGAAAGCTTCCCAGCATTCATCCTGCCCAATTTATGAATGGACTGCGGCTTGCCTTATGGATGGGCAACACCTACTATCTTCCTAAGTTCCTGTTTTCTTCCTGAATTCTGGCCACTCTCCAGAATAGGCTCATGGTTTTGTGTCCAAGATATGTACCACCTCCAAGCTCGGTGACATGGCCATGTACTGGATAGTTGAAAGGAATGGTGAGCATCTCAGAAAACTCAGATATCAGTGTGACCAGGAAAGTCTCCCTGGAGAAACCCTGCTTTGGGCCTTGGGCTTACCTATCCTTCTGTGGCCCTGAATGTCAGGAAGGCCTTTGCCTCAGGGCACCCCTTTGTGAAGCCTGAAGAAAACAGTTTTCAAATGGAAATGAATGGGCATCACCTGTGGCTCTTTGCTTAATTGCTTTGCAAAGGGATGTGTCTGAATCAGCCTCTTGGCCCTGTGTGAGGCTGTGGCTTAGATTGTCAGCACCTGGTGGATCCAAAGAAAGATCCCATGTGTGCATCCAAAGCCAAATTGGCACAAAAGCAGTCATCCTGGATGAGGTCTCTCGCCTTCCTCTGTAAGGTTCCTGACCTCCATCAAGTGAGAATAGGGATCCTTTGTGTCAAATGAGTCCTTCAAAGCCATGCAGAGGCTAGCCCATAGGTGCTTGGGTTTTCTCATGACTCCAGTTCACACAAAGAATCTATACCCGGCAGTCAGTAGGCCTCCAATTGGAGAAGTAGAGCAGTATTAAAGGCAGGCCTATTTGATCACTCCAGGTCCACAGGAAGGGTGTCCAGTCAAACCCTGACATTAGGCAAATGAGAGGCAAGGGAGCTTATTGTGGACACTGTCTTGGGCTGTGCCCCTCATGGAAACCTCCAGCCAGAGGTTATGATGAGTGTCTATATGGAAGAAGATGAGGGCCATGTGGCAGTGTTTTGGTTTGAATTGTGGTGTGGCAGTGGGAAGAGATGACTGGGTCCACCTGGGCTTGAACTCTGGTGTGATTCCCCTTGGAGACTGAGTTCTGGAACTGACCTCAGAGAAGTATTGCCGTGAATTGTGTCGGGATGTTAGGAGGCCACGCATGAGAGTCGCCCTTGGAAACTGAGATCTAGGCCCAGGCTGGCTTTCCACAGAGCACTGGGAATCTCAGCCCGGATATCACATGAGTTTATTCTTAAAGACCTGGCAGCCATCGTGGAGAGTCCAAACACACGTGGACCTCACATTGTAGACCTCAATGGGCCTGGCTTCCTGTGACCTTTTGGCCACTCTTTGGGAAGCCTTGTTTGTGAGAGTTCTCCAGAGCTTTCGTCGAAATGAGCTTCCTCACCATTTAATGGTTCCTGAAGGAATGGAAACACACAGTGCCTCCAACTTCATCCTTTAAAAATGGCTAGCTAGATAAATACCATGACATTTTTGAAATTCCCATGACCAGGTGGCACTGGAGAACCTTTGGATGTCCTGTTGCTGATCATGAGTGTACCAGACAGTGCCTTGATTGAGTGGGTTTCATGAAAATGGTGTAAAACAGAGATGCCAGTAAGTTGGGGCCCGCTGAGTAGTGGGCCTAGAGCAGTGGTGTGCAGGTGTGTGATAAAACATCTGTGGTGGGGCCATGTGGATCTGCCATTGGCTTCCAAATGGCTTGTGACTGACATGGTGCAGTGAGCAGACCCTTCTATGTAAAGGCATCTTGTTATATGGAGAGGTTTCAGGGCAATGTTCAGAATCAGGTTGCTATGGTCAAGGGGGCAAGCTCTGTGGGATAGAAGCCTGGCTGGTGCATTCTCCTAGGACCTTGACCCACCACACGTGACAGAACTCCCTCCAGCACTGTGTCCCAGTTGAACTCCTTGTATTTCCTGAAGCAAATTCCAAACTCCCAGTGCAGCAGCAAGAAACACCACGAAAAGTGGAGGATGACCAAATGGCTTCACAGTCCACACAGGGAGACACTTAGACCCCAGTGGCCACAGTTTACCTGCAAAGAGAGAATTCAGCACTTCTGCCTCATGTTCATTGGAAAATCAGAAACCATGTCCTCCAGGTCACATAGATGCAGACCAGGTTTGATGGTCTCACTACAAAGGAAGCTAAAGCTCCTGACAACAACATATATTTCAAGTGCCCAACCTCAGAGGCAGTTTCTCAGGAAGTCTTTAGGCCAGCAGAGCTCCACGTTTGTGGAGTGTTTACCCTGTCCCTTACTCATGGAAACTAGTCTACCACTTCCAAGGTTGTGAACTCCTGAGCATTTTCCATTCCACATATGTATTCATAGCATTTCTAACTCTTCTCCTCAAATTGTGTCTTACTTATTGTGAAGGTAATGTCAAGGCAATGTTCTGGATGAGAGTGGGAAGATTTTTTTGTAGCACATATTGGCCTACACATTGGATTCATTTTCCTATTTTCCGTTCGAAATACTGAATCCCTGACACTAACCCATACCCTACTAGATTGTGACTACGAATACTAATATGATGGAGAAAAATAACTCAAACAGAATAGAAATACAGGCAGTTCAGAGGAGGCCTGGTGTATAGTTGGACTGGCCTTTGGCATTATAAAGGGTAGGTGTTATAAATCTAGTCCAATTTAATAGAAATAGTTCTCCATGTGTTTTGAAAGTTAACAAATATGTGAATTCCTGTCTCCCTTTCTCTGTAGCCTATTCAGCAACATGCATTTTTACATGCACATATAGAATCCTACCTCCTATCCCACGTCCATTCTTGTGAGGTGGCTGACTTGGCAGATACAAATTGTGAGAAGAGATCACTCCTCCTAAACGCTGTTGGAACTGAAAATTCAACCTCCAGGTGAGCTTCCCACTTGAACAACATGATACATAAATACATGTTCAGTAAAATAAATATTTTTGGATCTGTGGATGATAAATATTTCATGATGAATTTCGATTGGCATATATATTTCTACTCTTTAATGTCTGTGTTTGTGTGTGTGTGTGTTTTTTTGTGTATATATATATATATATATATATATATATACACACACACACACACATACACACTTCAGATTTTTCAAAATATGTAATGTATGTGTCATATTATATACTCCCTAAATTCATTCATGTTCATATATGTGGATTTATAATCAACTTTTCACAAGATTATTCTCAGAAATAGTCATCCACCTGAAATACATATTTGTTTCCTAGTGCTGAAATCCTAATATTTCTACAGTAACTGACCCAGTTTAACATGAATGCAAGTAGATTCCTATGGGACATGATGTGTATTTTGACGTTCATTTTTATTCAACACTGGTACATTACTATTTCTTCAGTTGATGCACATCATAGGATATGTATTTCATCCTCAAGTTCACAAATTCCTAGGCATTTATTTCCCTTTCAATCACTTCCTGCTTCAGAACACATGTATTCCTCCACGTTTCTTGACTGGTCTTTTCATGAGACTTCTTTCCAAACACATTCTTTTCCATTTCCGTAATCCCTTGTGAAGCAAAACTCACACCCCCTTCATGGTAAACCATAACCCCAATATCACCATTAGATGTATAACTGGTTAGAATGAATGGTTGTGTATCAATATTAGATTTCCTATATATTTTCAGATATCAATGCAATCCATTATTTAAATTGGAACCTGTTATACTATTTATTCACAGTATGGTCTATTCATGCATTATCTCTATATTCATAGACCCAGGGTACACCTATTTGTACCCCCAAAGGCTAATTTATATGTCTTCAACATATTACTCCCAGAAATGGTGGAAGAAACACTCATGTCACCTGATCTACATATACATTTTATCACAGTGATATTCTGGACACAAAATGCAAAGGTCACACTTATGATTGCACCAAAGCCTCATTGGAAAGTGACCATGGATTACTAAAAACATCCTTGTCCAGGTTGCCTAATGCTCTCAAATGTCAATGCTATTGGTGACTACACATTTGTTTCTTCCTAAGATGATATATTCAACCTCAACCCTGTTGAAAATGTCTAATCCACTCACTCACTTTATACTTTGCCTGATTTCCTAATGTCTCTATTGATATCTGCTTTCCTACATATGTTCCCCAGTTCATCATTGTGACTGACTCTTCACATGTGCTGACGTTTACATTCATTCTCTAACCGACACCCTATTGCTAAAGAACTTTTGGTCCAAATTGCATACTCACTCTTCTTCCAAAACTTACCAACTATCTTCCTAATCCTACCTACTATCCCTTTTTGACTGGATGTTCTCTTCTACATTCAATCATCCAAGGTACAAGGTCCTATGCCATTGTGTATCGATTTATCTGAGACATCTGTGCAGAAAGTCATTCAAAGCTAAGTATCCCCATCAAGGGCCCAATGCCCTTCTGGCCTTCAAATCTTACTTGGATTTCTGTTTTCATACATATATTTCACCTATATATTATTATAAATATCGCAGGTTCCCAATACCATTCTTCATCCAGCAGAGTGATTCCTAAGCCACATCAAACAGGTTCTTAACCCTAACCATACACTCTTCCCTCAATCTAACTTTACAGAAGAGCAGGGACAGAGTGGGTCTTACAATACAGGAATGTGGGGGATCTTCCACCTGCTGAGAACCTCAAAGGTCCATGCAGAAATGATCCCTGGAGAAGATGTAGGCAGCTATGAAGGACCTGAGAGAGCAGAAGTCATCTTCCATGGCAAACCACCTGGTCGGGATGAAGGGATGTGTCTGAATGAGCCTCTCTCTTCTTAATGTAGACAAGATGGACCAAAGCAGGCCTGTGTGGAGAGCTGTTCCTTGGTGCCTATGGTTGATATTCCATTCTAACTTGTGAAAGTGTCACAGGAAGGAGGGGAAGCCTCCATCTCATGGGAGCCTTGGAAGCAACCGTTAGGACACAGTGGTTGCCAAGGCAGTGACCTCATTCAGTTCCTGAAGGAAGTGACCTCACCTCACTTCCTTGGTGATGGAACTCTCTGAACTTGGGATCCAGGAAGCCAGGCACCCAGAGCCAGTCCCAGTCCCAGTCCCAGTGGGCTCACTTGTTTGGATTTACCAAGGACAGAGTCAGTCTTTCTTGGTACCCACTGAGGTGAGGATTGCCAAATGCCAGGATAGCTCTGCAGAGGGGCCTTTCCTGAGAAAGCAGGTAGTGGCTCACCGCTGGCTCCTGACAACTTCACAGAGTTGGCCAAGGAGGCCAGATGTGAGACAGGACAGGCCCTTTCGGGGGAACATAGTATGGCCCACCAGTCAGACGACACTCCGGGTAGTCACAGACCAACTTGGAAGGAGGTGCCTTTGTGGGTGTGGGTGTGAGTTTGTGGTTTTGTCTCATGTTCTGAGAATAGGTAGGAAAGGCGGTTTGTTTGGTTTGGAGTGGACTGTTTCTAGTAAGGCTTTTGACAAGGCGAGTGTTTCTATGTTTGTGTATCCCACTGTGTCCCTGGTTGTAGACATTAGAAAAGAGAATGCATCAATGGATGTGTCCTGTCTAGTAGAAAGCTTCCCAGCATTCATCCTGCCCAATTTATGAATGGACTGCGGCTTGCCTTATGGATGGGCAACACCTACTATCTTCCTAAGTTCCTGTTTTCTTCCTGAATTCTGGCCACTCTCCAGAATAGGCTCATGGTTTTGTGTCCAAGATATGTACCACCTCCAAGCTCGGTGACATGGCCATGTACTGGATAGTTGAAAGGAATGGTGAGCATCTCAGAAAACTCAGATATCAGTGTGACCAGGAAAGTCTCCCTGGAGAAAGCCTGCTTTGGGCCTTGGGCTTACCTATCCTTCTGTGGCCCTGAATGTCAGGAAGGCCTTTGCCTCAGGGCACCCCTTTGTGAAGCCTGAAGAAAACAGTTTTCAAATGGAAATGAATGGGCATCACCTGTGGCTCTTTGCTTAATTGCTTTGCAAAGGGATGTGTCTGAATCAGCCTCTTGGCCCTGTGTGAGGCTGTGGCTTAGATTGTCAGCACCTGGTGGATCCAAAGAAAGATCCCATGTGTGCATCCAAAGCCAAATTGGCACAAAAGCAGTCATCCTGGATGAGGTCTCTCGCCTTCCTCTGTAAGGTTCCTGACCTCCCCATCAAGTGAGAATAGGGATCCTTTGTGTCAAATGAGTCCTTCAAAGCCATGCAGAGGCTAGCCCATAGGTGCTTGGGTTTTCTCATGACTCCAGTTCACACAAAGAATCTATACCCGGCAGTCAGTAGGCCTCCAATTGGAGAAGTAGAGCAGTATTAAAGGCAGGCCTATTTGATCACTCCAGGTCCACAGGAAGGGTGTCCAGTCAAACCCTGACATTAGGCAAATGAGAGGCAAGGGAGCTTATTGTGGACACTGTCTTGGGCTGTGCCCCTCATGGAAACCTCCAGCCAGAGGTTATGATGAGTGTCTATATGGAAGAAGATGAGGGCCATGTGGCAGTGTTTTGGTTTGAATTGTGGTGTGGCAGTGGGAAGAGATGACTGGGTCCACCTGGGCTTGAACTCTGGTGTGATTCCCCTTGGAGACTGAGTTCTGGAACTGACCTCAGAGAAGTATTGCCGTGAATTGTGTCGGGATGTTAGGAGGCCACGCATGAGAGTCGCCCTTGGAAACTGAGATCTAGGCCCAGGCTGGCTTTCCACAGAGCACTGGGAATCTCAGCCCGGATATCACATGAGTTTATTCTTAAAGACCTGGCAGCCATCGTGGAGAGTCCAAACACACGTGGACCTCACATTGTAGACCTCAATGGGCCTGGCTTCCTGTGACCTTTTGGCCACTCTTTGGGAAGCCTTGTTTGTGAGAGTTCTCCAGAGCTTTCGTCGAAATGAGCTTCCTCACCATTTAATGGTTCCTGAAGGAATGGAAACACACAGTGCCTCCAACTTCATCCTTTAAAAATGGCTAGCTAGATAAATACCATGACATTTTTGAAATTCCCATGACCAGGTGGCACTGGAGAACCTTTGGATGTCCTGTTGCTGATCATGAGTGTACCAGACAGTGCCTTGATTGAGTGGGTTTCATGAAAATGGTGTAAAACAGAGATGCCAGTAAGTTGGGGCCCGCTGAGTAGTGGGCCTAGAGCAGTGGTGTGCAGGTGTGTGATAAAACATCTGTGGTGGGGCCATGTGGATCTGCCATTGGCTTCCAAATGGCTTGTGACTGACATGGTGCAGTGAGCAGACCCTTCTATGTAAAGGCATCTTGTTATATGGAGAGGTTTCAGGGCAATGTTCAGAATCAGGTTGCTATGGTCAAGGGGGCAAGCTCTGTGGGATAGAAGCCTGGCTGGTGCATTCTCCTAGGACCTTGACCCACCACACGTGACAGAACTCCCTCCAGCACTGTGTCCCAGTTGAACTCCTTGTATTTCCTGAAGCAAATTCCAAACTCCCAGTGCAGCAGCAAGAAACACCACGAAAAGTGGAGGATGACCAAATGGCTTCACAGTCCACACAGGGAGACACTTAGACCCCAGTGGCCACAGTTTACCTGCAAAGAGAGAATTCAGCACTTCTGCCTCATGTTCATTGGAAAATCAGAAACCATGTCCTCCAGGTCACATAGATGCAGACCAGGTTTGATGGTCTCACTACAAAGGAAGCTAAAGCTCCTGACAACAACATATATTTCAAGTGCCCAACCTCAGAGGCAGTTTCTCAGGAAGTCTTTAGGCCAGCAGAGCTCCACGTTTGTGGAGTGTTTACCCTGTCCCTTACTCATGGAAACTAGTCTACCACTTCC